>NC_067246.2:17717600-18083433 GCF_019359855.2 Lolium perenne
ATGATTTTGGGTTTACGGCAATCCTTCGAGAAATGTCCTTTAAATCCACAACTGCGGCAAACGATTTGGTTTGCGGACTGAAATCCTTGGTTCCTCTTGTTGTTGTGGTTATTGTTGTTGTTGTACCTTGGCTTGAAACTCAAGCTGGTATTAGGCTTGTTGCTGATAAACTTTTTCGTCTCAAACCTGGCCTTCTTTCTCTTCTCTTCTTGCAGCTGTTTGAAGTCATCTTCAAGAGTGATGGCTGCATCCACCAACTCTTGAAACTCAGTAGCTCTCAACATTCTGAGCTGTACCTTAAACTGAGGATTCAATCCTCTCATGAACCTCTTCTTCTTCTTGTCCTCCGTGTTGACCTCTTCAACAACATATCGGGACAATCCTGAAAACTCCCTGACATAAGCTAGGATAGTCTTATCCTTCTGTTCGAGACTTTCAAACTCCTGACGTTTCAACTCAACTATACTTTCGGGGACATTGGATTCCCTGAACTTCCTCTTGAACTCCTCCCAGGTGAACACCTTCTCAGCTGGGTAAACAGCTACGATGTTATCCCACCAAGATGCGGCGGGTCCACACAATAAGTGTGTAGCATATCTGACCTTCTCCAGGTCATTGCAACCAACGGTGTTGAGCTTTCGCTCTGTATCCATCAACCAGTCTTCCATGTCCATTGGTTCTGGCGCGTAGGCGAATGAGATTGGCTTGGTATTCTGAAAGTCTGACAAATTAACACCCGGGTTCTCTGGCCTCTCTACCCGGTTCTGTTGCAGCAACTCTTGAAAGAATTTATTTTGCTGCTCCATGGTCATACGCTGCCTCTCCTCCAACATTTGCATGTATTGGAGGAAGTTCTGCTGCGTCATGGGTGGTGGTGGTGGTGGAAACTGTTTTCTGGCGGCTTCATCCGCCTCCTCCTTCTGCTTTGCCTCACGCTCAAGGCGTTGTGCTTCACTCTCATCTCCTAACGTTCCCGACATCTTCCCCTAGTTCTGTAACACAAAGTGGTACTCATAGTTACTCCATGCGCAAGTTTTCTGAGCTCAACTTTGTGCACAGAACTAGTCACGCAATGGAAATCAAGAAGCAAATCCAAATAATACAAAACATATACCATGTATATACATACTTAAGTGGTTTATTACAATACTCAGTAGTAGTGTGAGTATGCAAACTCACTTATTGAAGTATAATTACAACTTATTCAAATATTACATACTACAATACATGTGGTACAACTGTATTGTAGTCTCTCCTCCAGTGGTGATCTCTAGTCGTGGCTTCATTCCTGGTACATCCCAGGCTTCCATCCGGTCAAACAAGTAGTCCTCCTGAGAGAGTCTGTGATATAGGGTCTCCCAGTCGGCTGGTAGTCTGAATCAGAGGATGATCCCAGGGAGAAATCTGTTGTCATGAAATGATTATTTAATGAAGCATAATCCTCCCCTGGGGTGTACTCCCATGTGACTCCATCATAAGCATTCCCTCCATCTGTGTCCGACTCTATCATTATCGGATATTCCTCATAATCACCCCTACTGTATTGATGGTTCTGATACTGGTTTATGGCGTCTTGATCTATCTCGGGATTACATCTCACTGGATCACCATAAGTCCCCATGAATGATCCCCAACGCCAACCTGTGGAGTTCTCAATAGGAGTCTCGGAATGCTGATGGTTTCCGGATTCCTCTCCGCCGTCATATCCACCTTGGGAGCTACTTGGAAAGTACCTAGGTGTTATAGGTGTGGTTTGTGGTTCTGGATGGTCTATGCTGATAAAATCACCAGTTGAATAAACTGGTGAGTGAACCTCACCCTCCATCGGCTCCTTTCCCTTCGACTCGTTTTATGGGCTCAGTGAATTCATCCAACATTGTGTCAATTGGCCCCGACAAATGTCGGTTCAAGTGGAAGAGCAATGTCAGTAGGTTTCGGCAGTTATCCATGTACTTAACGGCTTCTGCAGGCTTTCGCTTTGCAAACTTAAAGTGGTTCAACATAGGATCATCTTCCTCCTCCATATGTGGAATATGTGCGAATTCGGAACCAATAAGATCCTTGGTCTTATGTTCCCGAATGTCTGTGATGGCTTTCATTATGGCTATGTGATAGGCTGTTCTTATGGTCCTAGCCTCTCCTGCTGGCATCACTGCACTCATTCCTAGGGATTCTGGTAGTTGTAGTCCTACCCTACACTTCACCAATACTGAACCATCGTAGTACATGTATTTCATTACTCGGATTTGGGGATCGCACCCAAATTCGAGTAACATTGCACGGGGAATGTCAGCGAGTCCTCCGTCATAATCGTTCAGAGTTGATTCCTTCACTTTCACGTTACGTCCGGAACGTGAACTGGCCATTTTAGGTTGTGGATAAGAAAGAATATAATATTAGTAATGATGCATCATAATAGTGATAATAAAGAATTATCTCACTAAAAGATATGATTTTTTTATTCTCAAGTGAATAGACACCATATTTTTAGAGAATTCTTTACTAATCCTATTTGACTCCTAACGTTCTGTCCCATTTACTAGGTTCCAACCTAAGGTCAAAGCTTTTGCTCTAATACCAACTGTGGTGACCTTGCATACCACTGCATGTTGTAGTATGCCAGTCGTTGATATAACATTCACGAAGTACCAATCTGCAAATATTACATCCCTCAGAGTAGTACAACAGAACATAGCTGGTCCATAACTCATTCATTTATTATTACAAACCGTATGTACATATCATCACGGAGTTCCTCCTGGGTCCAGAGAGGAATACTCCTGGGTTCGAGGTGAACCCAGCTTAGCTTACAATATATAAGTCTTAGCAGGTTATACATTTATTCTCCTCGAGCAGCTAAGTACTAAGTGTTCATACTGCTCGGTTACTACTACTACTCCACGATCCTAGCACTACTAGGAAAAGGCCTAGCCGTAAGGTTGACTTCAATGGCGCACCATGATGGCCGTGCGCCACCACTACTTAGCAGTGGCGCACCACAAAACGGTGGGCCACTGTTACAAATGTAGTAGTGGCGCACCTTGTTTGTGGTGCGCCATTACTAATTCCTGGCAGGAGGCCAGCTCCTACCCAAAACTAATAGTGGCGCACGTCTCCTAGGTGCGCCACTGCTACTTTTCTTACCTATGGCGCATGGCATAGTGGTGCGCCACTGCTAGGAGGTGGCCAGGGCCCCTTTAGAGATGAGGGCTTTAGCAATGGCGTACTGTCGTGGTGCGCCACTACTAGCTATGGCGCACCACCAACATGGTGCGCCACTGCTAAGTTGGGCAGGGGCGTGGGTTGCAGGTACCAGTTGAGCAGTGGCGCACCACGAAGCAGTGCGCCATTGCTATGTCACCCTAGCAGTGGCGCACGGCTACGTGGTGCGCCACTACTAACCTGGGACCATTTCCTGCTTTTCCCCCTCCACTCACATGTGCCACCCACTTTCCCCAAACACTCTTCCACCACCACCTCCCACCAAATCTGGATCTGGTCGTGTTGCTCCTCCTCCCCACCTCATTTTGACCCCTTCATTCACCCAAATTAAGTGGTAAACTTAAATTTCTTGGTAGGTAAGTAAGGGTGAAACTTTCTATAGCTCAATACCTACTCAATCTCAACTTTTTTTCCTCATCCAACACTCTCGGTCTCGCCGTATCGGTACCTTTGTTGGTTTTATGCTTTGTGTGTGACCGGTTACGATCGTCTTGCACACGTGTGTGTGCATATATGTTATGCGAAAGCTCCGCATGTGTTGTGCATGCGCGAAGCGTCACGTGGATATGTGTGTTGTATGCGAAGCCTCCACATGCATGTGTTGTATATGCGAAGCCTCCACACATGTGTTGCATGTTTTTGTTTGCAGAGATTAGAAATGCGATGGAGTTTCCATTATTTTGCCGAAACATTGATTTATTTCCGTTTCGGTAAATAATGGGCATACTACGCATATACATATGTCCTATTTTTAGGGAAGGTCATGCCAAAATTTTCTTTTGGTATACTAAGATATACATTTTCTCTATACCCGCAGGCGACCATGGTCCGCATGATGAGCGAAGGTGTTGTGGCTAGGTTTTTGAAAGCCGCGACCGCCGAGATGATTAAAAATAACCAAAAGGAGATAAGATGTCCGTGTTGAAGATGCAAGCTGACGAGCCTTATGGACCCTAAAGCCGATATGGTGCGGGACCACCTTCTCATGCGTGGTTTCATGGATGGCTATCGGTGGGAAGGCGACGAAGATGATTATGAATTTGTCCATGGGATTTCAACAAGAAATAAGGCAGGAGGTGAGCACCATGTAGAAGATCACGGACATGATCATGATGTAGAAGATCCCGGACATGATCATGATGTAGAAGATCCCGGAGATGATCATGATCACAATGTAGGAGATCCTAGACCTGATGATGAGGAAGATCAAGATGGAGGTCATCATGACGATCATGAAGATGAAGACGATGGACCATCGTCGATGGACTGGGTGCAGGACCCTTATCTTCAAGAGCTGCTTCTCAAGCAGACGAGTAACGCAAGAGCTACCGCCCGAGAGAAAGCCAAGATGGATCAACTGGAGGTAGACGCGGTTACTCCATTGTATGAAGGATGCAGGCTGGAGGATACCCGCCTGAAAGTAACGCTCATGGCTCTGGAGATGAAGGTAAAGCACAAAATGACCGACACATCCTTCAACGACAACATGTCATTCTGGCACGAACGTCTTCCCAAAGGTAACACGTGTCCGACTAGTATCGAGGAGGCCAAGAAAATCGTGTGTGCTCTGGATTTACCGCATGTGAAATACCATGTGTGCTTGAATGATTGCATCATTTATCGGAACAAGCACGCGGAGTCTACCATATGTCCGGAGTGCGGCGTTAGTCGGTACAAGAAGGGGAAGAAAGCTCCTCAGAAGGTGGTGTGGTACTTTCCGATCACTCCTCGTCTGCAGCGGTATTTCGCGGATCCTAAGCAAGCAAAGCTAATGCGCTGGCACACGGAGATGAGGAAGGGAGAAGATGACGCAGATGATCCGGACAAAAAGAAAAAGGACAGGATGTTGAGACACCCTTCGGATGCTAGCCAGTGGAATGCGTTGAACCTCGAGTACCCAGAATTTGGGGACGATCCTAGGAACATAAGGCTGGGCGCGAGCACCGATGGAGTCAATCCATTTGGCAGCCAGAGCAGCACGCATAGCACCTGGCCCGTGTTTGTGTGGATGTACAACCTCCCCCCTGGTTGTGCATGAAGAGGAAGTACATTCAAATGAGTATGCTAATTGAAGGGCCGAAACAACCAGGGAACGACATCAATCTGTATATGGGGCTTCTGAAAGAGGAGCTAGCCACGCTATGGGACACACCTGCCAATACGTGGGACGCCGCCGCGGAAGAATATTTCCCAATGAGAGCCGCACTACTCAAGACGATGCACGACTTTCTCGGTTACGGATATGTCGCGGGGCAGGTGGTCCACGGATTCAATGCATGCGTCAGGTGCATGGATGACACAACGTACCGCCAGCTAGATAGAGATCCCGGGTTCTCGAAAACGGTGTTCATGGGACATCGAAGGTGGCTTCGCGAGGACGACCCATGGAGGAAACGCAAGGATCTGTTCGATGGTCAAGACGAACCCCGAAGACAGCCACGTACGAGAAGCGGCGAGCAAATAGATGAGCTACTGAAAAATTGGAAAGAGTGCCCACCGCCGGGAAAGAAGCGAAAGGCGCCGGAGCTGCTGCTTAAGGTATGGAAGACGAGGTCTGTTTTCTGGGACTTTCCGTACTAGAAGATCCTCTGTGTGCCTCACAGCCTTGATGTCATGCACATCACGAAGAACGTGTGCGAGAGTCTGCTTGGTACCCTCCTCAACATGCCAGAGAAGACCAAATATGGGCCGAAAGCACGGTACGACTTGCAATCAATTGGGATCAGGGAGGAGCTTCACACGGGACGCCCTAATGATGATGATGATGATGATGACGATGACGATGATGAGGCGGAGGACACGCAAAGTCGTCGCAAGGGCAAAAAGGCCAAAAAGATCAAATATTACTGCCCCCCCCCCGCATGCTTCACTCTAAGTCAGAAGGAGATCGAGCAGTTTTTCGACTGTCTCCTAGGAGTAAAACTTCCTTACGGTTACGCGGGGAAGATAAGCAGGTACCTAGACAAAGCGAAGCAGGGGTTCACCGGGATGAAGTCTCACGACTGTCACGTGCTGATGACGCAGATACTTCCGGTTGCAATCCGTGGGATCATGGACGCTCACATCCGTGAAACGCTTTTCGGCCTATGCAACTTTTTCGACGTCATCTCTCGGAAGTCTATTGGCGTGAGGCAACTTAGAAGGCTACAGGAAGAGATCGTGGTGATACTGTGCGACCTTGAGATGTACTTCCCGCCCGCATTCTTCGACGTTATGGTGCATCTGCTGGTACATATCGTGGAGGATATCATCCAACTGGGGCCGACGTTCCTGCACAGCATGATGCTGTTCGAAAGGATGAATGGTGTCATCAAAGGGTACGTTCGCAACAGGGCACGTCCAGATGGAAGCATAGCCAAGGGCTTTTTGACCGAAGAGTGCATCTCCTTCTGCACGAGTTATCTAGAAATCGAGAATCCCGTCGGTCTGCCCGTAAACAGGCACCTCGGGAAGCTCGCTGGATGGGGTCACCGCGAGGGTAGCCGCGAAATGCATGTCGACTTCAAGGGTCGAATCGCCGACTTTGAAAGAGCAAACCTAGTCGCGCTACAACACATAGACGTGGTCGATCCTTGGGTGGTAGAGCACAAAACCTTCATCACCACGACGTACAATGATCAGGGCCAACAGAGGACGGACAGAGATATAATCAAAGAGCACAACTCAACCTTCACGCGGTGGTTCAAGGACAAGATGCTGACGTACCCTATAGACGAGGATTCTTCTGCCGAAGAAAAACTCATATTCGCCTTGTCATAGGGCGCCGAACACAACCTGATGACATTTCAGGCGTACGATATCAACGGCTACACATTCTACACCGAGGAAAAGGACATGAAGAGCGATTATCAGAACTCCGGGGTAACGATGGAGTCCTACACCGGTGACATCAAGCAGTGATACTACCGAAAGATCGAGGAGATTTGGGAGCTGAGCTACGCCGGAGAGAATGTGCCGATGTTCCGTGTCAGGTGGGCCAAGAACGTCTTAAAAGAAGACCGGCATTTCACCACCATGGTTATACCCGAAGCCAAATCCAAGACAGCGGGCGCAAAGGTCACCGCGAAATATGAGCCATGGGTACTAGCTTCCCAAGTGGACCAATGCTTCTTCATTACCGACCCGCAAAAGCCCAGCCGTGTTGTCGTGAGGAGAGGCAAAAGGAGCATCATCGGAATGGATGGAGCCACCAACGAGCTAGACTTTGACCAGTACGGCGATCCGAAGATGGAAGATGACGACGACGATGATGAAGAACCATACACAACAAGAAGAAGCAGGACCACCCTACCTAAAGGCCGTCCATTCAAGAGAAGAAGTCTAGGAGTTCCGGGGCTAAATTATTCAACCGCGAGAAAGAAGGGCAAGAAGATTTTGAAAAGATAATTATGTATCATTTTCTTGTATGAATAATGGATGTCATATTGTTAATCTACACATTGTACCGATCAAAATAGACATATAATTTATATTTTTGGATATTTTCAAGATTCTATAGTATTTTAAATATTCTACATAATTATAATTATTTATGCCTTTTATTTTGGTGTATTATGCTGTTTATTACTGCTGGGTTAAATCATTTTAAAAAAAAGTTAAAAAATTGGGGCCGCCAGGGTTCGAACCTAGTCGGCCAGTGTAAACCAAGCAGGGTACAGATAGCTAGCCATTGCGGTACGGTGCGGATCTTGTCAAAGGTACCATCCATTTTGTTTTTGACCCTATCCTTAAGTCGTAGTGGCGCACCACTAGTGGTGCGCCATTTCTAAGAGTCACTGTGGCGCACCCCCCGCAATGCGCCATTGCTTAGGGGTTCGGGGACTTAGCCAAATCCCTGTCCTCTTCTTCTCCCCATCCCCATTCACCATTCCCCAGTCCTCTCCGACGAGGGCGGCCTCCTCTCCGACGCCACCTCCCCGGCGACACGAGCGACCCCGGCGATGCCCTCACCACCCCGGCGACGCCCTCCTCTGCATCGTCACCGACGCCCTCACCACCCCGGCGACGCCCACCTCTGCATCGTCACCGACGCCCCCTCGATCTTGATCTTCGGCGGCCAGATCCCCTCGATTCCCCTCCTCCCACCGGCGGGCGCCTCTCCCCATTCACCACTCCCTCTCCGCCGGTGCCTCTCTCTGAAGCCGCCGTACTCGCTGCGCCCTCCTCTGCATCGTCACCGACGCTCCCTGCTCAGGAGCAGGAGCAGGAGAAGCACGTCGCGCTGCCCTCGACCGTTGACATAGCCGCAGAGGATCCCACCGTATCCTCCAAGGTAGCCCCCGATGCCCCTCCTCCTCCTCATCCTCATGCTTGCTGTTAGGTGCCGCTGCTTGCTAGGTGCTTGCTGCCGCTGCTTGCTGCTGCTAGGTGTTGCTGCTTGCTAGGTGCTTGCTGCCGCTGCTTGCTGCTGTTAGGGTTAGACGAATGTTGGATTTTTAATATTGTTGTTCCTCATGATGGATTTTTAATATTGTTGCTTGCTGCTGCTCATGATGGATTTTTAATATTGCTGCTTGCTGCTGCTCATGATGGATGTTAACTCTGTATGCTCTGTATGCTAGCTTCAGAGATGAAAGCTTGATGTTCTTGCTGCATATGTGTATCATTTAGTTCATTGAGCCCATCTTCTATTTTGATGTTAGCTACAGCATTATTGAAAATGACTTGAGCACTGGCATTCATTGATGCAAAACATTATTTTGGTTGCTTGCTGACATCTACTGACATCTACTGCATATAATTTAGATGCTAAAAATTTCCTAGTCAGAGAGCAAAAGAAAAGGTTGCTAAGTTGCTTGCTGCTGCTGCTGCTAGGTTGTTAGGTGCAGGAATGCTCTCTGTAATTTTGATTTCACAAAAGGAGTTCATAGGAATGCAGCTAGTTCTTTGTAGTTTAGTTTTACCATTTATTTTGTTGCAGATGTAGCAAGCAAGGAAGGGGGAAAAGATGTTTTAGTTCATAAAAAGAACAAGTTCATTCTCTGGTTTAGTTCACACTAATTAGCAGTATACTGGAGTATACTGGACTTTACCATGCAACCAATGCCTCACACACACACTAATTAGCAGTATACTGGTTCATTCTCTGGTTTAGTTCATAAAAAGAACAAGTGCTATTGAAATTTGTTCTCTGGTTTGAAATTTAGTTCTAACTGCTGATGCTCACAGTGTTCATTTTGATGTTTACAGCACTAGTTGTAGCAGCACCTGACCGCCACGCGCACCTTGGAGCAGCAGCTGGAGAAGCACGCCGTGCCACCCTCGATCGCTGACGCCGCCGCAGAGGACCGCCGCTGCACTTGCAGACAGGTAGCCCCCGATACCCCTCCTCCTCCTCTAGTGTTGTTGCTTGCTAGAAAGTGTTCCTCTATGGGTGGCTTTGCTGCTGCTTGTGGTTGTTGTTGGCTGGTTGCTAGGTGTCTAGTAGATATCTAGTGCTATGTCTGTATGAGCATCAGCACTCCTACTACTGTTAAGCTAGTATGTAGAGAGTGAGAGAGCAGAGCTAGGTTGCTTGGTTGTTGTTGCTGCTGCTAGGTTGCTTGCTTGCTTGTTGCTGCTTACTAGGGCTGTAAAATTGGGTATGTTTTGCTTGTTGCTGCTGCTAGATTGTTAGTTTGCTCTTAGTTGCTAGGTTGTTAGTTGCTAGGTTGATTGCTGCTGCTGCTAGGTTCTTAAAGTTCACATTTTATACTCTGGCAACATTTGCAACATTTGCAAGGCTGCTAGGCTGTTGTAGCTCTTTTATTTTTAGAGTTCAAAGCTTACTGACTTTTTATTTTGAACATTTGCAAGGCTGGGAATTGGAGCAAGAGCAAGAGAAGCACACCGCGTCGCCCTCGACTGCTAACGCCGCTGCATAAGACCGCCGCCGCATCCTCCAATGTAGCCCTCGATGCTGATGGTGCTTGCTGCTGCTGCTTGCTACTGCTGATAGCTTGCTGCTTGCTGCTTGCTAGCTACTGTTGCTTGCTAGCTGCTGTTGCTACTGCTTGCTAGCTGCTAACTGCTGTTGCTGCTAGCTGATGCTTGCTAGCTGATGCATATAGCTAGCTGATGCATATAGCTAGCTGATGCATGTTGCTGAGTGCTCAGTTGGTGGAGGATCAACTATATATGTGCCATGGTGTATATGGAGGAACAATTGTATATGTGCCATGGTGCTCAGCTGGTGGATTGTTTTCCTGGTGTATTTGTGTCATATACTTGTGCAGGGATCGACTGAGTTTCCCATTATCGCCGAAATGTTGATTCATTTCCGTTTCGGCGAAAATGGGGCACTCATATGTCCATAAATTAGCATAGGTCATGCCCAATTTTTTCGTGAAATTTTGCGCTAACTTTATGCATTTTTTCCTACTTAGTTCTAACATGGCCGACAACGATGAGGCCGGCGGCAGCGGCAGCAAGCCATTCTGGATGATAACCGATGAAGTGGAGATGATGGAGTCACAACCTCGCCGCGACGACGGCGAGGATGATGGCACCGATCCAGACTACCGAGCGGATTATGCCGCCGAGGATGAAACCACCGACGATGGTGCCGCCGAGGATGAAACCACGGATGGCGGCGAACACATGGACGGCGGTGAACACACGGATGGCAGTGAGCCGAATAAGCAACGGAGGGAGCGTCGCCCGAATGTGCTCAGCACCGTGAAGTAGGCATTCACCAAAGTGGACGCCAGTGGGCATCCAACGGCGCCCCCTGAACTAGTCAAAGGGTATTCGGCCCAACTCAGGTGCATCCTCCGGAGCACGGTCTCGATCAACACTGAGAACCTCAGGCATCCTGACCGAGCGAATTTGCGCTCCCTCCTCTTCACGAAGCTACACGAACGATACGAGTTCCCGGTGGATTGCTCAGAAAAACGTCTCATGCGGAACAAAGTGCACAATGCCGCCATCACGAAGATGAGCACCGCCCTCGCTAGTTGGCGGAACCGAGTGAAGAAAATGATTCAGAAGGGCGGGGGTTACAAGAAGATCAAGGAGTCAAATCCTTCTATCACCGAGAAAGACTACGCTGATTTCAAGATCAAGTGCGAGAGCAAGTCAACGTCGGATTCTAGTCAGTGGGGGAAGGACATGCGGAAAGTGAACTTAGGCACCCACAAACTTGGTCCTGGCGGGTTTAGGGCGACGCAACCGAAATGGGACGCACAGGATAAGGAGCGTGTGAGGAACGGCCTCGAACCCCTTGATGCGTGCAGTTGACACACGTCCGTTGGGAACCCCAAGAGGAAGGTGTGATGCAGACAGTAGCAAGTTTTCGCTCAGAAAGAAACCAAGGTTTATCGAACCAGGAGGAGCCAAGAAGCACGTTGAAGGTTGATGGTGGCGGAATGTAATGCGGTGCAACACCAGGGATTCCGGCGCCAACGTGGAACCTGCACAACACAACCAAAGTACTTTGCCCCAACGAACAGTGAGGTTGTCAATCTCACCGGCTTGCTGTAACAAAGGATTAACCGTATTGTGTGGAAGATGATTGTTTGCAGAAAACAGTAAAGAACAATTGCAGTAGATTGTATGCGATGTAAAGAATAGGACCGGGGTCCACAGTTCACTAGAGGTGTCTCTCCCATAAGATAAAAGCATGTTGGGTGAACAAATTACAGGCGGGCAATTGACAAATAGAGAGGGCATAACAATGCACATACATGATATGATAAATATAGTGAGATTTAATTGGGCATTACGACAAAGTACATAGACCGCTATCCAGCATGCATCTATGCCTAAAAAGTCCACCTTCAGGTTATCATCCGAACCCCTTCCAGTATTAAGTTGCAAACAACAGACAATTGCATTAAGTATGGTGCGTAATGTAATCAATAACTACATCCTTAGACATAGCATCAATGTTTTATCCCTAGTGGCAACAGCACATCCACAACCTTAGAACTTTCTGTCACTGTCCCAGATTTAATGGAGGCATGAACCCACTATCGAGCATAAATACTCCCTCTTGGAGTTAAGAGCAAAAACTTGGCCAGAGCCTCTACTAATAACGGAGAGCATGCAAGATCATAAACAACACATAGGTAATAACTTGATAATCACCATAACATAGTATTCTCTATCCATCGGATCCTGACAAACACAACATATAGTATTACAGATAGATGATCTTGATCATGTTAGGCAGCTCACAAGATCCAACAATGAAGCACATAAGGAGAAGACGACCATCTAGCTACTGCTATGGACCCATAGTCCAGGGGTGAACTACTCACTCATCACTCCGGAGGCGATCATGGCGATGAAGAGTCCTCCGGGAGATGATTCCCCTCTCCGGCAGGGTGCCGGAGGCGATCTCCTGAATCCCCCGAGATGGGATTGGCGGCGGCGGCGTCTCTGGAAGGTTTTCCGTATCGTGGCTCTCGGTACAGAGGGTTTCGCGACGAAGGCTTTAAATAGGCGGAAGGGCGGAGTCGGGAGAGTCACGGGGGCCCCACACGCTAGGGCCACGCGGGCCCCCTCTAGGCCGCGCTGCCCTGGTGTGGCGGCGCCCCGTGGCCCCACTTCGTCTCCCCTCCGGTCTTCTGGAAGCTTCGTGTAAAAATAGGCCCCTGGGCGTTGATTTCGTCCAATTCCGAGAATATTTCCTTACTAGGATTTCTGAAACCAAAAACAGCAGAAAACAGCAACTGGCTCTTCGGCATCTCGTTAATAGGTTAGTGCCGGAAAATGCATAAATACGACATATAATGTGTATAAAACATGTAGATATCATCAATAATGTAGCATGGAACATAAGAAATTATCGATACGTCGGAGACGTATCACCCCTCTTCTCACAATACAAAAACCCCTCTCCTCCTCGAACGGTACCGTGTTGACCCCACTACAAAGGAGCTCACCACCAATCCGGAGGTGAAGGAGTTTGAGGCTCTTCTGGTAAGGAGTGCACCCGCTTTATTAGCTCCTTTATGGTTGCATTCGAATTGATGAATCCAAATTACTAAGTGGTTCATGCATGTCCCTCCCGTAGGTTAAGGAGGAAGCTGCTAATAAGGATGGCGAAAAGGAAGCTGAAATCAGTAGCGGTGCAGGGTCCACGAGCTCCTCGCAGTGTGCCCCTTGGGACAACCCTTTAAATAGGGCATTGAATGCCCACAAGAAGAGGGGTCCATTGAGTAAGCCGACGTCGGCTGGTCGTGTGGTCGGTGAAGGATGCTCTATGAAATGGTCAGATTACTACAAGTCGGGGAAAAAGGAGAAAAAGGCCACCATCAATGAGAAGGAGGTCGCACATCTCAAGGCACAAGTTGCGCCGATCCCGACATTGGTCGAGGAGCAAGTGCGACAACAACTGCAACATATCGTGGAGACCCAACAGAGGAAGCAACGACAGCAAGTGGAGGACCAAGTGGGCAACACGCTTAGCTCTATCATCCCTACCTTGGTTGCCGGTCTGGACGCGTGGTATAGGGGAGGAAAAAAGGGGCCTCCCCCGGTTCCCAGTTTCACGAGCAGCAACTTGCACAACGTGGAGCCATCGGTGAGTCCACAGGCGGCAACAATGGTGTCTCCGGCGGCGCAAACCTTGGTGGCTCCGGCGGCGCCAACATTGGTGGCTCCCGCGGCGCCAACCTTGGTGGCTCCCGCGGCGCCAACCTTGGTGTCTCCCGCGGCGCCATTACTTCAGCTCAATGCACCCGTCGCTCCGGATAATACGCCGCCCGGCAAGGCGCCAACAAGCGGCCACTCCATCAGTGGCACGCCTGCCGCCAGCGGTGCCTCGACCTTAACCGAGCTGGATGCCATCACGGTAACCAACCCTCGTCTCCGATGACTTCCATATCCTTGCCTTTGACTAGCTAGCCATCCCTAACGCCCTACATGTTTTCCGCAGGGTGCCGCCGCCGACGTCCAATGCACTCTCCTGCATTTTGTGAACGGCGAGTTGATCGATGTTGCCAAGACCAAAATCGTTCAACCGAGCAACCGAGCAACCCATGGTGCCGACGAAGATGAGGTCCTTACCCTCCACCAATGCTTCAATTGGTCCATGGTTCGGCCAAAGAGTCAGATTCGTTTGGGGGCGAGCGACACCACCCCACGGACAGCACCCCAAGCCGTGCCGGCGCCAAGCCAAGGCAAGACCACCCCAACGGTGCTGCCATCAGCCGATGAGGACATGCATATGGCACAGGATCCACACGATGGTACGGACAAGGACAGTACGTTTGCCAACCTTGACTGCAACTACGGTTTTGCGATGGAGTATGATCTAATTGGCCAACCCTCTCAAGCTGCCACCGAGGGGAAAACCTATTGCAACAAGCGGCGCCTATTCTGTTCTCAGGAGACGCCTCCAGCTGCCGACTTCATCGAAACTCAGCCGATAGCCGAGGTGAGAAGTGTTATAAGTCCTAACACACTGAAGAAGGCTTGCGAAGAGGAGAATGCAGCCCCAATAAATACGAAGCCGAAGGGACAGAAAAAAGAAGAAGGACGACAAGTCTGCCAGCCAGCCGGCACCGATCCGTGCTCAGGACGGGCCACCAGTGCCCAAGGATATCGAGTCGAGGGTGCATGTGTCGGGTGAGCCGATGCTAATTAAAAGATTGTACGATGCTGCACCCGGTCCTATGCGATCTCTGGTGGACGATGTTTGGCATATGGGGGAGCGGCGTCTCAAGGAGAAAGATAATGGATACCCGGTGTATGTGGCCAAGGTGCCCTCGGGCCATGGCTTTGTTGATAGCGGCTTCGCCCAGAAGATCTTCTTTCGGTATGATGACATCTTCGCCATGTTGAACAGTTATCCGTTGCACTACACCTTCGTTCGCCTATACTCGATCAGTAAGGCGATGCGGATCATTAGAGACAAGACCCCGGGCATCGCGATAGCCGACCCCTTCTACATGTGTGCCGTCCACTTGGCCAGCGCCGGTGACCGGAAAGTGGCGTCCGAGTACCTCAAAGGCTTCTTTCTAGCGAACCAGAAGAAGTACAACCTCCTCCTGCCTGTATTTCCCGAGTAAGTCATCCCCTCAACGGTCTTAACACGTGATTTTTTTAGATTTCCATCGTCTTGTTCTTAAACATTGTGTGTTCTATACGCAGAGACAATACCTGCACACTCATCTCCATAACCCCGAAATATTCCATGGCCACATACTTTGATGTGGAGAGTAAGTCAAGCACGGACTACACGAATGTCAAGGCTGTACTTGATGATGCTCTCAATGGCTACGTCAAAGCTAAAGGCATCATGGAGAGGCCAAATCATAGGTACGGGAAGCACGTGTTCAAGCACATAACAAATTTCCCCTGCGTCAAGAAACCGCCTTCTAGTAAGAAGGATGCCTACTACGCCCTCCACCACATGGAGGCGTTCATACGGGACCAGCAGCAGCTTACGCTGCCTGAGCATCTCAGAGACTGGGGCAACGACTTGTCGCGGATCCGGGACGACGGCATCAAGCAAGTGTTCTTTCGCATCCAAGTAGAGTTCTGTGAAATCATCTTTCAAGATGTCATTAGAAGAGCGGGGGAGTTCTATGCCGGCTATCAGCCGTCGAACAGTGACATAGACACAATGCTCCAAATGTAGGGTGACGACTACCGCTCATGGATGTGCTTGAAGAAAGGCGGCGGTTTTATCCACGCTCCTAAGTCCCTTTAGCCGAATCTTGATGTGCGAGCCTAGTTATGTAGTTGTGAACTAAAGACGAGCTTGTGTTGTAATAAACTTTATCCAGCACTTTACTTGCATGTCTATTTAATTACTAGTTTGGGTATGTTTGTGAACATATATATATGCCTCTGTCGTTTTCCGCACTTGATTTGGTCGTTAATTTTGTTTGCATATGTCGATGATTAGAATGGTTGGTCACTTGTACACTCGGGGGTGGAGCAAGCGAGCCTGGTGTGATGGCACAAATATCCATGTCTTATGCATCCTACCTGGCCTCGCTTACTCCATCCCTGAATGTTAAAATTTGTTTTGACCAACAATGTATGAGGCCCTCGTCATTCCATTTGCTTTGGTTTTTCAGAATGCCGATGATTAGAATGGTTGGTCATCTGTACACTCCGCGAAGGCATCAGCGAGCCTGGTGTGATGGCACAAATATCAATCTCTTGTGCATCCTACCTGGTCTCGCTGACTCGTTCGCGGAATGTTAATATTTGTTTTGACCAACAATGTATGAGGCATATGCTATTTAGTTGATACCACTTGGCTCTTTCTTCCATTTTAGTGCCGATGATTAGAATGTTCGGTCAACTATACACTCCGGGGTGACGCCAGTGAGCCTGGTGTGATGGCACAAATATCAATCTCTTGTGCATCCTACCTGGCCTCACTGACGCCATCCCGGAATGTTCATATTTGTTTCGACCAACAATGTATGAGGCATTCCATTTAGTTCATACTAGCTACTTGTCTCTTATTTGAGTTGGCACTTCTTAAATGCATTGGCCGATGATTAGAATGGTTGGTCACTTGTACACTCGGGGGTGGGGAAAGCGAGCCTGGTGTGATGGCACAAATATCAATCTCTTGTGCATCCTACCTAGCCTCGCTGACCCCATCTCTGAATGTTAATATTTGTTTCGACCAACAAAGTATGAGGCATTCAATTTAGTTCATACTAGCTACTTGTCTCTTATTTGAGTTGGCACTTCTTAATTGCATTGGCCTTTCTTCCATTTTAATGCCGATGATTAAATTTTGTTGTCACTACACTTGGGGGGAGGCGTTAGCGAGCCTGGTGCGATGACACAAATATCAATCTCTTGTGCATCCTACTTGGTCTCACTAACTCCTTCCCTAAATGTTAATATTTGTTTGGACCAACAATGTATGAGGCCCTTGTCATTCCATTTGCTTTGATATCTCAAAATGCCGATGATTAGAATGTTTAGTCACCTATACACTTGGGGGAGGGGCCAGTGAACCTGGTGCGATGACACAAGTATCAATCTCTTGTGCATCCTACTTGGTTTCACTGACCCCGTCCCTAAATGTTAATATTTGTTCTGACCAACAATATATGGGGCATGCCTTTTAGTTCATACTACTTGGATCATTTTTTAGTTTGCTCTTATTCGTTGCAAACATCTATGAGCGTGCACTAATGTTTCTTTGGCTTGTTCATATATGTGCAGATATGACGTGGTATGTCGTGTACAGGGGCAAGGTTCCCGGAGTCTACAACGACTGGGAGGAGTGTCGGAGACAGGTTCACCGTTTTAGCGGTAACAGCTACAAAGGGTACACCACTAGAGCGAAGGCTGAAGACAGATACGCACGCTATCTGGCGGGAGAGAGGACGGAGCGGAGGAGGAACCGGAAGAAGACCACTTTCATCGGGACGGTGCTAGTAGTGACTCTAGCTCTCTTCTATGTGATGGTAGTTTAGATGATCGACCTTGTGTAACCACTAGCTCATTTGTGAATTTGTAACCCCGTAACTTGCATTGTAACCTCGTAACTTCTCTAATGTGACCTCTTGTGTGAATCATGTGGGGCTAATGTGAAGAACTATGTATGGATAAGCTGTGCTGTTGTTTATATGGTGTAAATATCCTGTATTGTGCTATTGTACTGTGATATATTCAACCTGTATAAATACCTACCAGGATAGAAAAAAAATTCGAAATTTTAGCAGTGGCGCACTGATGTCTACGCATGCTTCTATTCCTGTAGACAGTGTTGGGCCTCCAAGAGCAGAGGTTTGTAGAACAGCAGCAAGTTTCCCTTAAGTGAATCACCCAAGGTCTATCGAACTCAGGGAGGTAGAGGTCAAAGATATCCCTCTCAAGCAACCCTGCAATTAAGATACAAGAAGTCTCTTGTGTCCCCTACACACCTAATACACTTGTCAGATGTATAGGTGCACTAGTTCGGCGAAAAGATAGTGAAATACAAGTAATATGGATGATTGTAAGTAGTAATTGCAATCTGAAATAAAAATGGCAGCACGCGAACATGTAGCAGAACTTGTTGGAAACGGTGTTTCAATGCTTAGAAACAAGGCCTAGGGATCATACTTTCACTAGTGGACACTCTCAACAATGATCACATAAATAAATAACTTCTCTTCACTTGTGCTACTCTGAATTACTCTCCTATTGGAATCACTAATCATGTAGTGGCTACAAAAGCTCCGCTCAAAGTTCATCAAGTACTTGACAAGCATCACTCATAGGGATATCCTCATCAAATCATAATCCAAGACAATACCGTTGCAATTTAGACCGAGTACTAACATAGCATACACACTGTCAACAATAGCTATGAAAGGGGGAATAGATCACTTCAATACTATCATAGTAATAGTCAACTTCATAATCTACAAGAGATTACAATCATAACCTACGCCAAGTACTACATGATGCACACACTGTCAACTTTACATCATGGAGGAGGAATAGACTACTTTAATAACATCACTAGAGTAGCACATAGATTAATAGTGATACAAAGCTCATGATCACATAAAGATCACACCATGGGAGAGAGAGATGAACCACATAGCTACCAGTAGAGCCCTCAGCCTCGGGGGAGAACTACTCCCTCCTCATCATGGGAGATAGCAACGGCGATGAAGATGGCGGTGGTGTCGATGGAGATGACTCCGGGGGCAATTCCCCGTCCCGGCGGCGTACCGGAACAGAGACTTCTGTCCCCCGAAACTTGTCTTCGCGATGGCGGCCGCTATGGAACTCTTCGTGGAATATCGTCGGGTGTTAGAGTTTTCGGAGACGGAAGAATATATAGGCGAAGGGGCGATGTCGGTGGAGTCCCGAGGTGGGCTCCCCACCTGGTGGCGCGGCAGAGGGGTGGCCCGCACCCCCCTATGGTGTGGGCTCCTCGTGGCCCCCCTTCGTCTCTCCTTCGGACTCCGTGAAGCCCCTGGAAAAATAGGAACGTGGCCTTTTGTTTCGTCCAATTCCGAGAATATTTCCTGTGTAGGATTTCTGAAACCAAAAATAGCAGAAAACAGGAACTGGCTCTTCGGCATCTTGTTAATAGGTTAGTACCGGAAAATGCATCAAAATGATATAAAGTATGGATAAAACATGTAGGTATTGTCACTACAAAGATTCGGGTCTATTGCAATGAAAAAAATTGTCGCAATATGTGCCGTTTCGTGGCGATATGCACCTATTGCCACAAAACAGTGTTCGTGGGCAAGTGTTGCAATTAGACACATGGTAATAGGCTATTGCAACAAAAATGCAATCGTGGCAATAAAGTGCTCTGTTGCAACAACCATGCGGGCAGTTGCCACATTTTTTTTCCCGCGGCGACACTCACTTATCTCCACAATGTGGTTTATCGAGATAGCTTAATGCAACATGCGAACAAATCATGGCGATTGATAGTTTGTGGCGATAGAAATTTGTAGCAATAACCTCTACCAACAATCCACGTTTCGTGGCGCATGCTCTTTCGTGGCAATAGACAATCGTGGCAATAACGCCCCCTTTTTCGTAGCTTTAGTCATTTTTCCATGAACCACTACGTTCGTGGCGATACTCTATTTCAACAAAATTCAGTTTTGTGGCACCAAATACTTATTGCAACTAAGCATGTAGTCATGGCGACTAAGATTTGACGCAACACTATATTTTTTCATGGTACTAATCTAAGGCAACGGAAAGTGAGTTGTGACAATAGCCTATTGCAATCATAAAAAAAACATCCATTAAATTACAAACTTCAAAACCATATGTATAATATGTCAGTTCATACAAATCAAAATTCTGATAGTAAATATTCATCAAATGAAACTCAAGTAAAGTGTAGCCATCCTAATTAAGTGTAAGACTAAACTGTCCATGATGTATAGTATATCACCATCGTGATTCTTGAAATCTCTACTCTAGGTGCGTATTCCCATTACTTCTACCCTCTCCAGCTATTTCTTTGGTTCCTGCAATCAAGAAATGGAAAAAACAAGCCAAGTTCTGTCAACAATCTGCCATGAGATTGGACAGAAGCAATTGTATAGGAAAACTAGCATCAAGTGTATAGGAACTAGCACCAAGTGTCTAGCAAAGTAAAATCAATTGTAACGCAATATTCTTGTTTCATCTCAGAAATATGCCTAAGAACATAACAATGACAAAAGCAATTGTATAGGAAAACTAGCATCAAATGTCGAGCAAATACATTTGATACATGAGACTAAGATACTAATTAATGAAGAGATTGGGCAGAAGTATTGCTAGTACAAGCCTATATTCCTATATTCTGAGCATACTGGGGGAAGGAAAAGTACAAAAGTACACATAAGTGATCTTTTTATAGAAATGTAAGAACTCGTGACAAACAACTGGAGCAACTTGCACTGGGTAAGAAGCCAACAACAGAGCAAGCATTCAGTCGAGGAAATCATAGAAATTAAGTAACGGTAAAATTCATCTACGGTTGTGACTTACCATTGCTTTGTAAAATCTAGAATTCAGTGTTGCAACTTGTAAGAGTGAAGTTGAAGAAATCACATTTGGCTTTGCTCCTAGATTCCTACTAGGACTAGAGCTCTGTAGAGTAGTTTGCAAATTTGGATTACTATTTTCTTTGTCATTCCTCTTCTTAAGCACCTGCAAATAGAGGTTCACTTTTAGCAATGCAAGTAAGAAGAATAAATTTACAAGGCGGGAAGCATATCAATGTAATCACCTATTGGTTTCCCATTTTTTGGCTTAATTTAGCCATTAGTTGGCTGAACTTTGCCACAATGTTTTTTTTTTAATTCCAGTCTTGATCTTTGCTTCTCTTCCAACATTCTTTCCCTTTCAACACGCTTTTCTTGTAACCTCTCCTCAAGTTGTTCTCTCTCAGCACGCTCCAAGTTAATCCTCTCCTGCATGTTTGCACGATCAAGCAACGCTCAGGCAGGACGCCTCAAATTAGAAAACAACACTACTGTTATTTATGATCGAAAGTCAACCGAAGGATATTATCGATTACTGTAATTTATGCAATAACTTGAGTGACACCAGAATATACAAAGAAACCAAATGAAGGAAATATTTTATCGGTATAGCTATTGAACATGCATGGCTTGGCAGAAAAATCTAAAAGTAACTGTGGATGCTTATGAAAACATACAAGCCAGGACATGATATTCAACAGAATGAGCCCTGCTTAGAGAAACATGAGCTGAATCCACACAAAAAAAAGAACTAACACCATTTTATTTGTAAAAGGTGCTTGTGACAAAACGCTCAATGCAAGTTCATTGAAAACTAACGCCAGATGACCATACAAGCATCCGAGTACTGGACAATCAACACAGGCACCAGCTACTCGGTCACAGATGATTTCCATGACTAGCATCTAATAGAATAAGTACTTCAGGTGTACTGCGTATTATGCGTGAGGGCATCTAACTCAGGATCGCCAAAACACATCTCATGCGCAAATAATATCTACCTAAATGAGCTGGAACAAGTAGCAACCTAAATGAAAAAGTATACAATCTGAGAGATAACGGGTGATACCAATAATCAACTAGCGTCAGGGATACAGAGTCACGGTAGTAATAATATTAATAAGATCTCAGCAATAAAGCACCAGGTATTGTTCATATGAAAATCAAAAGCAGATCCACGAGATAGATCGCGGGATCGATGAGGTATTGGAAGGCCTGGTCTTGGTCGCGGCCGCCTCGGATTTGCTCGCCGTGGCCGAGGCCGTGGACGGCATGGACGACAGCAAGTGGATTGTAAAGGGGCCATTCCGCTGGGAATTTAGTTCTAGGAGGAGATTGGAAAGGAGGCGATGATTGGCATTTGGGAGCTGCACAACCGCGGGAGATTGGGAGAAAGGAATAACCTGATGCAGTGGTGTGGTTCGTTGGGTCGACGCCGTCATGACGCCGTGAGCATCGCTCAACAGAAGAACGTCAGCTCAGATCCGATCTGTGTAGCCGTGATTTTGTTTAGAGATGTAACCAGGAAGGAGATAATATATAATGGTCTTTTAGCGGGAAGGTTTAATAGAGGCTAAATTTCGGAGGGAGGTTAATTTTGGTGCAAACAAAAAAAATTCGGACGGTAACATTAAAGCGTTTAGCTGGGAGGTTAAAAAAATTGGCGCAAAATACAATAGGTGGTGGGAAAGTAATTTTTTTTGGAGGAAATGGTTCGAATAATGAATTATATTGTAAAAGTAATATTCAATCCAATATGAAATATATATGCTCCTAAAAATAATGTAACTAAAATTTGTTTGGGAAATGATATTTCGTGGTGAAAAAAACTACCGGATCACTAATAGGTGGGGTCCAGCACTTTGCCGAGAGCATATGGGAGGAGCTCGGCATGTCACTAATAGGTGGGGTCCAGCAGTTTGTCGTGTGCTCAGTAGAACTCACGGGATATCACTGACATGTGGGCCCGTGTGTCAGAACACCGTTAACGTGTTGGCGCCATCTTCTCGCTTTATTTTTCCGTGTACTGTGGTATGGCTCTCAGCAAATATGTTGCCGTGAGTCCGATGAAGTGATCTCAGTGAATGCCTGATTTACTGGTTGCTGTTTGCCGTTAGCGTTTAACGTGAGTAAACACCCGGCAACAGATTTTCCGTGTGTATTGGGCACAGAGGAAAATCTGGATTTCCTGGATGAGAAATAGACATAGGAAGGAAATGTTGATTGTGTGGTGATATATCCATGTACATGATGTTTACTGGAATAACGATATGAGTATTGATCTAAATATTTGCTTGCACTATCGGCCTATGTTCAGAGTATGCATTGAATAACAGGTTAACAGGCTTGTTTCGAACCTATATACGAACCGGTACGTGTGAGAGACAACCCAGGAGGCGGCGGAAAAAGACACAAAACCCATCTAGGAGGCAGAAAACAATCGCTTTTACGACAAATACGTATTTTGTTGCAATAGGAGACTAATATTTTTGCAACAATATGAATGCCTAACGCAACAAGGGGAAAATGTTGCAATATTCTTTCGTATATTTCCACAAAATTTGTTTTCGTGGTATTATCTAGTCTCTATTGCAACAAGATGACGAGGTCCTGCAACAACCTGTTATCATGGCAATAGCGCCACCTTATGGCAACGACATCGCGGTTTGTTGCAAGAAGAGACCTCTATTGCAACAAAACATCTAATTACCGCGACAAAACTCAATTGTGGCAATATGCGGAGGCAATTGCCACAAACAAAATATTAGTGGTAATATTGTGGTCTATTGCAACAAAATAGATCTGTAGCAATAAATATTGTGGCAATAGACCGGAATTCCTGTAGTGTGTCATAAAACTAGCATGGAACATAAGAAATTATAGATACGTTTGAGACGTATCAAGCATCCCCGAGCTTAGTTCCTACTCGTCCTCGAGTAGGTAAACGATAACAAAGATAATTTCTGAAGTGACATGCTACAAACATGATCTTGATCAATACTATTGTAAAGCATATGAGATGAATGAAGTGATTCAAAGCACTGGTAAAGATAATGACTAAACAACTGAATCATATAGCAAAGACTTTTCATGAATAATACTTTCAAGACAAGCATCAATAAGTCTTGCATAAAAGTTAACTCATAAAGTAGTAAATTCTTAATAGAAGGTTTTGAAGCAACACAAAGGAAGATATAAGTTTCAGAAGTTGCTTTCAACTTCAACATGTATATCTCATGGATAATTGTCAACACAAAGTAATATGATGAATGCAAATAAGCAAGTATATAAGAATCAATGCACTCAGTTGACGCAAGTGTTTGCTTCTAAGATAGAAAGAAGTAGGTAAACTGACTCAACATAAAGTAAAAGAAAGGCCCTTCGCAGAGGGAAGCAGGGATTACTCTTGTGCTAGAGCTTTTTATTTTGGAAACATGGAAACAATTTTGTCAACGGTAGTAATAATTCATATGTGTTATGCATAAAACATCCTATAAGTTGCAAGCCTCATGCATCGAATACCAATAGTGCTCGCACCTTGTCCTAATTAGCTCGGATTTCCATGGATTATCATTGCATTACATATGTTTCAACCAAGTGTCACAAAGGGGTACCTCTATGTCGCATGTACAAAGGTCCAAGGAGATAGATCGCATTTGATTTCTCGATTTTGATAGATCTCACCTTAAGGACATCCATGCCGGGAAAACATAGAAAACAGATAATGGACTCCTCTTTAATGCTTAAGCATTCAACAACAGATAATATTCTCATAAGATTGAGGATTAATGTCCAAACTGAAACTTCCACCATGATACATGGCTTTAGTTGGTGGCCTGTAACGGCCCAGGGTAGGGCCCCTAATAGATTTGTTTGTGCTTTCCTATTATGCATCATCATGGCATATGCATCATATCATCCATGTTTTAATAAATAAAATTATTTTATAAAGCCAAACTATTTTGTTTTCTCTCTCTCCATCTCTGCAGTCTTGAACTATTTTTAAACCAGTTTACAAACAGTTTTGAAAAGAAAAGAGAAAGAGTTTTTCAAATAAAACCTAACCCTGGCATGGGCCCTCTCCCCGACCCTTTCCTCTATCTCTTTTCTAGTTCAGGCCGGCCTCTTTTCTTTCCTCCGAGCCAACCCAGCAGCGGCCCACCCACCTTGCTCGATCCGACCCGTACCCCTTCGACAAGTTCGCTGGCATCTTCTCCTCCTCATCACGCATGAGGCGTGCCTCCTTTTTCCCCAGCGCCGTGGTCCTCCTCCGCACATCCACGCCAAGCACATGAGCCTCTCCTCGCTTCTTTATCCTCTCTGCAAGGCCGCAACCACCCATCGGCTCCAACTTATCTCCTCGCTCCCTTTTCTTCTTCATCTGCAAGCAAACCAGAGGGAGAGAAAACCCTACCGAGCACCTCCACCTCACCATGGCGCCGTCGCGTCAGGCCACCCCTCGCTGAGCTAATGCCACCGGGAGATGCGCCTCGTCGTCCTCATCATCCCCAACCAACGAATCGAACCAAGACCTCTCCAATCGCCCACAAAATCGTCGTTTCCGTCCTCTTGCTGCCGGCGTCTTCTTCAAAATTCGGCGCCGTTCCACCTCTCCTAGCCCGTCCGAGCTCACCAACGCGTTCCTGGTAACCTCGCGCATCTCCGAGACCCCTTATCCCCTTCCATTTCGTTCTCAGTTGTTCTGCCCACGGTGAACTTGTTCCGCCGCCGCAGGAGCTCGACGACGGCGACACTCCGGCGACCCCCTGGACTCCGCACCGCCACCATCAGCCTCCCCGCGTTCAGCCGCATCCCCGAAGCCAAGTTCCCCGTCCCGGTTCGTCCAGAATCATTGGATCGATTCTCAACCTGACCTCCCTCCGCCATGGCTGCAACCTCCCAGGATCTTCCACGCCCCTTGTTGTTTCAAGTTGCAGCGTGTCCTGTAGATGACACGATACACAGTGCATCCCATCTGGTTCGTTTCCTTGATCTGAATCAGGAGATCATGTGTTCAATTCCCAGGCCAAACGATTTAACTTGCCAACCTTTTTTCCTGCTCCCCAGTTGTGTGGGCCTCAGCCAGATCCTCCAGCACAGGCGTGTCGGCCTTCCTTCTGCCAGCAAGGTAGCAGGCCACATCCCAGATCCGGCCCAACCCCTTTTTCTCTGTTTTGTTTTTCTATATTTTGCAAATCTGTCTATTTTATATCTTTCAAACTATAACTCCAAATAAAATGTGTTATATATGAAAGTTCTTCAGAAAATTGCAAGGATCATGAATATGCCATCCATGCTAGGTGTAGCATCATGCATCATATAATTTCGTGATAGTTTGTGCATGTTCACCTAACATATATGCGGAGTATTTGGAATTACCGAATACGGGTTTCCCGCTCCGTTTAATTTCAAAGTAGCGCACCACTGCCATGTTATGCCATGCTAATCAACCATTAACTTTGCCGGTAGAAATTGCAACTCCAACTTAATTTGCTTGTCCGGGGTTCCGACTCCGATTAATATGGATAAATTGCATTGCACCATATCTGCCATGTCATGCATGCCTGCATCTTGCTCATGCCGGTTCTTTATCCGTAGTAGTAAGATTTGCATATGTTGTGTGTGTTCCAGCATTTGCTTCTTCCCGGATAGGATCGCGAAGTGGTGATGTGAGATACGACGAGTTCCCCGACAAGTTCTTCTGCAGCTTTTCACAGGCGAGCCCTCTCTCTTCACCTATTTTACTCTCTCCCTCGCACTGCTATCCTTATGTTGCGATTCTTTATCGAGTCACGTGTCCTATTCCACTTGTTTACCATAATAATCCTATATGTATCATTCCTTAACCATAGTCGTTGCTTGATGTTTGAGCCCTGCGAGTCGTAGGCGTGTTTAGGCTTTGTTGTTTATCTCGATCTGTTATCGGGATATGTTGGGTTGTTGGGAGGTTTTCACATGCTATATCAATTGTTGGAGATACACATGCTTTACTTAATTGTTAATAACTAAAATTGAAAGCAGAGGCATCTGTGAGCCCCTTTACGAAAGCATCGGAACTTTGACTCGCTAATGTCCCCTAGGACCCGAGTTCTTGTTATCTGTTCCGAGATTGAGCGCTCTACCCATGCGTGGGGACGATTATTGGGACCCCCTCACCCAATACCTTTTCTCAAGTCAGTTGAAAAGGGGGCCACAACCTTGGTTTTATTTGCCTATGCTATGTATGCCATGCTTTACTTACTGTTGCCTTCGGGTGTTTACTTCACGTTGCCTTCGGGTGTTTATATTCTGTACTGTTGATAACCCACAAGTATAGGGGATCGCAACAGTCTTCGAGGGAAGTAAAACCCAAATTTATTGATTCGACACAAGGGGAGGTAAAGAATACTTATAAGCCTTAACAACTGAGTTGTCAATTCAGCTGCACCTGGAAAAGCACTAGTAACAGGGGTGATGTGAAAGTAGCAGTAATATGAGAGCAAAGAGTAACAAAGAATACACAGCAGCAGTAATAGTAATATGAGAGCAATGGCACCAGAAAATAGTTGATACTACTTCCAATGACATATAGAACCGAGTATATGATGATGAGAGATGGACCGGGGTTCCCAGCTATCTACACTAGTGGTAACTCTCCAATAACAAGTGTTGGGTGAACAAATTACAGTTGGGCAATTGATAGGATTGAAATAGCATTAAGACAGAACATCAAGATCATTAATCATGTAGGCATGTTTTCCATATATAGTCATACGTGCTCGCAATGAGAAACTTGTACAACATCTTTTGTCCTACCAGCCGGGCCTCTAGGGAATCTACTGGAAATTAAGGCACTCCTTTTAATATAGCACCGGAGCAAAGCATTAACACTCCGTGAAAACATGTGATCCTCATATCTAAGTCTTCCCCTCCAGTTGTCCCAATTTCTGTCACTTTGGGGCCTTAGGTTCCGGACATAGACATGTGCATACAACTTGTAGATACAATCTAAGCAATAAGTATAGAGCTTAAATCTAAGATCATGCCACTCGGGCCCTAGTGATAAGCATTAAGCATAACAAGATTGCAGCAACAATAACTTCATAAACTTTGTAGATAGACAATCATAATGTAACAATCCATCAGATCCCGACAAACACAACACCGATTACATCAGATGAATCTCAATCATGTAAGGCAGCTCATGAGATCATTGTATTGAAGTACATGGGGGAGAGAATACCAACTAGCTACAGCTAGAACCCGTAGTCCATGGGGGAACTACTCACGGAGCATGATGGAGGCGGTGGCGTCGATGGAGATGGCTTCCGGGGGCATTTCCCCGTCCCGGCAGGGTGCCGGAACAGAGACTTCTGTCCCCCGAAATGGAGTTTCGCGATGGTGGCGGCGCCCCTGGAGTCTTTCTGGAGTTTCGTCAATTGGTATCGCGTTTTTAGGTCGAAAGGGATCTTATAGACGAAGAGGCGGCGCAGGAGGGGCACCAAGGCACCCTCCCCATAGGCCGGCGCGGCCAGGGGCCTGCCCGCGCGGCCCTATGGTGTGGGGGCCCCAGGCCTCCCCTCTGACTCCCCTTCGGTGTCCTGGTCCGTCTCGGTGAATTATGATGTTTGGTCTTCGTTTTGTCGAATTCCGAGAATATTGCCCGAACAGCCTTTCTGGAACCAAAAACAGCAGAAAACAGGAACTGACACTTCGGCATCTTGTTAATAGGTTAGTTCCAGAAAATGCATAAAAACATTATAAAGTGCAAGCAAAACATGTAAGTATTATCATAAAACAATCATGGAACATCAGAAATTATAGGTACGTTGGAGACGTATCAACTGTACCCTGCGGAACGTTTAGCGAAGCGTGTGGTTTGCATGCCTAGCCGTTAACGCAAACCCTGAGTCTGCTTCGGAGTACGGCCGGACTTCGTTACGGGTAGCTTAGTCGGGTGGCCCCCCTAGACTTTCTTGTTGAACTGGGAACAGTCTTGTTGTGAGACATCCACCTGTCGTAAGTGGGTCGAGCATGCATATGGTTACATTTGGGCAACCCCTGCAGGGTGTACATCTTATCGATAAGCCGTGTCCGCAGTTATGGACGACTTGGAATTGTATAGCTTGATCATAGAACAACTTACACCGTTATCTTGTTGCTAATAATCTGCTAATAACTTGCGTAGTAATATAGCATTACTACAACCGATACCTAATAAAACTTGTCCACCGTTGAGTGCCTTTTACATTGCCTCTTCGCAATTGTTGAAGGGGATATGTGTATTTGGCTGGGTTATGTTTGTGTAGTATTTATCTGTTACCTTATGCACTCTCTTATCTTCTCTGAGTAGACGGATGTTGTAGCGTGTCTCTATCGGTTATAGTTTTGCTGCCGCTAAACCTACCATATAGCCCCAGGCGATATTTATATATACTCGCCCGGCGAGCATAGCCATTTCTAGTCTCGCTAAGTACGTGCCGGAGTCCGTTCCTTGGTACTTACTCTCGCCTTTTCTCTTTCTCTTTCGCTTCCTCCCTTTTGTCGACAACCGATGGCCCGACTTTGACACGTACGAGATGACGACGTTAGCAAGGTTACCCTTCCGGCTTGGCCTGGGCAGGGTTATGGACGCCACTGGTTATCTTCAGGACTCTTAGTCCAATTTGTATCTTGTCCGTACTCGGACGTATTTGATCTTCTGTATGATTTGCATATTTGTATTGTATATTTGTATCTTGACTCGTTGGAGTCGTTGTTGTAATATATCTATCTTGTGGGCTCTATTGTAATCCTGTTGTAATGTTACCGCTCGTGTTAATTCCTCTGGCACCACGTGTGTGATTCGTCGCGCACGTCGTGTCGGAGGGCGTCTCTGAATCGATATCGTGCGGATTTCGGCGGGTTCGCTGGGATCCTCATGGTACCGGTTCCGGGGCGTCACACGGCCCAATGTTCTTCTCTAACAATATGCATACTCAAACCATTTAATCATGATAAATCACCCTTACTTCAGACAAGACGAACAAGCATAGCAACTCACATGATATTCAACAAAGGTGTAATAGTTGATGGCGTCACCAGAAACATGGTTACCGCTCAACAAGCAACTTATAAGAAATAAGATACATAAGCGACATATTCAATACCACAATAGTTTTTAAGCTATTTTCCCATGAGCTATGTATTGCAAAGACAAAGAATGAAAGTTTTAAAGGTAGCACGCAAGCAATTTACTTTTGAATGGCAGAAAAATACCACATAGTAGGTAGTTATGGTGGACACAAATGGCATAGGTTTTGGCTCAAGGTTTTGGATGCACGAGAAGCATTCCCTCTCAGTACAAGGCTTTGGCTAGCAAGGTTGTTTGAAGCAAACACAAGTATGAAACGGTACAGTAAAACTTACATAAGAACATATTGCAAGCATTATAAGACTCTACACTGTCTCCTTTTTGTTCAAACACCTTTACCAAAAAATATCTAGACTTTTAGAGAGACCAATGATGCAAATCAAATTTCAACAAGCTCTATGATAGTTCTCCACTAATAGGTTTAAACTAAATGATGCAAGAGCTTAAACATGATCTATTTGAGAGCTCAAAACAATTGCCAAGTATCAAATTATTCAAGACAATATACCAATTACCACATGGAGCATTTTCTGTTTCCTACCAAATAGCAATGAATGAAGCGGCTTTCAACTTTTGCCATGAACATTAAAAGTAAAATGAAGAACACAAGTGTTCATATGAAAAAGCGGAGCGTGTCTCTCTCCCACACAAGGAATGCTAGGATCCAAATTTATTCAAACACAAACAAAAATAAAAGCACACAGACGCTCCAAGTAAAGCACATAAGATGAGACGGAATAAAAGTATAGTTTCACTAGAGGTGACCTGATAAGTTGTTGATGAAGAAGGGGATGCCTTGGGCATCCCCAAGCTTAGATGCTTGAGTCTTCTTGAAATATGCAGGGATGAACCACGGGGGCATCCCCAAGCTTAGACTTTTCACTCTTCTTGATCATATTGTATCATCCTCCTCTCTTGACCCTTGAAAACTTCCTCCACACCAAACTCAAAACAAACTCATTAGAGGGTTAGTGCATAATCAAAAATTCACATGTTCAGAGATGACACAATCATTTCTAACACTTCTGGATATTACCCAAGGTACTGAAGTTTAATGGAGCAAAGAAACCCGCTCAAACACAGTAATAGAGGCAATGCAAAATAAAAGGCAGAATCTGTCAAAACAGAACAGTCCGCAAAGACGAATTTTTTCGAGGCACTTAACTTGAGATCATCTCAAATTCGTGACAGCTAAAAATCTGTTTCTGCGCAGAAATCCAAATCTAGTATCAACTCTCTATCAAAGACTTTACTTGGCACAAAAATGCAATAAAATAAAGATAAGGAGAGGTTGCTACAGTAGTAACAACTTCCAAGACACAACAAAACAGTAGCAAAATAAAAACATGGGTTATCTTCCAAAAAGTGCTTTCTTTATAGCCATTAAGATGGGCTCAGTAATTTTGATGATGCACTCGCAAGAAATAAGAGTTGAAGCAAAAGAGAGCATCAAAAGCAAATAAGAAACACTTTTAAGTCTAACCCACTTCCTATGAAAAGGAATCTTGTAAATAAACAAGTCATGTAAGCATAATGCAACAAGCATAGAAAGGCAACACAAGCGCAACTTCAAGATTCTCAACATAAAGAGGGAAAACTTAATATTATTAAGATGCTTATAACCATGTTTCCCTCTCTCATAATAACTTTCAGTAGCATCATGAACAAACTCAACAATATAACTATCACATAAAGCATTCTTATTCACATGCATAAAAGTATCATTACTCTCCACATAAGCATAATCAATTTTATTAGTAATAGTGAGAGTAAAACTATCACAACCATCATTGTAATCATTATAAATTGCAGGCATGGTATAATCATAATAAACTTTATCCTCCATAGTAGGTGGCACCAAAATACCACTATAATCACAATCATCATAAATGGGAGCCAAAGTATCATCAAAGAAAATTTTCTCCTCAATACTTGGGGGACTAAAAATGTCACAACCAGCTTCCCCAAGCTTAAATTCTTCCATAGCATTAGCAATAATAGTGTTCAAAGAGTTCATGCTAATAACATTGCTACAACTATTTTGCAAACAAAGTTCCATGGGTTTTTTAATTATCTCTTCAAACACATCATGTCCTAATTCAATATAAATTTCATAAAGATCTCTAATTTTTTTGTTGTTTTCCATTAAGCGTAACTAGTGAAAAATAAAAACAAGAAACAAAAAGATGCAATTGCAGGATCTAAAGGAAATAGCTTAGAGCACTCACACCCCGGCAACGGCGCCAGAAAATAGCTTAGTAGTCGGAGGATGTGAATACCTTTTACCTTACCTCCCCGGCAACGGCGCCAGAAAATAGCTTGATGTCTACGCACGCTTCTATTCCTGTAGACAGTGTTGGGCCTCCAAGAGCAGAGGTTTGTAGAACAATAGCAAGTTTCCCTTAAGTGAATCACCCAAGGTTTATCGAACTCAGGGAGGTAGAGGTCAAAGATATCCCTCTCAAGCAACCCTGCAATTAACATACAAGAAGTCTCTTGTGTCCCCAACACACCTAATACACTTGTCAGATGTATAGGTGCACTAGTTCAGCGAAGAGATAGTGAAATACAAGTAATATGGATGATTGTAAGTAGTAATTGCAATCTGAAATAAAAATGGCAGCAAGCGAACATGTAGCAGAACTTGTTGGAAACGGTGTTTCAATGCTTAGAAACAAGGCCTAGGGATCATACTTTCACTAGTGGACACTCTCAACAATGATCACATAAATAAATAACTTCTCTTCACTTGTGCTACTCTGAATTACTCTCCTATTGGAATCACTAATCATGTAGTGGCTACAAAAGCTCGACTCAAAGTTCATCAAGTACTTGACAAACACCACTCATAGGGATATCCTCATCAAATCATAATCCAAGACAATACCGTTGCAATTTAGACCGAGTACTAACATAGCATACACACTGTCAACAATAGCTATGAAAGGGGGAATAGATCACTTCAATACTATCTTAGTAATAGTCAACTTAATAATCTACAAGAGATTACAATCATAACCTACGCCAAGTACTACATGATGCACACACTGTCAACTTTACACCATGGAGGAGGAATAGACTACTTTAATAACATCACTAGAGTAGCACATAGATTAATAGTGATACAAAGCTCATGATCACATAAAGATCACACCATGGGACAGAGAGATGAACCACATAGCTACCGGTAGAGCCCTCAGCCTCGGGGGAGAACTACTCCCTCCTCATCATGGGAGACAGCAACGACGATGAAGATGGCGGTGGTGTCGATGGAGATGACTCCGGGGGCAATTCCCCGTCCCGGCGGCGTACCGGAACAGAGACTTCTGTCCCCCGAAACTTGTCTTCACGATGGCGGTGGCTACGGAACTCTTCGTGGAATATCGTCGGGTGTTAGGGTTTTCGGAGACGGAAGAATATATAGGCGAAGGGGCGATGTCGGTGGAGTCCCGAGGTGGGCTCCCCACCTGGTGGCGCGGCAGAGGGGTGGCCCACGCCCCCCTATGGTGTGGGATCCTCGTGGCCCCCCTTCGTCTCTCCTTCGGACTCCGTGAAGCCCCTGGAAAAATAGGAACGTGGCCTTTTGTTTCGTCCAATTCCGAGAATATTTCCTGTGTAGGATTTATGAAACCAAAAATAGCAGAAAACAGGAACTGGCGCTTCGGCATCTTGTTAATAGGTTAGTACCGGAAAATGCATCAAAATGATATAAAGTATGGATAAAACATGTAGGTATTGTCATAAAACTAGCATGGAACATAAGAAATTATAGATACGTTTGAGACGTATCACGCACTAGTCGCCCATCAGTGGCGCACGGCCACTAAGTAGCAGTGGCGCACTGCTCTGGATCCAGTGGCGCACTGCCCTGTGATCCCCTCCAAGTCTAGCAGTGCCGCACCTGGAACCTCAGCAATGGCGCACGTCCTGGAGAAAGCAGTGGCGCACGTCCACACGCAGCAATGGCGCACCACATCGCTGAAATAGTGGTGCACACCAAATAGTAGCAGTGGCGCACCTCGTCTAGACAGTGGTGGCGCACTGCATCTGACTAACAGTGGCGCACCCTTTTGTATTAATAGTGGCTGATCACAAGACTTGTCAATGGCGCACCCAGTAGTGCGCCACTGTTACTTAGAGTAGTTGTGGCGCACCACCAGTGCGCCACTACTAAAAGTTAGGAGTGGCGTGATAGCAGTGGCGCACCACTAGTGCGCCACTGATGGATATAAGTGGTGCGCCACTGATTGCCTTTTTTCCTAGTAGTGTAGACTTGTTCTCCTTCGGTACCGTTCCCGGCTCCGTAGACTATGAGATAGTCTACACCTTCTACACCTCCGGAGAGATCTGGCTGTTCATAGCAGATTTCTTCTGCTCCTTCTTGGTTGTCGATGTCCTCCTCAAGATGATTTCAGGCAATCTAAGCAAGGGATTTATGAGTGGTATAAGTACGAGCGTACTCAACAAATTCATTATAGAAAAGATGTGTTTAATGCACTAACTACGATATCAGACCAGAAAGTCTAATACTAATGCAGGTTTTGATGATCATTTCTTCAGGAGGTTGCTTTTATTTAGAAGAACTATGTCCGTCAGCCTTCACCGGTTTACTAGAACTTCATGGAGTTCCTTTCCGGCAGCGTTGGCAGTTCCAAAACCCGGAACAGGGAGTGACAGGTCAGGATTCATTACACTCTGCAGAGGTGTGTTGCTTTACCCATAAGAGATCTTAACCTTGGCGCCAACCGGGCAGCTTTCCCCTCCACACTTCCTTCCGTGTGAGGCCCGGTATAAGGTCTAGCCAATCATAATCCTCCGCTACCTCGAACACCCACCCTTTGTTGCAATCCCCGACCCTGGGTCCTCGCCGTTGTACTTATACCAATTAAGGATGGCCCCCGACCACGACGATAGTTCTGGGCTCTACCATAAACTCCTTCGCCGGTAGATGCAACCCATCATAGACCGCATTACCGTGGGGAATTAGAATGGAATCCCCACCCTCCGGTTGTTCTCGCAAGATACAACTGCTACGGTAAGCGCATCCGTTGATGAACGAGAGGTGGGATCACAATTGACTACTCCATCCCACTCCAGATCTTATGGTTAACACGGGTATTACGGCACAAGAATCACTGGACGACATTTGTTGTTTAATCCTAGATGGATATAAACCCATTGCAATGGAACCTCCACCATATCAACACATTCCATGGTTCCATTGCCAACCACATAGTCATATTCATAGTTATGAAAATAGTGGTTTTGCTTTTTATGCAAGAGTGATAACATAGTATTTTGCAAGTAATTTGATAAAAATGATGGGATTCGTAGCATAGAAAACAAAAAATTTCCTACCGCAAGAACGAAAACCAAGCCAAGATGCAATCTAGAAGATGGTACAAACGAGGGGATCATGAGACTAACCCTTGAAGATTTCCAAAGCCTATGAGATTAGATCTCGTTGTTGCAGAAGATGATCACTTGCCACTTTCAAAAGCGCGTAAAAGGTCTTGACGGTGCCACAATCGGGCAGCACCTTGACACGTCCAAAACATATCTACTTTCCCGAACACTTTTGCTATTGTTTTGCCTCTAATTTGTGTATTTTGGATACAACTAACACGGACTAACGTTGTTTTCAGCAGAAGTGCCCAGGTGTCTCCCTTCCGACTACTTAAAGGTATCGACCTAAAAACGCACGGGGGTTAGACAAAATTGCCAGAAGACATCCAGAACACCGCCGCCATCGCGAAACTCCGTCTCGGGACCAGAAACTCCGTTCTGGCACTCCGCCGGGACGGGAAGTTGGAGGAGATCATCGCCATCATCACCACCGACGCCTCTCCATCGACCAGCCAGGTTTCCCCCATCCATGTGTGAGTAATTCCCCCGTTGTAGGCTGAAGGGGGTGGTAGGGATTGGATGAGATTGGTCATGTAATAGCATAAGATTGTTAGGGCATAGTGCCTAGTGTCCGTAATTGGTACTTTTATGATATTGTTGCAACTTGTTATGCTTAATGCTTGTCACTAGGGCCCGAGTGCCATGATCTCAGATCTGAACATGTTATCAATTCGTGATGATATTCATTGATTTATGATCTTACCTGCAAGTTGTATACACGTATTGTTGTCCGGAACCCGAGGCCCCAAAGTGACAGAAATTGGGACAACCGAAGGGGAAAGCGGTGATATGAGGATCACATGTGTTCACGGAGTGTTAATGCTTTGCTCCGGTGCTCTATTAAAAGGAGTACCTTAATTTCCAGTAGATTCCCTAGAGGCCCGGCTGCCACCAGCTGGTAGGACAAAAGATGTTGTGCAAGTTTCTCATTGCGACCACGTACGACTAAATATGGAACACATGCCTATGGATTGATTAGTACTTGGATACTGTTTTATTACTATCTGCAAATGCCCTACCTTGATTGTTACATGAGTTTCTCTCATCCATGCAACGCCCGTTCATCCATCCCTGTGCCTACGGTATTTTAATCCTGCTGTTTACTATAATCACTACTGCTGTCTTTGTTACACTGCTGCTGATATTTCACTACTGCTACTGCTATAAATTGTTACTACTAATAAACTCTTGCGAGCAAGTCTGTTTCCAGGTGCAGCTGAATTGACAACTCCGCTGTTAAGGCTTACAAATATTCTTTGGCTCCCCTTGTGTCGAATCAATAAATTGGGTTTTACTTCCCTCGAAGACTGTTGCGATCCCCTATACTTGTGGGCCATCAAGACTATTTTCTGGCTCCGTTGCTGGGGAGCATAGCTTTATTTGCAAGTTCACTTGGATTGATATTGTTCGCTGCGAATTCACCATTATGGGTAAACCTCGCGATACTAAAGTCGCCATATTACCATCCACTACAAGAAAAGGTACAACTCTGAGTACCTCTGCTGCTCTTGATTCACCATCTGTGATAAGTAAACTTGTTTCACCACCACAAGCTTCAAATGCTGGTACTTCTGCTGAATCTGAAAATTGCCCTTATAATTTTGATGATGCTTCTGCTGTGCTTGATAATGATGGTTCATTAGGATCTTTTCTAGATGCTACAATTGCTAGGTCTAGACAAATTGAAAATACTGAAACTCCTAATGAAAATACTGCTACACCTGTTGATTCACCTGAGTCTGTTGAATACTATAGTGATGATCTTGATGAAGATTATGTAGAACTTGATGATGATTTTATTGATAAATGCAATGCTACTACTGGTACAAGTAATATTAAAAAGCTTCTTGCACAACATACTGTTAGATATAAACGTGCTTTGATCCTAAATTTGCCACATCTCCTATAAACATTAAGGATAAGGATTATGATTTTTCTCTTGATTTATCTCATATATCTATTGTTGAGAAAACACCTTTTTGTGGTACTGAAAAAGAAAGTGCTGTAGAACACATGAATGAGCTTTCAACTTTGAGTAGCTTGTTTTCTGATGATATCAAGAAGCGTACTTATTTCGTTGCTAATTTTTTTTCTTTCTCATTAAAGGATGATGCTAAAACTTGGTATAATAGTTTGCCTCCTGATTCTATTGATAGTCCAAGTGGTTTGCTTGATGTTTTCTTTCGGAAATACTTTCCTGCTAGTGCTCAACATATTGCTTTGCAGAGAATTTATAATTTTGACCAGGAAGATGGAGAGAAATTGCCTGAGGCTTGGGCGAGATTTTGCTCTTTTATCAGAGCTCGACCTGGACATGATCTGGAAAAGCATGATTTACTTGATATATTTTATAGTTGACTAACCATTGAGTCTAGGGCATACCTGGATAGTTGTGCTGGTGATGTCTACGGGTGCTTCTATTCTTGTAGACAGTGTTGGGCCTCCAAGAGCAGAGGTTTGTAGAACAGCAGCAAGTTTCCCTTAAGTGGATCACCCAAGGTTTATCGAACTCAGGGAGGAAGAGGTCAAAGATATCCCTCTCATGCAACCCTGCAACCACAAAGCAAGAAGTCTCTTGTGTCCCCAACACACCTAATAGGTGCACTAGTTCGGCGAAGAGATAGTGAAATACAGGTGGTATGAATAAATATAAGCAGTAGCAACGGCACCAGAAAAGTGCTTTGCCCAGGACAGTAAACAAGCAGTAGTAACGCAGCAGTAGTAACGCAGTAAAACAGTAAACAAACGGAGATTCGATGCTTGGAAGCAAGGCCCAGGGATCATACTTTCACTAGTGGACACTCTCAACTTTGATCACATAACAGAATAGATAAATGCATACTCTACACCCTCTTGTTGGATGATGAATACCACTAACTGTGTAGGATTACACGAACCCTCAATGCCGGGGTTAACAAACTCCACAATATTCAATGTTCATATTTAAATAACCTTAGAGTGCATGACAGATCAACACAACTAAACCAAGTACTAACATAGCATGCACACTGTCACCTTCACGCTACGCAAGGAGGAATAGATCACATCAATACCATCATAGCAATAGTTAACTTTATAATCTACAAGAGATCACAATCATAGCCTACGCCAAGTACTAACACGGATGCACACACTGTCACCATTACACCGTGCAGGAGGAATAAAACTACTTTAATAACATCACTATTGTAGCACATAGAATAGTAGTGATACAAAACTCATATGAATCTCAATCATGTAAAGAAGCTCATGAGATTATTGTATTGAGGTGCATGGGAGAGAGATGAACCACATAGCTACAGCGGAGCCCTCATCCTCGGGGGTGGATTACTCCCTCCTCATCGTGGAGGCAGCGATGGCGGTGAAGATGGCGGTGGAGACGGCGATGGAGATGACTCCGGGGGCAATTCTCCGTCCCGGCAGGGTGCCGGAGCAGAGAGTTCTGTCCCCCGAATTGGAGTTTCGCGACGGTGGCGGCGCCCCTGGAGTCTTTCTGGAGTTTCGTCAATTGGTACGGTGTTTTTAGGTCGAAAGGGGTTATATAGGCGAAGAGGCGGCGCAGGGGGGCACCTGGGGGCTCCTCACCATAGGCTGGCGCGGGCCCAGGCCAGGCCGCGCCGCCTTATGGTGTGGTGGCCCTCTGGCCCCTCTCCGACTCTTCTTCGGTGTTCTGGAGCCTCCCGGGAAAAGTAGGATGTTTGGCGTTGATTTCATCCAATTCCGAGAATATTGCCCGAACAGCCTTTCTGGAACCAAAAACAGCAGAAAACAGGAACTGGCACTGTGGCATCTTGTTAATAGGTTAGTTCCGGAAAACACATAATAATGACATAAAGTATGCATGAAACATGTAGATATCATCAATAATGTGGCATGGAACATAAGAAATTATCGATATGTCGGAGACGTATCAGCATCCCCAAGCGTAGTTCCTGCTCGTCCCGAGCAGGTAAACGATAACAAAGATAATTTCTGGAGTGACATGCCATCATAACCTTGATCATACTATTGTAAACACATGTAATGAATGCAGCAATCCAAGGCAATGGTAAATGACATAAGTAAACAAATGAATCATATAGCAAAGACTTTTCATGAATAGTACTTCAAGACAAGCATCAATAAGTCTTGCATAAGAGTTAACTCATAAAGCAATATTTTCATAGTAGAGGCATTGAAACAACACAATGGAAGATTATGCTTCAGCGGTTGCTTTCAACTTGTAACATGTATATCTCATGGATAGTTGTCAATGCAAAGCAATATAACAAGTGCAATAAGCAAGTATGTAAGAATCAATGCACAGTTCACACAAATGTTTGCTTCTTGAGGTGGAGAGAGATAGGTGAACTGACTCAACAATAAAAGTAAAAGAATGGCCCTTCAAAGAGGAAAGCATTGATTGCTATATTTGTGCTAGAGCTTTTATTTGAAAACATAAAGAGAGCATAAAAATAAAGTTTTGAGAGGTGTATGTTGTTGTCAACGAATGGTAGCGGGTACTCTAACCCCCTTGCCAGACAAACCTTCAAAGAGCGGCTCCCATTTTATTTTATTTTTGGGTGGCACTCCTTCCAACCTTTCTTTCACAAACCATGGCTAACCGAATCCTCGGGTGCCTGCCAACAATCTCATACCATGAAGGAGTGCCTTTTTATTTTAGTTTTATTATGATGACACTCCTCCCAACCTTTGCTTTCTCAAGCCATGGCTAACCGAATCCTTCGGGTGCCGTCCAACAATCACATACCATGGACGAGTGTCTAATTTGGTTAATTAATTTGGGACTGGGAATCCCATTGCCAGCTCTTTTTGCAAAATTATTGGATAAGCGGATGAAGCCACTAGTCCATTGGTGAAAGTTGCCCAACAAGATTGAAAGATAAACACCACATACTTCCTCATGAGCTATAAAACATTGACACAAATTGAGAAGAATTTTGAATTGTTTAAAGGTAGCACTCAAGCAATTTACTTTGGAATGGCAGGAAATACCATGTAGTAGGTAGGTATGGTGGACACAAATGGCATAGTGTTGTTTGGCTCAAGGATTTGGATGCATGAGAAGTATTCCCTCTCGATACAAGGTTTAGGCTAGCAAGGTTGTTTGAAGCAAACACAAGCATGAACTAGTACATCAAAACTTACATAAAAGACATATTACAAGCATTATAAGACTATACATCGTCTTCCTTGTTGTTCAAACACCTCACTAGAAAATATCTAGACTTTAGAGAGACTAATTATGCAAACCAAATTTTAGCAAGCTCTATGTATTCTTCACTAATAGGTGCAAAGTATATGATGCAAGAGCTTAAACATGAGCACAACAATTGCCAAGTATCAAATTATTCAAGACATCATACCAATTACTACATGTGGCATTTCCCGTTTCCAACCATATAACAATTAACGAAGCAGTTTCAACCTTCGCCATGAACATTAAAAGCTAAGAACACATGTGTTCATATGAACCAGCGGAGCGTGTCTCTCTCCCACACAAGCATTTATTCAAACAAAAACAAAAACAAAAGCACACAGACGCTCCAAGTAAAGTACATAAGATGTGACCGAATAAAAATATAGTTTCAAGAGAAGGAACCTGATAATTTGTCGATGAAGAAGGGGATGCCTTGGGCAACCCCAAGCTTAGATGCTTGAGTCTTCTTGAAGTATGCAGGGATGGACCACCGGGGCATCCCCAAGCTTAGACTTTTCATTCTTCTTGATCACATTGTATCATCCTCCTCTCTTGACCCTTGAAAACTTCCTCCACACCAAACTCGAAACAAACTCATTAGAGGGTTAGTGCATAATAAAAACTCACATGTTCAGAGGTGACACAATCATTCTTAACACTTCTGGACATTGCTCAAAGCTACTGGAAGTCAATGGAACAAAGAAATCCATCCCACATAGCAAAAGAAGCAATGCGAAATAAAAGGCAGAATCTGTCAAAACAGAACAGTCCGTAAAGACGAATTTTATTGAGGCACCAGACTTGCTCAAATGAAAATGCTCAAATTGAATGAAAGTTGCGTACATATCTGAGGATCACTCACGTAAATTGGCATAATTTTCTGAGTTACCTACAGAGAATTTTGCCCAGATTCGTGACAGCAAAGAAATCTGTTTCTGCGCAGTAATCCAAATCTAGTATCAACCTTGCTATCAACGACTTTACTTGGCACAACAAAACACAAAACTAAGATAAGGAGAGGTTGCTACAGTAGTAAACAACTTGCAAGACACAAATATAAAACAAAGTACTGTAGCAAAATAACACATGGGTTATCTCCCAAGAAGTTCTTTCTTTATAGCCATTAAGATGGGCTCAGCAGTTTTGATGATGCACTCGCAAGAAATAGTATTTGAAGCAAAAGAGAGCTTCAAGAGGCAAATTCAAAACACATTTAAGCCTAACATGCTTCCTATGAAGAGGAATCTTGTACACAAATGAATTCATGAAGAACAAAGTGACAAGCATAAGAGGATAAAACACGAGTAACTTAAAGATTCTCAACATAAAGAGGGGAAACTTAATATTATTAAGATGCATATAACCATATTTCCCTCTCTCATAATAACTTTCAGTAGCATCGTTCATGAAATCCACAATATACCCATCACTTAAAACATTCTTATCATGGTTCATATGCATAGAAGCATCATTAATTTTGGCATAAGAAGAGTTATTCTCATTAATAGTAATTGGAGCAAGATTATTATCAAGAATTTGAACATGGTAAACAAGTTGCATATTAAGGGAATTGTTTTTGGTAATCCAATCATGACTATGACAAGTTTCATAAGGATAGTTATAACCTATATCATAGCATTCTTTATAATAATCATCAGGGATCGGAGGCACAGTGTCACCATAGGAAATAGAATAGTTATCTTTCACAGTCGGTTTATCTGTGTCCACACCATCATTGTTATTAGAAGGAGATGTATCAAGAACATAATGACCAGTAGCTAAAGGATTTTCAAACACCTCTTCCCCAAGCTTAGAGCTTTCTATATCATTATGGGAGGAAGCATGGATAGCACTGATACTATGGCAATTATTATCATAATCATTTTCAGAATTAGTTTCCCAGAGATTTGCAATATCAAAAGTAGTGTGCTCATTCAAATCATGATTGCTAATGTATGTAAAGAGCATAGGAAAATCATCGTATTCAAATTCATTATCACAATAATCATTAGGAGCAACATACTTATGATTACCTAGCGTTATCTCATTCCCGCGGGGATACGCCGTTACCTCTTTCTTTTTATTCTCCTTCTTCTTCTTCTTCTTCGTTCCCTTTTTCTTCTTCTTCTTCTCTTCCTTCTCCTCGTTCCCTTCTTTAGGAGGAAGAGGCTTGAAGGGTGGCTTGTCCGCATAACCTTATTTACTTTCAGAAACAATAGAAGAAACTTGGGAGGATCCCTCCTTTTCATTAATTAGTTGAAAACACACAGCGGTCCTATCATATTTTGGCAGGGTGTCATCTTCTAAAATATTTTGTATGTAAGTATTTGTATGGCTATTATCAATGCAATAAGAAAAACACCCATGCAAAACATCATCAATATCAAGATCACTCATATGTAACAAAGATATTTTTCTCGACAGTTCTTCACACCCCAAAAATAAAGTAAGTTCATCATGCTGATTAGGAGTAATTTCATCATCACAATACAAATTTGCAGCACTCATTGGGTTCAAATTATCATTGGAGGAGCATTGAAAATTAAAATGACCCACTTCATGGCAAACTTCACAAATAAAAGGATAGAGGGCACAAACTTTTTTAGCAAGATCATCTAAAGCCCTAAACCACTTTCTAGTTTTTTCATTAGCATGATGGATACAATATTTATCTTTGATTTGATTAATTCCACAAGGTCTATGTATTCCACAAAAATTAACATGCTTATAGGAAATAGCATTCTTAGGAGTTTGAGCATGCTTATTGCAATAATTAACAACAATTTCATTCTTCATGCAAGCCTCTTTAAAAGGTTCATGATACTTATCAAAATTCTTTTTAGGCAATTCAAAATGAGAAGCAAAGGCTTTATAAAGATTTGCAGCAACTTGAGAGTCAAGACCATAAGTAGCACTCATATTTCGAAATTTATCGGTATCCATGAAAGCTTTAATGCATTCATAATCATAATTTATACCTGACTCCTTACCTTTGTCGTTCTCCCATCCTTCAGCGTTCTCCTCAATCCGATCAAGAAGATCCCACCTAGCTTCAACCTCCTTGCTTGTGAAAGATCCCTCCGAACAGGCATCCAGATAGTCCTTGTGTTGTCCTGAAAGTCTCGCATAAAAATTGTTAACAATAACATTACGGGGGAGCTCATGAATGGGACATTTGAGCATTAGTGACTTCAATCTCCCCCACGCTTGAGAAATACTCTCTCCATCACGGGGATAAAAGTTATAGATATAATTCCTATCAATATGCACTTCATGAGGAGGATAAAATTTAGAATAAAAGAGAGGTACAATTTCCTCCCAACCAAGAGAATGACTATTCTCCAACAATTTATACCAATGCGCCGCTTTACCAGACAGCGAAACAAAGAATAGATTCTTCTTTACTTCATCCATAGAGATACCTGCACACTTGAATAACCCGCATAATTCATGCAAAAACAGTAAATGATCTCCAGGATGGACAGTTCCATCCCCTTTATAGCGGTTATCAATAACTCGTTCAATAATTTTCATGGGTATCTTGAAAGCAGTACTTGCAGTTGGTGGATTTAAAGTATCACAAGCAATATTAGAGTTATCGCATATGGGAGATAAAACATTATCAGAACAAATTTTCTCCCCTAAAGATGGGAAGCCAAAAAGATCACAGAAACTACCTTCCCCAAGCTTAGACTTATCCATAGCATTAGCAGTGATTGCGTTCATACCAATAATATTGCTACTAGCATGCAAATGAGGTTCCATAGGTTCTTTAATTTTCGCATCACACAATTCATGTCTTAGCTTACGAAATAAATTAAGAAGCTCATAGTTATATTCCATTATGCCTAACTAGTGTAAAACAAGAAACAAAAAGATGCAATTGCAGGATCTAAAGGAAATAGCTTCGAGCACACACACAACGGCAACAGAAAAGTACTTTACCTGGGACCGGAGTATGAGAGCCTTTTACCTTTCCTCCCCGGCAACGGCGCCAGAAAATAGCTTGATGTCTACGGGTGCTTCTATTCTTGTAGACAGTGTTGGGCCTCCAAGAGCAGAGGTTTGTAGAACAGCAGCAAGTTTCCCTTAAGTGGATCACCCAAGGTTTATCGAACTCAGGGAGGAAGAGGTCAAAGATATCCCTCTCATGCAACCCTGCAACCACAAAGCAAGAAGTCTCTTGTGTCCCCAACACACCTAATAGGTGCACTAGTTCGGCGAAGAGATAGTGAAATACAGGTGGTATGAATAAATATAAGCAGTAGCAACGGCACCAGAAAAGTGCTTTGCCCAGGACAGTAAACAAGCAGTAGTAACGTAGCAGTAGTAACGCAGTAAAACAGTAAACAAACGGAGATTCGATGCTTGGAAGCAAGGCCCAGGGATCATACTTTCACTAGTGGACACTCTCAACTTTGATCACATAACAGAATAGATAAATGCATACTCTACACCCTCTTGTTGGATGATGAACACCACTAACTGTGTAGGATTACACGAACCCTCAATGCCGGGGTTAACAAGCTCCACAATATTCAATGTTCATATTTAAATAACCTTAGAGTGCATGACAGATCAACACAACTAAACCAAGTACTAACATAGCATGCACACTGTCACCTTCACGCTACGAAAGGAGGAATAGATCACATCAATACCATCATAGCAATAGTTAACTTTATAATCTACAAGAGATCACAATCATAGCCTACACCAAGTACTAACACGGATGCACACACTGTCACCATTACACCGTGCAGGAGGAATAAAACTACTTTAATAACATCACTAGAGTAGCACATAGAATAGTAGTGATACAAAACTCATATGAATCTCAATCATGTAAAGCAGCTCATGAGATTATTGTATTGAGGTACATGGGAGAGAGATGAACCACATAGCTACAGCGGAGCCCTCAGCCTCGGGGGTGGATTACTCCCTCCTCATCGTGGAGGCAGCGATGGCGGTGAAGATGGCGGTGGAGACGGCGGTGGAGATGACTCCGGGGGCAATTCCCCGTCCCGGCAGGGTGCCGGAGCAGAGAGTTCTGTCCCCCGAATTGGAGTTTCGCGACGGTGGCGGCGCCCCTGGAGTCTTTCTGGAGTTTCGTCAATTGGTACGGTGTTTTTAGGTCGAAAGGGGTTATATAGGCGAAGAGGCGGCGCAGGGGGGCACCTGGGGGCTCCTCACCATAGGCTGGCGCGGGCCCAGGCCAGGCCGCGCCGCCTTATGGTGTGGTGGCCCTCTGGCCCCTCTCCGACTCTTCTTCGGTGTTCTGGAGCCTCCCGAGAAAAATAGGATGTTTGGCGTTGATTCCGTCCAATTCCGAGAATATTGCCCGAACAGCCTTTCTGGAACCAAAAACAGCAGAAAACAGGAACTGGCACTGTGGCATCTTGTTAATAGGTTAGTTCCGGAAAACACATAATAATGACATAAAGTATGCATGAAACATGTAGATATCATCAATAATGTGGCATGGAACATAAGAAATTATCGATACGTCGGAGACGTATCAGCTGGTTGTGTTTTCAGGAAAAGAACTCCAGACGACGCTGAAGAATTATTGGCTAGAATAGGCCGGAATCATGATGATTGGACTACACCTGAACCAACCCCGACACCAATATTGAAGAAGAGGGGTATGATTAAATTAAATGATGAAGATATGAGGGAAGCCAAGAAATCTCTTAAAGAGAAGGGTATTAAATCCGGAGATGTGAAGAATTTACACCCCATAGAAGATTTATGTAAGATAACTCCCCCTTCATCCATGATTGAGGTACACTCTCTTCAACGCTTTAGTAGGGAAGATATTCCATACTCAAAACCTCCTGATCAATGCTTAGATGAGTTTGATAATTATATTGTTAAGCAAAATAATTTTAATATGAGAGTAGAGAATCATTTAATGGAAAATTCTTGAGCTATTAGTGAATTGAATGGTATTGTGGAGAGAACCTCCAATGATGTTAAGATGCTTGTTAAACATTTTCATATGGTTCAAACTCAAATTGATCAACTCACTAAAGTGCAAAATGGCTTGTTAAAAAATAGTTCTAAGGAAAAACATGCTTATGAAGTAACAACTAGAGGCGGTGTTTCTACCCAGGATCCTCTATATCCTGAGGGGCATCCCAAAAGAGTTGAACAAGATTCTCAACGAACTGAAACTAGTGCTCCATCTAAGAAAAAGAAAAAGTAACAGAAAACTATTGTAGAATCCTCTGAGCCTATTAATGATCCTAATAGTATTTCTATTTCTGATGTTGAAACTGAAAGTGGTAATGAACATGATAAAGATAATGATAAGAATGATGCTTCTGATAAAGAAGAGGTTGAAGATGAACCTGAAAAGCATGCTAAAAATAAGAAGTATACTAAGGAAGATTTTATTGCTAAGAAACATGGTAATGAAAGGGAACCTTGGGTTCAAAAGCAAATGCCTTTTCCTGCTAAGAAACTAAAATCAAAGGAAGAAGAACACTATAACAAATTTTGTGATTGGATGAAACCTTTGTTCCTGCAAATCCCTTTGACCGATGCTATTAAATTGCCTCCTTATTCAAAGTATATGAAATATATTGTCTCTAACAAAAGGAAAATTCCTAATGAGGAGATTTCCACTATGCTTGCTAATTACTCTTTCAATGGCAAAGTTCCAAAGAAGCTGGGCGACCCAGGTATACCAACTATTCCTTGTTCCATCAAGAATAATTATGTTAGAACTGCTCTATGTGATTTGGGAGAAGGTGTTAGTGTTATGCCTTTTTCTCTTTACAAGAGACTTTATTTAGATAAGTTGATACCAACTGATATATCTTTGCAAATGGCTGATAAATCTACTGCTATTCCTATTGGTATATGTGAGGATGTTCCTGTTCAAGTTACTAATAATTTCTTAATATTAACTGATTTTGTTGTGTTGGAAATGCCTGAAGATGATAATATGTCTATTATTCTTGGGAGACCTTTTCTTAACACCGCAGGGGCTGTTATTGATTGCAATAAAGGAAAAGTTACTTTCAATGTCGATGACAAGGAGCATACTGTTTATTTTCCCAAGAGGATTGATAAAGTATGTGGAGTTAATACAATTTCTAATGTGAGAACTATCAAAGTGGGAACTATTGATTGTCCTATATATGAGCCTAAGCAAGGATATCAAAGTATTATGATTGGATCCATATCAATTAAATACAAGGTAACATGATTGATTTGAGGTATATTTCTTCGTATGTCATGTAAAATTTATTTGGTGGCAAGACTTGATCAACCTTGTTAACAAGTACATTTTATATGCATAGAGGAGCTAAACAACATTTCTTTCTTCCTCCACTTGCTTTACTTGCTGTAGCACTACTTGGTTTGCAAGATGCTTTAGTTGTTTGGGAGTTTGAAAATCCTTTTCTGCCCTGTAATAATAATTTTGACACCCAGAAATGTGCATTTTTCAAAGTTTTAAAAAATTTACAAAAATTATACTGTTGGTCTTATTTTTTGAAGAGCTACCTGGGAGCACCACGGGCTGACCAGTGGGGCACACTGGGGCTCAACCCCATGTGCCGGCGCGGCCAAGGAGGGGGGCGCGCCACCCTGTGGTGTGGGCCCCTCCTTGCCCCACTAACTCATCTCTTCCTCCCATTCTACTCTCTCTCCCGAAAAAACTCGTACTCACTTTCTCTCACTCGCGTTTCTGCTCAAGAGCTCAAGATTTCTCGATCTCTTTGCTCAACCCAGATTTCTGTCTGAAATTTGGCACCTTTGCTCTCCGGTATGTGACTCCTCCGATTATCCAAATAGAATTTTGTTTGGTTGAGTATATCTTAAATATTTTGCTGCTGTAGGTAACATGTTTAGTGAGCTTGCATGCTTGTTCTAAGTTGTAAAAATTAGTTTTGATGCATGTTTAGTACTCTATGTCAACACCCGGATTTTTAAGTCCGAATGCCTATTATGTCATACATCGCAATCCCAGGAATATTGTTGTTGCGAGGCATAATAGTTAAGTATCACAGTCATCATTCATTACAAACCATAAGTCTTACAAATTTGGAATCACATGATCCATATTACACGAATAGTTGCTCTATTGATCAACGAACAAACACAAGTTCATAGTTCAACATAGCGGAAGCGTAAGATACAAGGACTCTCTAGTCCACAGGCCAACGCTTGACGTCGGAAGGCGCTTAGTTGTCGTAGGCGTCCTGCTGGTCATCTCCTTGGTCATCTTCATACTCTGGCCATTTGAATAGCCAGGGACAAAGCCGTGAGTACGTTGAGTACTCGCAAACTAATACCAATGTAAGTGCTAGACATTCTAGTAGGGTTTGCTAAGCTCTAGTTTATTTGCATAAAGCTAGTTTTAGTTCGCAAAGTTTGAGAAAAGCTTTCAAGTGCTAACTAACTCAAGTGGGAACATTAGTGTCATTCCCACCATTCAAGTGGTGATTTCAATTCAATCCACCACAAGTCATTTTTCCATCATCTTTCAACATCCTTTTGAAAAATATGACATTGGACCACTGTATGGCCTTTCCAACCGTCCGTAACCGTGGACGCGGCTATTCGAATAGGTTTACACTCTGCAGAGGTTGCACACTTGTGCCACAACATTTGATTTCATCCGTCGGGATTTCCCCGAATCATCGTAACACAGTACGCGGATCATCAACCATAACCTTTCACTTACAAATCCTAGTATGAGCACCTCTCCCCATGAGCTTGGCCTCCCAGTGAAGATAGACAGTCAGCCTGGGAACTGCACAGGGCTTGGGCCGGACATTCACCTCATTTCGCATCATATCGTATCGTTTCTTTTGTGGTAGAGGCAGCTTTCGGCATAACCCCGATGACGCTTGTTTAGAGGGAACCCATACTAAGATGCATAAATTTCCAGTTAAGCCCTACCCATAATCAGGTATTGTGGGGGTACTCAAAAATTGGAAAGGTATCGCATCCAACCAACATCATGTTTTATCAAAAATCACTATCTTCTCTTGTTCACCTTCACCTTCAAAAATCCTTCAATGGAATGCATCTTCATTCCAAGGTTTCAAAATCATTTCAAAGTCACATTGTTCCCATCTAGAGTAGTCAAGTTTAGTTCATTAGCACTAGCTCTAATTCATGAGGGGTGCTATCTTGCTTGCTTGGGAAAGACTAACTCACTACTCTAGTAACCAACTTGTATTTTGACCAAAGTTAACTATAAAAGTAACTCTTTTAGAAAACAAGTAAAAACTGGTAAAGTAAAAACTTGGGATGGGTTCACATAAGGTAAGATAAGAAACATGGTGCCTTGCCCCAAGGGGCTTTGCACTTTGCAAGAATATTAGCTTGCCTTGGTAGTTCTCAAACTGTTCCTCCTCCTCCTCTTGGTAGTATCCTTCTTCTTCGGCGTACTCTCCGGTGCTACCGTCTAAATTTAAATACGAGTATAATTACTCACTAATTCAATGGCTATTCCATACATTACATACAACACACAAACTAGTCTATGCACACAAATAAATTAACTAGGGTGCATGGGTTGTGGGATTTAAATAGAATTCACTTCTTTGTATTTCATATGTAAATGATAGTTTCCATATGGTTCTTGAGAAATAATTTCCTCTCATTGAAATCTTCTTAAGATTTAATTTCTCCAACAATCATGGATGAACTCATATTGACCTAAGTCAAATGTTCATCATCATCATTTGAGAAAATGATTTAAATGAGGTAGATCATCTCATACCATTTAACTAACACTATTTTTGATTTAAGTCTCAAGTAATTCATATAAGAGAGTTTGGGACCAGGGTCCAAACATCCCATGAATCCATGTGAGACAAGTTTAAGTGAAGTGTAAGACTTCACACAAATTAACTTTAATAGTTTTGGATAAGATCAACTAGTTAAACTAGCCATAATATCCATTCATGAAACCATGGCATGATCATGCAAAGTGACCACACCATTTTATTGCAAAAACAATTAGTGTAAGTCAAATGTGAGCTATTAGAGTTGGAATTAACTTAATATCTATTTTGGTTGATTTTTGAGAATTATTTGAATAGGGAAAAGTCCCTACCTTGTTATTTTTATCACATTAATTCTACAAAGAATTTGACCATGAGGCCAGTGGCATGTTGTAGAGAATTTCAGTGGCTTTCTAACAATATAAAATTCACTAAATTTGGTTTAGCCAATTTGAAATGGTTGAATCTCAAAGTTTGGGCAGTATTGGAATTTATTTGAAAATTAAATAAACTAGGTTTGAATAAAAGGGCCGGCGGGAAAAGCTATTGGGCCAAAGGATTTGAAAACGGCCCACGGCCAGCCCACCACGCGTCTATGCCCGCGTGGGCTGCCCGACAGGGTGGGGTCCGCCTGTCAGCCTCCTTTAAAACCCGAAACGGTATGGAGACGTGTGGTGCGTTGGATTAGAATTAGATCGGACGGCACAGGGCCATCGTCATCTCCGGCGAGATCCCGACGGTGCGGCGGCGGCAGTAGGGGGTGGGAGAGCTCACCGCGGCTCCAGCAAGGTATGGCAGTGTGCTTGGGGTAGATGTGGACGACGGCGGTTCTCCTGGTACCGGCGGCTCGTCCTGGGGCGGCTCCAATCGACGGCGAGCTTCCGCGGCGTCCGTCGGCAGTGAGGTGGCGATTGGGTGGCTACGGCGGCGAATGTGGATGGTGGAGTGGCTCAGGCGGTCGAGTGAGAAGAGGGGAAGGCGATGGTGTGCTCAGATCGACGAGAAGAGGTCTCCTTTTATAGGCGATGGAGGGTGCTGCGGGGCCGTGAGGAAGTCGACCATGGCGCGGCTGCTCCGGTGAGCTAGAGGGCTAGGCAGCGACGCGGCGCTGTTCTACGGTTCCTGGCGAGGCGTTTGGCGGCGACAGCTAGGGTTGGCGGTGGCTAGTTTGGTCGCCTCGCGTCCGCGTCTGTCGCGCCCGCGGCGGACCAGGGTTTCCTTCTCCGACGGCGGTGGGCGCGGGTCGTGGTCTAGTGAGTGTCTGGCGGCGTCGTGGTGGCGTGGTGATGCTCAACGGCAGGCAAGCGGGGCCAGGGCGAGTGCGAGGTGGTTGCGCAGCGCGTGGCCAGTGGGTGCCCATGGCGCGCTCTCGTGCGACGCGAGCGGCATGCTGGCCGCCATGGGCGCGTGCTTGTCTGGCCGGTGCGGTGCTCCTCCTCGACAACGGCCGGTGCTAGGCGACGTAGAGGAGCGAGGTGGCGTGCTATGGCAAGGTGGGCAGGGCAGAGAAGCAAGGAGAGGAGAGGGAGCTCGACGAGCTCGGGGACATGGCCGGCATGGCCATGCCCTAGCTTGCTCTCTCTCTCCCTTAGCATTACTATGCTTCATTCATGGTGAGAGGGAACCAGGGGACCAATTGGGGCAGGTTGGGGTAGATGGGGTTGAGGTAGATCACTATTTGCAATAGTTGCAAATAGTGCCATATTTGGAAAATGTGAAAAAAGTCCAAATTTGAAATAATTCAAATGGTGAACCTTTTTGAAAAGTGAGTGTTAGTATAAGTTGTAATTGACCAGAGATGAATTGAGGTGGTGGTGGAATTTTGGAATTCAAAGATTTGCAAAAATTGACAAGTGTGAGATTGTTCCACTTGTTAAAATGTTGCAACTTTGGATGAGCATAGCTAGTGATCAAAGATGAATTTGGCAGGGTGGTCTTCATCAAAGTTGTTCACCTTGATGGTGACTTTGAAATGGTGCAAAGAGTTAGCAAGCATTGGTTTGGGAAAAATGAATTGCAGGGGCTCAAAGTGGTGATCAGACTAAAATTGGCAGATTTGACCAATATCATATGTGAGTGGGAATTGTCTTTGAATTTCATTTGAATTGTGAATCTTTGGTTCCAAAAGTTGTAATAAGTGTTTAATAACATTATCCAACTAATGGTGAAGACCAAATAGGTCTAGGGTCAAAATTTATAAAAATGCCATAGGGCATATGTGAGGGTTTTTAGGGTTTTCTATTTAATGGAATTTCTTCCTCTTTGATTTATTTAGTTGGTGATCTTCATATGATCACCCTAGGGTTTTAGAGCCTATCAAATACAAGTAAAATCAATCATCATGGCATATCACTCAAATGCACAAGTCCTATGCATGGTACTATATGCAATATAGAAAAGTTTTTGTTGGTTTGAAATTTTGCTTTCTGGATTTCTCTAACTTTCTTTTTATTGAAATTTGGGGTGTTACACTCTACCAAGTTCCTATAGTAGTTACCCTCAATTATATGTCTCCAAATCAACTTTTATAATGATTGTTGAAATTTTTTAGAAAATGGAGTGGAATAGGCACCAACTCAACCAACAAGAATTGGAGGAGCAACAGGTTATGAGAGTTCACCGCGAAGAGGGAGTATACCCCTCTTACTACCCATGCGTTGATTTTATGAGGAGTGCAGGAATCCTACGGGATGTTCAAACTCTGATTTCCAATGCAGGGTTGGAAGGTTTTGTTGTTGGTGAACCTTGCCAATATGCAAAATAACCATGTCAGTGGTGGAGGATTTTGAATTCATTTGGTCCCAAACTAACCCCATGGTTCGATAAAAAATTTATAATAAAACTGTCAACTTGCCTTTTGATGATTTTTGTGCAGCAATTAGAGTGCCACAATGGGGATCATGCGAGAAGGTTAGGGGACTACCGCAGGAGCTCTTGAGTCTATACAAGATGATTTGTTAAGGGAGAAGCTTCTCAGACGATAGTGGTAAAATCAGTAGTATTCAACTCCCAGCTATTCGCTACTTTGCTTATTTCATCACCAAGTGCGTTCTTGCTAGAAAGAATGCAAATAAGTTATCTATCCAGGATTTGGCTTTCCTAGCTGCTGCATTGCAAGGCGATAGGACTTATAATTTGGGTGCTTTGATAGCCTATATACTTGCTACTAACCGTGAGAAGGGAGGAATTTGTGGAGGTCTCATCGCCTCTCGCTTATTAGCTATGCATGGTATAGAACCTCACCATCTTGATATTCAGCTCTCCATGGAGAAACTTGACATTGTCTCCATGATTAAACATGTCTTTGTTTCTGATTTGTCTAATTTGAGTAACCTGTCTTACAAGATAACATTTTACAAGAAAACTTGGAGAACAACTAAGAAAACTGAAAGGCTAGTAGGATTGCCTGCACCTGTTTTGTTTAACCTTAATTCCAGGAAGGATTGGTCAGTCACTGAAGGTGAACTGAATGCATACATAGAAGGGGATGGCCATCATGCAGGGGACGGCACGGAGGAGGCCGAGGAACACCTTGACTTGTCATCCGATGCAGCGAGTTCTTCACATCAACATTTTGGGCATGAGGAGCCTTCACCCTTTTCTTCTGCACCGGGACCTTATTATGATCACGCCATGTATGATCCACTGGCGTGGAACCCTGATCCTCGCTGGGGTTGATCTCCACTTAGGCCAAAAGCCTAAGCTTGGGGGGAGGTATACCGGCATCACTCATTAATTGCATATTATAATTGCTGGATACTTGTACATACTTGTTTAGCTTCTTAAAGTGGTTTTCTAATAAGAGGGAGATGATATTTGGGGAAGTGCTGATTGAAAACAGATTCTGGACTGATACTAAAAAAATTCTCAAAAACAGCCAGAACATTATTTTATGAAGCCAATTTTTGTGCATGTTCCCCAGGTTGTTATCTAACTTTCATTAGTTGAACACTTTTCGAGCTGAGGAGCCGACAAATTTCTTAAAAATCGATTACTGTACTGCTGTCAAGTTTGACGAATTTCTGCTACTTTGTGTTTATGTGACTCTTTTAGTTTTCATCTTCTTGTTTTTGCTTTGTTTCTTTCCTAAAACACAAAAAGACCAAAAATATTTTTGTTGTTTCTATTTACCATTTGTTTATTTTGGTTTCTTGCTCCTATTTTGCTTTATTTGCTATCGTTGGTTTGCTATAAGAAAATCCAAAAAGATCTTGCTTTGTTTGTTTGTTTCCTTTTGTTCTTGTTTCCAATTCGAAAACACCAAAAATATTTGCTGTTCTTCTTTGGTTTTGTAAAGTTCACTATGGAGTTCAGCGGTCTTCGGTGGTTGGAGCTTGGCTTTCATTTAATATTATTCAAGCTACACAAGTGAAAGGCAATAATGACGATCTACGACAATTCGACTGTGGTGAGAGGCTGGTATGAACTCTATTTGTTTTCATTTTTGTACATATACTCATCCATGTGAGCATGCTTAGTTGGTTCATGTGAGGTATATGTCATTTAAGAAAGTCTAGTAGTTCATGATCTCTCATGTTTAGCTCCAATTTATTAATATGAGTAGCATGTCATAAATATTTGCTTGCATTGTTTTATTCATAAATAGGTATGACATTGTGGTATCCTCCTCTGAATAATTCACTTGAATCAACTTGGCACATGCTCACGCATGCATATGACTGAACAAAAGTCAATTAAGCCTCGATGATTTACTTTGCCTCAGAGTTCTTGTATCACTTTTATGCCTCTGTTAATTTATTTTGTCGCAAGCATGATTATGACAGTTATTGCTCTCTTGATTGTTATTGTTTTACTTTCCCGAACACTTTTGCTATTGTTTTGCCTCTAATTTGTGTATTTTGGATACAACTAACACGGACTAACGCTGTTTTCAGCAGAATTGCCCAGGTGTCTCCCTTCCGACTACTTAAAGGTTTCGACCTAAAAATGCATGGGGGTTAGACGAAATTGCCAGAAGACATCCAGAACACCGCCGCCATCGCGAAACTCTGTCTCGGGACTAGAAACTCTGTTCTGGCACTCCGCCGGGATGGGGAATTGGAGGAGATCATCGCCATCATCACCACCGACGCCTCTCCATCGACCAGCCATGTTTCCCCCATCCATGTGTGAGTAATTCCCCCGCTGTAGGATGAAGGGGATGGTAGGGATTGGATGAGATTGGTCATGTAATAGCATAAGATTGTTAGGGCATGGTGCCTAGTGTCCGTAATTGGTACTTTTATGATATTGTTGCAACTTGTTATGCTTAATGCTTGTCACTAGGGCCCGAGTGCCATGATCTCAGATCTGAACATGTTATCAATTCATGATGATATTCATTGCTTTATGATCTTACCTGCAAGTTGTACACACGTATTGTTGTCCGGAACCCGAGGCCCAAAGTGATAGAAATTGGGACAACCGAAGGGGAAGGCGGTGATATGAGGATCACATGTGTTCACGGAGTGTTAATGCTTTGCTCAGGTGCTTGATGACCCAGAAGTATAGGGGGTGTATCGTAGTATCTTCGATAAGTAAGAATGTCGATCCCAACGAGGAGCAGAAGGTGTTGACAAGCAGTTTCGATGAAGGATTCACTGTAAATGCTCACAGACAAGTATTCAGGGGGTTTTGATGTAACAGATGAATAAAGTACGAGTAAGTAAAGTGCGAGAGTAATAATTGCAGCGAGTGGCCCAATCCTTTTTAGCACAAAAGACAAGCCGGTTTGTTTACTTATAATAACCAAACGTTCTCGAGGACACACGGGATTTTAGTCTAGTGCTTTCGCTACATACGGCTAATTAATCTTCATTGTTTTGATAAGTGTTGTGTGGGTGAACCTATGCTAATGTACCGCCCTTCCTAGGACTAATACATACTTGTGATTATACCCCTTGCAAGCATCCGCAACTACAAGAAAGTAATTAAGATAAATCTAACCACGGCCTTAAGCTCTGAGATCCTGCTATCCCTCCTGCATCGATATACCAACGGGGGCTCAGGTTTCTGTCACTCCGGCAACCCCGCAATTGGCAAACGAGTACAAGATGCATTCCCCTAGGCCCATAAAGGTGAAGTGTCGTGTAGTCGACGTTCACACGACACCACTAGAAGAATAACACCACAACTTAAATTTCATAACATTGAATATTACTCAACCATACTTCACTACTAACATTTAGACTTCACCAATGTCCTCAAGAACTAAACGAACTACTCACGAGACATCATATGGAACATGATCAGAAGTGATATGATGATGAATAACAATCTGAACATAAACCTTGGTTCAATGGTTTCACTCAATAGCATCAATAACAAGTAGAAATCAACACCGGGAGAGTTTCCCCTATCAAACAATCAAGATCAAACCCAAATTGTTACAGCGGTGACGGCGTGCTGCGGTGGAGACGGCGGTGATGATGATGAAGATGATGATGATGGTGATGGAGATGATGTCCAGCTCGATGAAGGTGACGATGGCGTCGATTTCCACCTCCGGGAGGGAATTTCCCCGGCGGACTCAGCCTGCCGGAGAGCTCATTTCTCTCTAGTGTTCTCCGCCCCGCAGAGGCGGCTGTGACTCTTCGCAATGTACCCCTGGAGCTTAGGTTTTCGGGACGAAGGCGTACGCGAAGAAAAGGAGGCGAGAGGGGGCTGTGGGCCCCCTCCTCACAGGGCGGCGCGGCCAGGCCTTGGGCCGCGCCGGCCTATGGGGTGGGCCCACCTCGGGTCCCCTCGGCTCCCCCTTCTGGCTCCCTTCGTCTTCTAGAAAAATAGGATTTTTCATATAATTTCCGTCAACTGTTGATCTTCCGAAATATTGCATTCTGACGGCACTTTTTCCAGTAGAATCCTGACTCCGGTGCGCGATCCTCCAATAATCATGAAACATGCAAAATAGATGAAATAACATAAGTATTATCTCCAAATATGAAATATATCAATGAATAACAGCAAATTATGATATAAAATAGTGATGCAAATTGGACGTATCAACTCCCCCCAAGCTTAGACTTCGCTTGTCCCCAAGCGAAACTGAACTCGGTAAACAGGACCACATGTTTATGGAGTGAAGAGTCGATAAATCAAATACGGACAAGAAGCATCATATTCATTCACACAAGACATTCTAGTGAACAACTTCCTCATATAACTCAACTTGAAACAAGTATAAGGTAATCACAAATAAAGGTGCATAAGAAATCATAGTTGGTGATGGCAAACTTCGTTCTTGGTCAGAGAACAATTAACAGGTTATTCTTATCTATCGAGCAGCGCTCTCATGTTAAAGTTTATATGGCTCATCTTGCATACTCAATCATAATGATCATTGATAACTTTCAAAGCTATATTCATTCAGATAAAACTTGTACAAACAAGGAAGAGTAAAAGACATGATGAAGCAAATCACAATATAATGGTTTGATCACAACAACTCAAATGCTTGCTTGAGATGGAGGGAAATAGGTTTACTGATTCAACATAAAGTAAAAGACAGGCCCTTCGCAGAGGGAAGCAGGGATTAAATCATGTGCTAGAGCTTTTTCAGTTTTGAAATCATATAAAGAGAATAAAAGTAATATTTTGAGAGGTGTTTGTTGTTGTCAACGACTGGTAGCGGGTACTCTAACCCCCTTGCCAGACAAACTCTCGAAGAGCGGCTCCCATTAAGGCATTTTCATTTTGGGTGGCACCCCTTCCAACCTTATTTTCACAAACCATGGCTAACCGAATCCTCGGGTGCCTGCCAACAATCTCATACCATGAAGGAGTGCCTTTTTATTTTAGTTTTATTTAGATGACACTCCTCCCAACCTTTGCTTTCTCAAGCCATGGCTAACCGAATCCTCGGGTGCCGTCCAACAATCACATACCATGGAGGAGTGTCTATTTGTAGTATCATGAAGGTTAATTAATCGGGGCTGGGAACCCCATTGCCAGCTCTTTTTGCAAAATTATTGGATAAGTGGATGAAGCCACTAGTCCATTGGTGAAAGTTGCCCAACAAGATTGAAAGATAAAACACCACATACTTCCTCATGAGCCATAAAACATTGACACAAATAAGAGATGATAAATTTTGAATTGTTTAAAGGTAGCACATGAAGTATTTACTTGGAATGGCAGGAAATACCATGTAGTAGGTAGATATGGTGGACACAAATGGCATAGGTTTGGGTTGAGGTTTGGATGCACGAGAAGCATTCCCTCTCAGTACAGGTCTTTGGCTAGCAAGGTTAATTAGCAAGCACAAAAGTTGAGGGAAACAAACGAATATACATGTGATAGAAACAATCATGCATCTTTCTTGTAAGCACAAACAATTTTAACTTCAGAATAATAAGCTATGAGCTAACAAGAAAGGAAGACAATGAAACAACTATATATATGTAACACCCCAAATTTCAAAACAAAGAGAAAATAAATTTCCTTTTCCCAAAAATGAGAACCAACAAAAACTTTTCTTATATAGGGTGCTATGCTTAGTGCTCCTACCTATTCCTTGTGTTCTTGCCATGATGAGTGTTATTATGCTTATGTAATAAACCCTAAAACCCTAAAGTGATCAAGTGAAGATCACAAACCAAATGAAATTAAAAGAGAAAGAAATCAAATGAGAAAAACCCTAAACCCTAACCTTCTCAAAAATCATTTGGATCTATTTTGAGAAACCTAAATTAAATAAAAAAAGCTATATGTGGGCCTATAGCCTTAATAGGTAAATCTTGAACCCTACCTTTTCTTACTTTGCTAAATAATGGTGAACCACTGCAAAACTTATTAAACCCTAAACCTCATCCATCGTGTCATCAATCTTTGAGAAATAAAATAAAAAGGAAAGATCTTATTTAAGAAACAGGCATATGCAAGCCTATGGATACTTGTTGAAAATGATAAGCTTTGCCTTGTCTACCTTGAGTAGATGAATTGAAATACCTCAACACACTCAACAAAGCACTTACCAACCAATTCAAGTGCGAAACAAAATAAAATCAAACATATGCATAGAGGCATATGTGCCTATGGCGATTTTTGTAAAACTTTACCCTAGGCCTTTCTACTTTATTTAGAGGATTGGAAAACCTTCATAAACCTTATCTAGTACTTCTCAAACCCAATCCAAAGTGAAACAAAAGATTTTAAAAAGAAAGTAATAATGCCATAGCGGCATATGAGAGCAAAATATCAAATGTGTGAAATTGAGGATCTTGACCCTAAGAATTATAGTGAATGGTGGGATCACTTCTATATACCATTTCAACACTCAACAAAATCAATTGGGTCAAGCCTAGTCAAATTAAAAATCAAATGCCACATATGCATAGAGGCATATGTGACACATAGCCATTCTCACCAATTCTTGTCCTATGCACTCCTACCTTGACCAAATGATGTGAAACCATCTCTCAACCTAATATAACACTAAATTGACCCTAACCCATGCCCAAGTAAAGCAATGGGAACAATTTACAAGTTAAATGAAATTTGACACATCACCTCTTATGTGTTATGGCCATTTTTGCAAATCTTTGAGCTAGACCATTTGAAATAGTTTCAATGGTTTGAAAATGTTTCTAAACCAATAATAATCACATTAGAGTCAAGAAAAGTCAAATCAAATGGAGAGAAATCAAATAGAGAGATAATTCCATTTTCAATCCCATACACATATAGCCAAATTATCAAACCTTGCCCTAGGCCCCAACTTGGTCTCAAAATGGTTGAAACCTTTTATCCAACTCCATCTAACACCAAATAAACCTCACTCTTGTCAAAATGAAGCAAAGAAAAATAAAAGAATAAAAGATAGAAATTCACAAAACCCTCACATATGGCTTATGCCATATTTATAAATTTTGACCCTAGACCATTTTGATCTTCACCATTAGTGGAATAATGTTACTAAACACTTATTTACAACTTTTGGAATCAAAGAAACAAAATTCAAATCAAATCCAAACTCGAAATTGGCTCACATACAATAATGGTCAAATCTGCCAATTTTAGTCTGATCACTACTTTGAGCCTCTCTATTTCAAGTTTTTCAAACTAAACTTTCTCAACTCTTTGCATGTCATCCAAGAGGACATCAAGATGAACAACTTTTGTAAAGACAACCATGCCAAATTCATCTTGGATCAAAAACTATGCTCATGCAAAGTTGGAACTTTTTAACATATTCAACAATCTCACACTTGTCAATTTTGGCAATTCTTTGAATTCGAAAATTCCACCACCACCTCTAATCATCTCTGGTCAAATACAACTTATTCAAACACACCCATTTCAAATTGTTCAACCATTTGAATTAAATCAAATTTGGACAAATTTGCATTTCCTCTTTATGGTACTATTTGACACTATGTCAAATAGTGACTCTACCCCCAACCCTAATGCTCCTAACTACTCTACCCTGTCCCCTTGTCCCCTCTCTTCCTCACAACAGCACAAAAACCCTAGAGGAGCTAGCTACACATGGCCTAGCCATGGCCATGCCGGCCATGGACACATGCATGCCCCTCCACTCTCTCCTTCCTCTCCAAGCCATGGCCCTGCTGCCATTTAGCTCCACCTCACCTCCCTATGTCAACCTATGCAAACCCTGGTCGGAGAGGACGCCGAAGCTAGCCGAAATTCACGCGCCCAGAACGGCCCAGGATGCCGCTGGCGTCGCACGTGTGCACGCCGCGGGCACCTCTGGACACGCGCCGCTCCAGCGATGTGCGCCTCCCCCAGACCCCACTCCTGCCTGCGGAGCATCGCCGCTGCAACGCCAACCCGCGGGACACGCTCCGTTGCTCGCGCGAGGACCGCCGCCGTCGACCACCTCGGCGTTCACCCGCAACCCTGTCGCCAGACATTGCCGTCGCCCGCGCTCAACTGGCCGTCCCCCACCTCGCCATCACGCGCGTTAGCTTCGCCTAGACGTCGCCTACACGACGCTCCCCCTAGTTTGCCCCTTCGAGCACCGGAGACGCCATGCCGTCGACGACCTCTCACGGGCACCCGCAGCACCTCGACCCCCTATAAAAGGAAGCGTCCCCTGGACACAATCCTCACCACATCCGCTTCCCCTCTTCCTCCTGATCACCCTCCACTCCTTCCCCATCCACATTGGCCGCCGGAGCAGGCCAATTCGTCGCCGGAGCCCCGCCGGAACACCTGCACGCCGCTGTCGATTGCGACCACCCCAGACGCTCCCACGACCACCACTGGAACCGCCGTCGTCAACAACTTCACCTAGCCTCGACGCCCAGCCTCGCCGGAGCTTCCTCACGCCGTCGACCCCCTACCTCCGCCGCGGCAGCAACCTCTTCTCCCCCGACGACGACGACGACGCACAGCCGCCCGATCGCCATCTAATCCTACGGCTCACGATCAGAGGTACCGATTCGGTAGAAGTGAGTCACTGACGCGCGGGCCCCTTTTGTCAGCTAGCCCGCAGCGCTAGTTGGGCTGCCCCCTGGCTTTTCAAATCTTTCGGCCCGTTTAATTTCCCGCCGGCCCATTTTTCAAATCCTGATAAATAAATTGGTTATAAATTTAAATACTGAACCTAATTTAGAAATTGCATAGTTTCAAACCTACCCAACCAAATTTGATGAACTTTATGTTGTTGGAAAGCTAGAGAAATTATCTAGCCAATGCCACTGGTCCCACCTCAAAATTAATTGTAGAATTTATCTGACAAAAAGAACAAGTCAGGGACTTTTGCACATTCAAATAATTCTTAAAAATCAACCAAAATATATATTTAGTAAATTCCAACTCCAGTAGCTCACATTTGACTTACACCAATTGTCTATGCAATAAAATGGTGTGGTCACTTTGCATGATCATGCCCTAGTTTAATTAAAGGACTATATGGCTATTTCTAGTCAAAGATATTGTCCAAAACTATTAATAAATCATAGTGGAGTTTTTCTCTCACTTAAATCTTGTCATGAACCATTCAAAATGAGGTAGAGACTCTGGTCATATATGTCTCATATGAATTGTTGATGATATTAAATCACCTCAATAGTAGTTGTTAACTTAGTTACAACTATGTGTTAAATCATATGAGAGGTATTCCTCTCATTTAAATCTTGTTCTCAAGTAATTCAACATGAGGTACTGACCATGGTCTATATAATCTCATATTGAGTTATTTGGTGACATTAAATCACTACCATGTTAGTATTAAATTGCATGAGGTATGGAACCTCATTTAAATCCTATTCTCAGATGATAGGTATGAAGAGGTTGACTTTGGTCAATCTAGGTCATATGTTATTCATAAGAGAAATTAAATCTTAATAAGATAATGAGAGGAAAGTATTTCTCTAAGTAATTAAAAGTAACACCTTAATTAGCAGGAGAGGAACTTATTTTCCTTAAATAAGAAAAAAAACACATCTACCCACTCCATAGTAATGTGTGATGCTAGTTTAAGTTGTGTAAATTGTATGAAGTGTTTCACTTCATTTAAATCTTGTCCCAAATATTTTCATATGAAGTATTGACCCCTGGTCAAATGCTCTCATATGAAATATTTGGAGATTTTAAATCATTGGTAGAATTGTCAAATAGTATGAGGTATCTCTACCTCATTTAAATCATTTTCTCAAATGATGATGATGAATGGTTGACTTAGGTCAACATAAATTCATGTGTGATGGTTTGAGAAATTAAATCTTAAAGAAGATTCAATGAGAGGAAATTATTCCTCAAGAACTATATGGAAACTATCATTTACATATAAAATGAGAGGAAATTATTTTTCCTCAAAGCAAGACCACCAACGCACCAAATTGTATGAATTGTGTGAATAGAATAGTTTGTGTGAATATATGTGATGTTTGGAATAGCCAATGAATGGTTTGGTGATTGTATCCTCGTATTCGTATTTTAGACGCTAGTACCGAGGAGTATCAAGGGAAGGAGAAAGTCTACTTTCAAGGAGAAGAAGACCACTTTGATCACCTCAACCAATCGAGGCAAGCTAGACTATTGCAAGTTATAATGTTGCAAGCTAACACCATTGCAAGTTCTATGGTTGCAAGCTAATATTCTTGCAAAGTGCAAAGCCCTTGGGGCAAGGCACCATAACTCTTATCTTTCCTTACATGAGCCTATCCCAAGTTTTTTACTTTACAAGCTTTTACTTGTTTTCGCAATAAGTTACTTTTATAGTTAACTTTGGTCTAAGTCTAGAATACTACAAGAGTATCAAACTTAGCCTAGCTAGCATTACAAGTAGTTTCCCTCAAGCAAGGCAAGATAGCACCCCTCATGGATTAGAGCTAGTGCTAATGAATTAAAACTTGACTACTCTAGATGGGAACAAGGTGAATTTGAAATGGATTTGAAACCTTGGAATGATGATGCATTCCATTGAATGATTTTTGAAGGTGAATATGAACAAGAGAAGATGGTGATTTGTGAAAAAAACAATGATGTTGGTTTGAATGCGATACCTTTCCAATTATCAAGTACCCCCACAATACCTGATATGGGTAGGGCTTAACTAGAAGTTTATGTATCTTAGTATGGGTTCCCTCTAAACAAGCGTCATCGGGGTTATGCTGAAAGCTGCCTCTACAACAACAGAAATGATGAGAAATGACGTGAAACGAGGTGAATGTCCGGCCCAAGCCCTGTGCAGTTCCCAGGTTGACAGTTGGTCTTCACTGGGAGGCCAAGCTCATGGGGAGAGGTGCCTATACTAGGATATGTAAGTGAAAGGTTATGGTTGGTAGTCCGCACACGGAGTGTGATAAATCAGGGCCAGTTAACCCTGACGGATTATTGCAAATGTTGTGGCACAAGTGTACGACCTCTGCAGAGTGTAAACCTATTCGAATAGCCGCGTCCACGGTTACGGACGGTTGGAAAGGCCATACTGTTACCAGTGTCAAATTCTTGAAAATGTTGATGAAATGAATGGTGAATTGGTGACTTGTTTTTGAATCACAACTTGAGTTGTGGGAATGACACTAATGTTCCCACTTGAGTTAGTTAGTACATGAAGAGTCTTGATTTCAAATACTTGTGACCCAAAATTGGCTTTATGCAAAAGAAACTAGAGCTTAGTACCCTTTACTAGCATTGATAGTACTTACACTAGTATTAGTTTGCGAGTACTTTAAAGTACTCACGGCTGTGTCCCTGGCTATTCAAATGGCCAGACTATGAAGGGGAGCAGAACTATCAAGATGACGACCAGCAGGACGCCTACGACAACTAGGGAATCTTCTGACGTCAGACGTTGGCCTGTGGACTCAAGAGTCCCTCTACTTTACGCTTCCGCTATGAAATTATGAACTTTGTGTATGTTGATCAATAGATCAATTATGTGTGTAATATGGGATCATGTGATCTCTATTTGTAAGACGACTATGGTATGTAATGAATGATGACTTATGATATTCAACTGTTATGTCTCGCAACAACAATATTCCTGGGATTGCGATGTATGGCATAACAGGCATCTGGACTTAAAAATCCGGGTGTTGACAATATATTTCTCTTTTCTACTTAAACCTCAAGGTGTTGTTGCTATTGACCAATGCTAAGTTTGCCAAAACCAAATAGATTTACTCAATGCTCCCAAAGTGGTACCAATACTAAAATCAAGATCAATCATATAATAGAAATTGCAAACTAAAATAAGGTGTGCAATATATAAATGATAAGACTTCTCATTAATATTTCATAACGATAACTCACACCAAGGGATACATAGACAACCGACTAAAGGAGAGATACTTCCACACTGCAACCCATCTTATATGATAACTTCCCTACTCATGATATGACACTACTTGATAGTAAAAAGTAAAAGGTAGTGATGATGTGATACCGCGGCACTCCCCCAAGCTTGGAACAAACCAAGGGGATGCCAATACCTATGATGAATTACTCCTTTGGCGATGGTGGTGATGAACTCCTCCCCCGCTTCTTACAGATCTCCTTCAGCTTCAGTTTCTCAGCTTGGAAATTCTGCACTAAGGCTCGAAGAGATTCATTGTTATCTGAAGTTGGCGGTGGCGACCTTGTGATGGGTATCGAGTAATATTCCAGCATTCTATGGAGTCGGTAATTCTCCTCCTGGAGTATCTCCACTTCTCTTCTTAGAGCCCGGTATTGACCACAAAACTCATCGGTAGTCCGTAGAGCTTCTTCCAGCACAGGGAAAGAGTCGAGGCCAAGAGCAGGTGGTAAGGGTCCCTGCAAGTTATGAGAGAAAGAACGTCGAGTGTCAAAAGATCCCACCAAGATTTGCTTACTCCCAACAGCTTGTTGCTCTTGTTTTGACGACACCCTTTTCACTTCTTCCTTCGAAGGCCCTTTGCCCTTGTTGTTGGAGGCCATGGTGCTCCTAGATTGAAAATAGATCCTGGCAGAAACAGCTCGAAACAAAACACGTCGAGAAAACGATATACGGACCTCCAGGGGTCCGGGGGATTATATAGCAGGAATTTTTATGTCATAAGGAAAGTACCAGGTCGAACCGGAGTCGGAAAGGGGCGACGAGGCGGCCAGCTCATAGGGCGGCGCGGGCCAAGGCCTGGCCGCGCCGGCCTATGGGGGCACGCCCTCGTGCGTCTCCTCCACTCCGTTTCGATCTCGTAATTTTTCATATTTTCCAAAAACAGCAAAAACATTGTTCAGAAAGTAAATCACGAACTTTTTATTACCTGTACTGTTACCTATTCAAAGTCGAGTTCTGGCGGACTGTCAATTTGACCTTTGATGAAAGCCTCTGGTGTTTCCACTCGAATAACATCAACATCTACATTATAAGAATCACCTGAGATATAATGCTTGAGTCTTTGTCCATTCACCACTTGCGTGGCATTGCCTTGGAGAGAACTAATTTTAATTGCTCCTGAACGATACACCTCCTCAACAACATATGGTCCTTCCCATTTCGAGAGTAATTTCCCTGCAAAGAATCTGAGACGAGACCGATACAATAGGACTTTATCCCCAATATTAAACTCTCTTTTGATAATCCTTCTATCATGCTATTTCTTAACTTTCTCTTTAAAGAGTTTAGCATTTTCATAAGCTTCACTTCTCCATTCATCTAGAGAACTTAATTGCAGCAACCTCTTATTACCGGCTAGTTTAGGATCTTTGTTTAGTTCTCTAACAGCCCAATAAGCTTTGTGCTCTAGTTCTAAAGGTAAATGACAAGCTTTTCCATAAACCATTTTATAAGGTGACATTCCCATGGGGTTTTTATAAGAAGTTCTATAAGCCCATAGTGCTTCCTTCAATTTACTAGCCCAATTCTTTCTAGTTTTATTAACAGTCTTTTGCAAGATAGATTTAATTTCTCTATTTGATAGTTCTACTTGCCCACTAGTTTGAGGATGATAAGCGGAAGCAATTCTATGATTAATACCATATTTAGCAAGAGTTTTTCTAAAACCACCATGAATAAAATGAGAACCTCCATCTGTCATAATATATCTAGGAACTCCAAATCTAGGAAAAATAATGTCTAAAAGCATTCTTAAAGAGGTCTCACCATCAGCACTTTTTGTAGGTATGGCTTCCACCCATTTAGTAACATAATCAACAGCAACAAGTATATGAGTGTTACCTTCTGAAGAGGGAAAAGGTCCCATGAAGTCAATTCCCCAACAATCAAACGGTTCAATAACAAGAGTATAATTCATAGGCATTTCATTGCGTCTAGAGATATTACCAACCCTTTGACATTCATCACAAGATAAAATAAACTTCCTTGCATCTTTGAAGAGAGTTGGCCAATAAAAACCTGATTGTAGAACCTTTTGCGCGGTTCTATCTCCGGCGTGATGTCCTCCATAAGCACTACCATGACATTTACTCAATATCTCTTGTTGCTCATATTCGGGAACACATCTTCACAGAATACCATCCACTCCTTCTTTATATAAGTGTGGGTCATCCCAAAAATAATGCCTCAAGTCATAAAAGAATTTCCTCCTTTGCTGAGCTGAAAAGGTTGGAGGCAAGTACTTGGAAACAATAAAGTTAGCATAATCAGCATACCAAGGACTGTCTCGCGAGCTCACCTTTATTACAGCCAATTGTTCATTTGGAAAACTATCATTAACAGGAACAGGATCATAAGCAATATTTTCCAATCTAGACAAATTATCAGCAACAGGATTATCAACACCTTTCCTATCTACAATATGTAAATCAAATTCTTGCAACAGAAGTACCCATCTAATAAGCCTTGGCTTAGCATCTTTCTTTTGCATAAGGTATCTGATTGCAGCATGATCAGTATGAATAGTAACTTTTGAATCAACGATATAAGATCTAAACTTATCACAAGCAAAGACTACAGCTAACAATTCTTTTTCAGTAGTAGCATAATTTCTTTGAGCAGCATCAAGAGTTTTACTAGCATAATGAATACCATTCAGTTTTTTATCTACTCGCTGTCCAAGAACAGCGCCTACAGCAAAATCACTAGCATCACACATAATTTCAAATGGTAAGTTCCAATCAGGAGGTTCAACTATAGGGGCAGTTGTTAATGCTTTCTTTAGAGTTTCAAAAGCTTCCTTACAATCATCATCAAAAACAAAAGGTACGTCTTTTTGAAGAAGATTAGTAAGAGGCTTTGAAATCTTGGAGAAGTCTTTAATAAACCTCCTATAAAACCCAGCATGACCAAGAACACTATGAATACCTTTAACATCCCTAGGATAGGGCATCTTCTCAATGGCTTCAACTTTAGCTCTATCAACTTCAATACCTCTCTCGGAAATTTTATGTCCCAATACAATTCCTTCATTAACCATAAAGTGGAATTTCTCCCAATTAAGAACAAGGTTAGTTTCTTCACATCTCTGCAAAACTTTATCAAGGTTCCGCAAGCAATTATCAAAAGAATTTCCATAGACGGAAAAATTATCCATGAATACCTCTACAATACTCTCACAAAAGCCATGAAAAATAGCAGACATGCATCTTTGAAAAGTAGCAGGAGCATTACATAAACCAAAAGGCATACGCCTATAAGCATAAGTTCCATAGGGACAAGTGAAAGTGGTTTTCTCTTGATCTTTAGTTTTAACGACAATTTGTGAAAACCCGAGAATAACCATCAAGAAAGCAAAAATGAGTATTTTTAGATAACCTTTCTAACATTTGATCAATAAAAGGCAAAGGGTAATGATCTTTCTTAGTAACCTTATTAACTTTTCGATAATCAATGCACATTCTATACCCTACAACTACTATTTGAGGTATGAGCTCATCATTATCATTAGGCACAACAGTCATTCCTCCTTTCTTAGGAACACAATGCGCAGGACTAACCCATCTACTATCAGCAATAGGATATATAATACCAGCTTCAAGGAGTCTTAATACCTCATTTCTTACCACATCCTTCATCTTAGGAATTAGACGACGCTGAGGTTCAACAACAGGCTTCGCATCATCTTCCATATTAATGGCGTGTTGGCAAATAGAGGGAGAAATCCCCTTCAAGTCATCCAGAGTGTAGCCAATAGCACCTCGGTGTTTCTTCAGTATTTCCAATAACCTTTCTTCTTCAAACTCTAAAAGCTTAGAACTAATAATAACAGGATATATTTTCTTATCATCAATATGAGCATATTTAAGATTATCAGGCAATGGTTTTAAATCAAAGACAGGATCTTCCTTTGGTGGTGGTGTTGTACCCAGATCTTCCACCGGTAAATCATGCTTAAGAATAGGTTGACGAAGGAAAATTTCATCAAGCTAATCTCTTTCTTCCCTAAAAACTTCACTCTCACTATTCTCCAAATGTTGCTGCAAAGGATTACTAGGAGCAAGAGCAATAGATGCACACTGTTCAACTTTAAAATCACTATTAGGCGAATCAATTTTATAAGGAGTTTTGGTAAATTTAGAGAAGTTAAACTCATAAGATTCACCAGCAAATTTAGTCAAAATTTTCTCTTTCTTGCAATCTATAATAGCTCCACAAGTATTTAGAAAAGGTCTACCAAAAATGATAGGACAATATTTACTAGCAGCAGAACCAAGTACCAGAAAGTCAGTAGGATATTTAATCTTACCACATAGAACTTCCACATCTTGAACAATACCAATTGGAGAGATAGTTTCTCTATTAGCCAGCCGAATAACCACATCAATATCTTCAAGTTCACAAGAACCAATTTCGTGCACTAATACTTGCACCAATATCACATAAACCATAATAACAATGATCACCAATTCTAACAGATAGCATAGGAACACTAGCTTGCTTGGACTTATTAGGATGTGAAACAATATTAGATGCATCTTCACAGAAAATAATATGACCATCCTCCACATTTTCAGTCACAAGATCTTTAACAATTGCAACAGCAGGTTCAACTTTTATTTGTTCTTCAAGTTCTATAGGTTTCTTTTCACTTTTATGAACCGCACTATTTATAACAGAGTACTCCTTCATTTTAGCAGGGAAAGGAGTTTTTTCAATATAAGCTTCAGGAATAACATCATCAACAGTTTCCACTACAACACATTTATTTACACTGGTGGAAAAAGGGCCTTTGGTCGCGGTTCGCAACTGCCATTAGTCGCGGTTGCGCAACCGCGACCAAAGTAGCGCGACTAAAGCCCCCCCCCCTTTAGTCGCGGTTGCTTACGAACCGCGACTAAAGGCCCATCCACGTGGGCGCCAGGCGACCGTCGGGGCGGAGGCCCTTTAGTCGCGGTTCTTCTGGCCGACCGCGACTAAAGGCCGCCGCAGGTTTAGGGTTTTAGGCCCCCCCTAAACCTGCCCCCCCTAAACCTGTTTTCTGTTTAATTTGTATTGTTTTATTTCTTTTGTGCTTTATTGTAATTTTGAAGGAGTTTCACATATTCTACGGTACTACATACATGCATGCATATGAATGTACAATTTCAAACAAATTTGAAATTAGAACCAAAAAGAATTCAAGAGGAATATACAATATATATTCAATATCATCGGATGACCATATACAAGTTTGAACAAGTTTCCATACATAATTTAATGCATGTATAGTTCTACGTCCTCTACGTAGTGTTGTCCTGTAGGATCGATGACTTCCCTCGCGAACCATCCAGCTAGTTCCTCCTGAAGTGGTCGGAAGCGAGCTTCTGGACTAAGCGTCTTTCGGAGGTTATTCCTCTTGATGTTGATCTCATCCGACTGGTCCCGCTCATTGGTGTATCTCCGGATCCTCTCACAAACATAGTATCCACATAGATTGGTCCCCGGTGGCTGAATATCCCCAGTCGTCCGCATTGCCCTTTTAAAATGTAGCTCTTTTTTGAATTCACCGACCTTTTCATCTACGAACCGTCTCCAAACCCTACGAGGCAAAGAAAATTAAATGAACAAGAGAGTTATTAATTAGTTACTTGATATTAGGAAATGATGAACGAAATAGGCCGATCGATATAGAGCGCAAATGAATGAAAACAATTACTTTTGCATCATTTTTCTCATGTCGGCCCAAAGCGCCGCATCCATATTCAGAGAGTCGTGGACGAGAACTGTGGAGGTGTGAATTTGAATTACCATCAGAATCCAGTGGAACCTGCGGACACGATACATGCACAGTCATGCATATATAACTCATCGATTAGCCACATACCATGCATGGAGTAAACAAAAGAGAATGTGCTCAAGACAGAAACACTCACCCAAAATGGTAAGGAAATAGAATATCACCTTTGAGTTCCTGTTTTCTAAGAAACCGCGACAGGTCTTCCTCCACGTCGGCGGGGTGGTGTTCTAACACATATGAATTAACGATGTGTGGGTCAATGAACCCAACATCATTGATGTTCCTTATTTGCATTTCCCGCTTCTTCATTCTGCATAATAGCGTACACAACAAGATAGTTAGGACAATATATAGTGCAGGCAATGAACGAGATGGGGTAGAAATTAATAAATCACTTACAGAACATAGCAACTGATGATAGATTTGTCGAGGTCGCGCAGATTGAACAGCTGGAACAATTCACTCCGATGAATTGTTATATAGTAATGTTTGAAGTGATGTTCATATCTAACTTCCGCATAAATATAGTCTTTGGCGTTTTTAAGTTTTATGTAACCCTTGTACCAATTTAGCAGACCTTTCATTTGTCGAGGTAGATCCTCTTCCTACGCAGGCTCGACGAGAGGGCCATTCTTCACATATGTAAATACTACGTCCTTCATTGGCGCCTCATCAATGCCTAACAGTGCACGAAGAGTGATACCTAAGTCGGCCGCTTGTTCTCTGGCACTCGTTACAGTCAATCCATGTGCTGCCGCAGCTGCTATGATATCGGGGGCATCCGGACCGGCAGCTTGCACTATGAGCGGGGCGATCGATTGTTTACTTTGTTCCCCGAGCTGGGCAACTTCTTTCCCCCTTTCTAATTTTTTCTCGGCCTCCTCCAAGGCTTTCTTCTCCTGCTTCTCCGCCAAATCTTGGTTCCTCTTGAACGCGAGTGCTTGCCTACGAAGTTCACGTGCATAGTCGTCAGGAAGATTCTTTGCGGCTTGGGACGGTGTGTTCAAAAATGACTTAGCCCACTTCTTTTGCTCATCAGAAAATACTGGCTTGGGCTCGCCCTCTATTTTCTTCTTGCAGCTCGCCTTCCATTTCTCTAAATCAGCAGCCGCGCCCGCCTCGACTTCCTCGGCACTATGTTCCCAAGGCCTCGTGGGGAGAGGCTTCAGTGATGGCTCCGGTACCTTTGTTTTCTTAGGTACGTAAGGGTCCGGGTTAATAATCCAGGACTGCTGCTTCTACTTCTTCGCCGGAGGTGGATTGGGGGGCGGCGTCTGCTTACCCGCCCGGGGCGGACTAGGGGGCGGCGGCTGCTTACCCGCCGGAGGTGAATTGGGGGGCGGCGTCGGCCCTCGTGAAGGAGGTGTAGGTGAAGCACCACCACCACCACCGCCACCGCCGCCACCACCACCACCGTAGGGGGGTGGACTTGTTGGCGCCTCGCCTGGAAACTTGATAAACTTCTTCTGCCATAGAATGAACTGGCGCTTGACATCTCCAAGTCTTGTCGCCCCTTCAGGTGTAGCAATGTCAATGTCCAGGTCCTCAAACCCTTGGACAATGTCCTCCACCGTGACACGAGCATAGCCATCTTGAATGGGGTTGTTGTGGTGGAGTGCTCCAGGTGGTAAAGCACTGCCGATGGCTACCTTCATGGACATGTTCCCGATAGGATAATACAGATGACATGCTTTCATCTCCTTTATATCGTCCACGGGGTAGCGAGGAGGCTCCGGTGCAGTAATTTCGACCTCCAGAGGCTCCGGTGCAGTAATTTCGATCGTCGGTGCACCAGCCGATGGGGCCTCCGTGGAAGCCACACTGCTTCTCCGCGGCTGGCTTCCGAGATCCAATGGATGATCTTCATGCTGCGCCCGAGCTGCATCTCTTTCGGCTACTAGTACACTCACGGTTTTCTTCATCACATCCATTTCCGATACCAACTGCGCCACAACATCTGCTTCCCGATCCATCTTTCTCTTACGGCTTCTGTAACCGTACGGGTCATCGTTCTGGGGGAACCCTATTTTCCACGGAATGGGCCCCATGCCTCGTACACGTCCTCCGTGTTCAGGATTCCCGAGGGCTTTTGTTAGCGCGTCGTTCTCTCTGTTGAACTTGATCCTCCCCTCTTGAGCATCCCTCATTGCCTGAATAAGCTTTTGGGTGGGTGTAATTATTTTGCCCTGGTAAACACACTCCCCTGTCTCCGGGTTCAGCGATCCCCCATGCCCGTACCACCAGCTTTTGGCCCTTGGGTCCCATCCCTCCGTACCTGGACGGATTCCTCGCGTCCTCAGCTCGTTCTCCATCTTCTCCCACCTAGGCTGCCAAAAGCGATACCCTCCTGGCCCCATTTTATGATTGTACTCCTTCTTGGCCGCATTTTCCTTATTTTTTTTCGATAGTTCAAGGAACTGCTCCGATTTCTTTTGCTTCACAAAATCTGGCCAATCATGTTGCAGTTTCTCATATTGTCCTTTGAAATCCGGAGTCTTGCCCGGCTTGACAAAGTCATGGGCTAGATTTTGCTTGTATTTCCGGAATGCGTTGGCCATCCTAGAAAGAGCGAACTGTTTGACTAGCTTGCACCTCTCCTTGTTTTCCGCAATCTTGTTACCCTCCTCATCGTATTTGCGGTATTCCGGAGGTAGAACGAAATGTTCCATAAGCTTTTTGAAGCAATCTTTTTTTGTTCTCTTATCGACAAAAGTGAAACCAACACGTGCCTTCTTTGGCTCATTCCACTCCTGGACGGTGATCGAGACGTTGTCTCTAACAACGGCTCTGCATTGGTTGACAAACTTGGTGGCGTTCTTGCTGGGCTCCAGCGGCCTGCCGGTTGCTTCGTCGACAACATCGATGGTGCATGTTTCTCCTGCTTTCATCGTCTTGGTTGCGCCACGCTTTGACGACGACGTACTCGATTGTTTCGACGATCCGGCCGAGGGCTAAAATAAGAAAGAGAGGCGTGCGCGTTAGTACACACATATTTATTGAAATCAGTGAGTTTGTATCACCAGAGGCTCAATGTATATATATATACCTCGGCGCCGGAGGTGGTTGCTACTTCCAACTGAAGATCGTCGTTTATCGACGTTCCTTCGGCACCATCTTGCTGACCATGCCCTTCATCTTCACCGTCAAGGTTCAGATAAGAATCGATATCATCTTCTTCTTGTCCGGTCGGCACATATAGAACATCGCCTTTTATGATGCCGAAGATTTGTTCTTCAGCATCCGGATCATAGTTGTCCATAATTGGGTCAGCTCTATCGTCCGCCATATGTCAGTCCTGAAACCATGTAGTCAAAACAAATTAATTAAGTGAAGAAGGGGGGCGGTGGCGGTGGCGAAAGGGCGGTGGCAAAAGGAGGGGGCGAGGAAGGGGTGGGAGAGGGTGTCGCGGTAGAGCGCGAGACGGGGCGGCGATTAAAGACGTGGTGTCGGTGACGGTGGCGGTGGCGAAAGGGCAGTGGCGGTGCCGAGGACAACACACATAACCCTCGCCGCCCCCTCTCGATCCAAAAAAAACACCGTACAAAATAACATCCCAAATTTTGTTAAATTTATAGAGTTAATGTCAAAACTAAATATATAGTACATAATTCAAATTTTGTTAAATTTATAGAGTTAATGTTGTTATAATTCAAATTTTGATACACGCGGGGTCGGCGGGCGATCGATGGCGCGCGGCGGCGGGGCGGACGCGGCGGGGCGTGCGAGGACACGAGACGATGTACAACGTCCGGCGGCCGGGGCGCGCGACAACGATGCGGCGAGGGCGACGGGGCGACGACGACGACGGCGCGAGGGCGACGGCGATTTAGTCGCGATTTTTCTTAAGTTACAAATTTTTAGTTACAATTTAAATTACAAAGTTTAGTTACACTTTTAATTACAAAGTTTAGTTACAATTTAAATTACAATGTTTAGTTACACTTTATATTACAAATTTCCGTTACAATTTTAGTTAAAAAAAACTAAAAAATCCTCTCTCCTCTCTTCTCTCTCCTCTCCCTCTCTACGTGTTACACGCCGGACGCATATGCGGGCGGCCGGGCGCGCGTGCTTGCGGCGCCGCCGCGGCCATCTATGGCCTGCAGGAGGCGCGGCGGCGAACGGTGGCCGGGGAGGGTGCGGCGGTGAGCGGCCAGGGAGGCGCGGCGGCGCGGTGGCCGTGGGAGGGCGAGGCGGCCGGCGACGGTGGCCGGGAGAGGCAGGCGGTGGAGGGCGGCGAGAAGGGAAGGGCGAGACGAACGGCGGTGTGGCTCGATCTCCTCCGGCGGCGGCGTGGCTCCTCCGGCGGTGGCGTCGAGGGCGACGTACGGCGGCGTCGAGGGCGACGGCGGCAGACCTTTGGCGCGCGCGAGATGAGGACGGCGAATTCGAAGAACTGAAGAAGATGAAGTGGGCGGACAGCGCGCGAGTATTTATACTCGCAGGCCTTTAGTCACGGTTGGGGACACCAGCCGCGACTAACGGTCACCCTTTAGTCGCGGCTGGTGTCCCCAACCGCGACTAAAGGCTTTTTTCGCCCGTTTTTGCGGTTCCCGCGGAAACGACCTTTAGTCGCGGTTGGGGAGACCAACCGCGACTAAAGGTGCTTTTTCACATTCATTTCAAAAATTAAACTAATACATTTCAAATTTTTTAAAATACAAATAATATATTAAAAAATCAGAAAAATAAAACTAATTCAATTTAAAATCTTAAAAATACAAATATTATATCAAAAAATTTAGAAAAATAAAACTAATTCATTTCAAAATCTTAAAAATACAAATAATATATCAAAAAATTCAGAAAAATAAAACTAATTCATTTCAAAATCTTAAAAATACAAATAATATATCAAAAAAGTCAGAAAAATAAAACTTATTAAATTCAAAATCTTAAAAGTACATATAATATATCAAAAAAATTAGAAAAATAAAACTAATTCATTTCAAAATCTTAAAAATACAAATAATATATCAAAAAATTCAGAAAAATAAAACTAATTCAATTAAAAATCTTAAAAATAGAAATCTTTCCGCCTCCCTCTTCCCACCAGTTTTTCCCACCAGTTCTTCCCGGTCGCCTCTGTCTTCTCGTTGGCCCCCTCTTCCCGCCTCTGTCTTTCCGCCGACCCCCTCTTCCTGCCTCGTCTTCCCGCCACTTTCTTCCCGCCTCTTTCTTCCCGCCTCTTTCTTCCCGCCACTTTCTTCCCGCCTCCTGTCTTCCCGCCTCTTTCTTCCCGCCACTTTCTTCCCGCCACTTTCTTCCCACCTCTTTCTTCCCGCCTCTTTCTTCCCGCCACTTTCTTCCCGCCTCCTGTCTTCCCGCTCCCATTTTTCCCACCATTTGTCACTACATATATGTAGCCCGGCTTGGCCAGCATTATCACATCTCTACAATCTCTCATCACTCTCTCATGGCTTCCACCGCACCCACTCTAACCTACCAGCAGGTGGAGGAGCTTTGCGCCTCGAACTACCCTTGCCCACCGGGCTACCGCGTCCCTGCCGGCTGGAGCCTAAGCGTCGGCGGCGTGCCGGTCCCTCCTGTCCCTCAGGGTACTGCGCGCCGGGCGGCCATCACGAACCACTACTACCTCGACCTCACGCCGGAGCAGCGGATGAATCCCCGCTGGCATCCCGATAACCAGCATACTTGGGACGCCTTCTTCATCAATCGGCGTGAGAGGGCGCTCGCCAGGTATGAGGAGGACGGTCTGCCTCCTGGAAACTTCCACGAGGCCGGCCGTCGGCTATGGTGGTACGGCCGGACTCTGCAGAGCGTCATGGACTACATCACGGCCGGCGATATCCCCCGCCTGCGCTACCCTCGCCCGAGCCACGAGCACCGCCCGACGACAGCGACGACAGCAGCGACGACGACGCCGGCAACTTAGAAGGCGACGACTACCAGTACAACGGCGGCGGCTATGAAGACTACGAGTATGCATATTATACGCCTAGGCAGGAGTATGACTAAATCACTCCAAAATTAATGTATGCAGGAGTATGACTTAGTCACTCCAAATTTCCTGTATGCAGGAGTATGACTTAGTCACTCCAAATTTCCTGTATGCAGGAGTATGACTGAATCACTCCAAATTTCATGTATCATCAGTGCTATCTCGAGTCAATTGAATCATTCGAAAATGGACACCAAACACATCACGGGTAATATAATTCACATGATCCATTCAACAAAGTTTGGTACAATAAATTATTACACATCATTTCTTTCCTTGTGTCCCTGCTTGCTTACGATTGTGCCGTATCCATGGAGCATCCTCATCATTTAACTTAATGCTTGGGTCGGTGTTCACTTTGAAGGGCGGAATTTCAGCAAACATATTATAATCTTCTGACATGTCTGTCTTGTCCTCCACTCCCACGATGTTTCTTTTCCCTGAAAGAACAATGTGCCGCTTTGGATCATCGCATGATGTACTGATCGTTTTCTTATCTTTCCGTTTCCTCGGTTTGGTACTCATGTCCTTCACATAGAAAACCTGAGCGACATCTTTCGCTAGGACGAATGGTTTGTCAAGGTAACCAAGATTGTTGAAATCCACCATTGTCATTCCGTATTGCTGGTCCACCTTTACCCCACCTCCTGTTAGCTTGAACCATTTGCACCGGAACAAAGGGACCCTAAAGGAGGGTCCATAGTCAAGTTCCCATATCTCCTCTATGTAACCATAATATGTGACCTTTTGCCCATTCTCGGTTGCTGCATCAAAGCGGACACCACTGTTTTGGTTGGTGCTCTTTTTATCTTGGGCGATCGTGTAAAATGTATTCCCATTTATCTCGTACCCTTGGAAAGTCGTTATAGTCGAAGATGGTGTCTTGGCCAACATGTACAGCTGATCTACAACATCTTCGTCACTCATTAAATGTTTTCTCAACCAACTGCCGAAAGTCTCCATGTGGGCCTTCCTAATCCAGGATTCAGGCTTCCCAGGGTTGTCCGAGCGTAAAATATTCTTGTGTTTCTCAAAGTACGGAGCCACCAAGCTGGAATTGGTCAGAACTGTGTGGTGTGCTTCAGTCAGAGAATGGCTGTCCATACATATCGTTGATTTCCTTCCGATCGTGCCTTTTCCACTTAGTCTCCCCTCGTGCCGCGATCGAGGAAGACCAATCGGCTTAAGGTCAGGAACAAAGTCAACACAAAACTCAATTACCTCCTCATTTCCATAGCCCTTGGCGATGCTTCCTTCTGGCCTAGCACGGTTACGAACATATTTCTTTAATATTCCCATGAACCTCTCGAAGGGGAACATATTGTGTAGAAATACAGGACCGAGAATGGAAATCTCATCGACTAGGTGAACCAGGAGGTGCGTCATAATATTGAAGAAGGATGGCGGGATCACCAACTCGAAACTGACAAGACATTGGATCACATCGTTCTGTAACCGTGGTAGAACTTCTGGATTGATTACCTTCTGAGAGATTGCATTGAGGAATGCACATAGCTTCACAATGGCTACTCAAACATTTTCCGGCAGGAGCCCCCTCAAAGCAATCGGAAGCAATTGCGTCATAATCACGTGGCAGTCGTGAGACTTCAGGTTTTGGAACTTTTTCTCCGCCATGTTTATTATTCCCTTTATATTGGACGAGAATCCAGACGGGACCTTCATACTGCTCAGGCATTCAAAAAAGATGATCTTCTCTTCTTTGGTCAGAGCGTAGCTAGCACGACCTTGAAACCGTTCCGGATGCAGGTCATCAGGGTCTTTCAAACTTTGCTGGTCCTGCCGTGCTTCCTTTGTATCATTTGACTTCCCATACACGCCCAAGAAGCTTAGGAGGTTCACGCAAATATTCTTCGTAACGTGCATCACGTCGATTGCAGAGCGGACTTCTAGGACTTTCCAATATTCTAGCTCCCAGAATATAGATTTCTTCTTCCACATGGCTGCGTGCCCGTCAGCTCCCTTCGGAACTGATTGTCCGCCAGGACCCTTTCCAAAGATGACTTTCAAATCCTTGACCATATCAAATACCTCAGCACCAGTGTGTTCCGCAGGCTTCGGCCGGTGATCTGCCTTGCCGTTGTAATGCTTGCCTTTCTTTCTTACTGGATGACCTTTCGGAAGAAATCGACGATGCCCAAGGTACACGTTCTTCTTACAATTTGGCAAATGTACACTTTCAGTCTCATGTAAGCAGTGCGTGCATGCATTGTATCCCTTATTTGACAGTCCCGAAAGGTTACTAAGAGCAGGCCAATCGTTGATGGTTACGAAAAGCAACGCTCGTAGGTCAAATTCCTCTTCTTTGTGCTCATCCCACACACGGACACCAGGTCTGCCCCACAGCTGTAAAAGCTCATCAACTAATGGCCTTAGGTACACATCGATGTCGTTGCCGGGTTGCTTCGGACCTTGGATGAGCACTGGCATCATAATGAACTTCCGCTTCATGCACAACCAAGGAGGAAGGTTGTAGATGCATAGAGTCACGGGCCAGGTGCTATGGCTAGAGCTCTGCTCGCCAAAAGGATTCATGCCATCCGTACTTAGACCAAATCTTATGTTCCTTGCGTCAGCTGCAAAATCTTTGAACTCTCTGTCGATCTTTCTCCATTGCGTTCCATCTGCGGGGTGTCTCAACTCCCCGTCCGACTTACGGTCCTCTTTGTGCCATCGCAACAACTTGGCATGCTCTTTGTTCCTGAACAGACGTTTCAACCATGGTATTATAGGAGCATACCACATCACGTTGGCGGGAACCCTCTTCCTGGTTTTCTGGCCCTCAACATCGTCACCAGGGTCATCGCCTCTGATCTTATAACGCAATGCAGTGCATACCGGGCATTCATTCAAATTCTCGTATTCACCGCGGTAGAGGATGCAGTCGTTGATGCATGCATGTATCTTCAGAACCTCTAAACCTAGTCGGCAGACAACCTTCTTTGCTTCGTACGTACTGGCGGGCAACTCGTTATTCTTTGGAAACATATTCTTCAACATTTTCAGCAAGTTTTCAAATGCCGAGTCAGCTACACCTGCCTGTGCCTTCCATTTCAGCAAATCCGCAGCCCAGCTTTTTCAGACCATCATCGCATCCGGGGTACAACGCCTTCCTGTGATCCTCTAACATGCGATCCAAATTCTCCCTCTCCTTTTCAGTTTCGCAGCGTCTCCGTGCATCAGCAATGGTCCGACCAAGATCATCAACGGGATCATCACGTGCCTCTTCTTCGCCTTCCCCTTCACCTTCCCCTTCACCTTCAGCATCCTCCATGAAAGTATCACCGAAATGAGAAAGATAGCTTTCATCGATGAAATCATCCCCTTCTTCATCTTCTTCCATTATAACCCCTCTTTCTCCATGCTTGGTCCAACAATTATAGCTTGGCATGAAACCGTGCCGAAGCAGGTGCATGTGAACATCTCTTGAGGAAGAGTAACCCTTCTGATTCTTACAGTTAACACATGGACAGATAACAAAACCCCCCTGCTTGTTCGCATTAGCCACTACGAGGAAATCTTTCAAACCCGTACTGAACTCGCCGGAGAGTCGGTTACCGTACATCCATTGCCGATTCATCTGCATTATTATAATATAAAATATATAATTAACCATCATGCATTTGTTAAACTAACTAGCTACAAACAATATAAATTAAACAATGAACTACACACACATGCATATTGTATCAATGACGACACATCAAAGGTTCAAGTTGCTAACCGCGATCGAGGAGGAAAAAATAAATGAGAAAGCTCAAGTGTGGCTCCAACACTTCATATCATGTTTGTTTCATGCTCTTGGGGCATTTCATCAAACACCTTATGTGCATAAGAGGAACCAAAAGCAAACCTAACACTCACTTGTGAAGTTTGTGAAGAGAATGGCTCCAAATGGCTAAGTGTTGGCTCCAAATGGCTGGATGGGTATATATAGGGGAGGGGCTTTAGTCCCGGTTGGCCTGGCCAACCGCGACTAAAGGCCTTCGGGCACCTTTAGTTGCGGTTGGCCTGGCCAACCGCGACTAAAGCCCCCCACGTGCACCAGCTGGCCACCGTGCGCCCTGGGCCCAGGCCTTTGGTCGCGGTTCGCCACACGAACCGCGACTAAAGACCCCATTAGTCGCGGTTCCTTTACCTTCGCGACTTATGGGGCTTCCCGGAAGCCTGTTTTTCTACCAGTGTTATAGATGAATCAATTTTATCTTTATACGGTTCATGATACTTATCAAAGTTCTTCTTAGGCAATTCATAATGAGAAGCAAAAGCTTTATAAAGATTTGCAGCAACTTGAGAATCAAGACCATAAGTAGCACTCATATTACGAAATTTATCAGTATCCATAAAAGCTTCAATGCATTTATAATCATAATTTATACCTGATTCTCTATCCTTGTCGTTCTCCCATCCTTCAGTATTTTCTTGGATCCGATTAAGAAGGTCCCTTTTAAACTCTTCCTTGTTGCATGTAAATGATCCAGAACAAGAAGTACCAGCAAGGTCTTGTCTTGAAAAGAAAGTCTTGCATAGAAATTATCAATAATAATATTACCAGGAAGCTCATGAATGGGGCATTTGAGCATTAAAGACTTCAATCTCCCCCACGCTTGGGCAATACTCTCTCCTTCATGAGGCCTAAAATTATATATGCGATTCCGATCTTTGTGAATCTCACTTGGAGGGTAGAACTTAGAATAAAACTGGGGCACAATATCATTCCATTCAAGAGAATCCCCATTATCCAGTAATTTATACCAATGCGCCGCTTTACCAGACAGCGATATAGAGAATAGTTTCTTCCTCACTTCATCCATAGCAATACCTGCACACTTGAATAAACCGCATAATTCATGTAAGAACAGTAAATGATCTCCAGGGTGGACAGTTCCATCCCCTTTATAACGGTTATCCACTACACGTTCAATAATTTTCATAGGTATTTTGTATGGTATTTCTTCCTTACCTGGCGCCTCATCCACTACCTTTGCAGTAGTAGTAGATTTCCCAAATAAACACTCAAGAGAAGATCTCTCCATAATGAATTATAGCAGCAGGCAGAAATAAAATCAGCACAAACAGTAGAAATTTCCCTTACCAATTCCACTTACCAATAGCGCTTCACTCCCCGGCAACGGCGCCAGAAAATAGTCTTGATGACCCACAAGTATAGGGGGTGTATCGTAGTATCTTCGATAAGTAAGAATGTCGATCCCAACGAGGAGCAGAAGGTGTTGACAAGCAGTTTCGATGAAGGATTCACTGTAAATGCTCACAGACAAGTATTCAGGGGGTTTTGATGTAACAGATGAATAAAGTATGAGTAAGTAAAGTGCGAGAGTAATAATTGCAGCGAGTGGCCCAATACTTTTTAGCACAAAGGACAAGCCGGTTTGTTTACTTATAATAACCAAACGTTCTCGAGGACACACGGGATTTTAGTCTAGTGCTTTCGCTACATACGGCTAATTAATCTTCATTGTTTTGATAAGTGTTGTGTGGGTGAACCTATGCTAATGTACCGCCCTTCCTAGGACTAATACATACTTGTGATTATACCCCTTGCAAGCATCCGCAACTACAAGAAAGTAATTAAGATAAATCTAACCACAGCCTTAAACTCTGAGATCCTGCTATCCCTCCTGCATCGATATACCAACGGGGGCTCAGGTTTCTGTCACTCCGGCAACCCCGCAATTGGCAAACGAGTACAAGATGCATTCCCCTAGGCCCATAAAGGTGAAGTGTCGTGTAGTCGACGTTCACACGACACCACTAGAAGAATAACACCACAACTTAAATATCATAACATTGAATATTACTCAACCATACTTCACTACTAACATTTAGACTTCACCCATGTCCTCAAGAACTAAACGAACTACTCATGAGACATCATATGGAACATGATCAGAGGTGATATGATGATGAATAACAATCTGAACATAAACCTTGGTTCAACGGTTTCACTCAATAGCATCAATAACAAGTAAAAATCAACACCGGGAGAGTTTCCCCTATCAAACAATCAAGATCAAACCCAAATTGTTACAGCGGTGACGGCGTGCAGCGGTGGAGACGGCGGTGATGATGATGAAGATGATGATGATGGTGATGGAGATGATGTCCAGCTCGATGACGGTGACGATGGCGTCGATTTCCCCCTCCGGGAGGGAATTTCCCCGGCGGATCTCAGCCTATCGGAGAGCTCTTTTCTCTCTGGTGTTCTCCACCCCGCAGAGGCGGCTGTGACTCTTCGCAATGTACCCCTGGAGCTTAGGTTTTCGGGACGAAGGCGTACGCGAAGAAAAGGAGGCGAGAGGGGGCTGTGGGCCCCCTCCTCACAGGGCGGCGCGGCCAGGCCTTGGGCCGCGCCGGCCTATGGGGTGGGCCCACCTCGGGTCCCCTCGGCTCCCCCTTCTGGCTCCCTTCGTCTTCTGGAAAAATAGGATTTTTCATATAATTTCCGTCAACTGTTGATCTTCCGAAATATTGCATTCTGACGGTGCTTTTTCCAGCAGAATCCTGACTCCGGTGCGCGATCCTCCAATAATCATGAAACATGCAAAATAGATGAAATAACATAAGTATTATCTCCAAATATGAAATATATCAATGAATAACAGCAAATTATGATATAAAATAGTGATGCAAATTGGACGTATCAGTGCTCTATTAAAAGGAGTACCTTAATTTCCAGTAGATTCCCTAGAGGCCTGGCTGCCACCGGCTTTAGGACAAAAGATTTTGTGCAAGTTTCACATTGCGAGCACGTACGACTAAATATGGAACACATGCCTATGGATTGATTAGTACTTGGATACCGTTTTATTACTATCTGCAAATGCCCTACCTTGATTGTTACATGAGTTTCTCTCATCCATGCAACGCCCGTTCATCCATCCCTGTGCCTACAATATTTTAATCCTGCTGTTTACTATAATCACTACTGCTGTCTTTGTTACACTACTGCTGATATTTCACTACTGCTACTGCTATAAAACTATTACTACTGATAAACTCTTGTGAGCAAGTCTGTTTCCAGGTGCAGCTGAATTGACAACTCCGCTGTTAAGCCTTACAAATATTCTTTGGCTCCCCTTGTGTCGAATCAATAAATTGGGTTTTACTTCCCTCGAAGACTGTTGCGATCCCCTATACTTGTGGGTCATCACACCTCCGTACTCGGTCGCACGTTCGGTGTTGATGAAGATGACGTCCTCCTCCTCGTTCCAGCGGGCAGCAGAAGTAGTAGATCCTCCTCGGAATCCCGGCAGCACGACGGCGTGGTGGCGGTGGTGGTGGAGAACTCCGGCAGGGCTTCGCCTATGCGCTGCGGGAGTAGTATGTGGAGGAGGGGCGCTAGGGTTTGGGGAGAGGGAGGCTTGGGCGCCGGCCACTAGGGGGGCGGCCAAGGTTGGAGGCTAGAGTGGCCGGCCCCCTCCCCTTGCTCCTCTTTTTATAGCTGGAAACCCCCAAGAGTTAGACTACAAGTCTTCGAATAAGACCCGAAATCAAAACTTGCCATAAGCACGAAACCTACTCAAGATGGTAGTCCTACTCAAGGTGGGACTCCCACCTTTCCTTGGGGGGGTGTTGGCCGGCCCCCATGGTGGAGTCCACCTGGGACTCCTCCCACTTAGGGTTGGCCGTCCATGCCCGGTGGAGACCACCTGGGACTCCACCTTCCATGGTGATTTCTTCCGGACTTTTCTAGAACCTTCTCGAACCTTCCATAAATGAAACGGATCATTGTCAAACTTGGAAAATGTCTTCCTATACATGAATCTTATTCGCCGGATGATTCCGGAACTCCTCGTGATGTCCTGGATCCAATCCGAGACTCTGAACAAAACTTCGAACTCCATTCCATATTCCATATCTACTTAAACGACATCAAACCTTAAGTGTGTCACCCTACGGTTCGCGAACTATGCAGACATGGTTGAGACTTCTCTCCGACCAATAACCAATAGCGGGATCTGGAGATCCATAATGGCTCCCACATATTCAACGATGACTTAGTGATCGATCGAACCATATACATACGATACTGATTCCCTTTGTCACCCGATATTTTACTTGTCCGCGGTTTGATCATCGGTATCTCTATACCTCGTTCAACCTCGTCTCCTGACAAGTACTCTTTACTCGTACCGTGGTATGTGGTCTCTTATGAACCATTCATATGCTTGCAAGCTAATTAGACGACATTCCACCGAGAGGGCCCAGAGTATATCTATCCATCATCGGGATGGACAAATCCCACTATTGATCCATATGCCTCAACTCATACTTTCCGAATACATTATCCCACCTTTATAACCACCCATTTACGCAGTGGCGTTTGATGTAATCAAAATACCCTTCCAGCAGAAGTGATTTACATGATCTCATGGTCGAAGGACTAGGTAACTATGTATCGAGAGCTTATAGCAAATGAACTTAATGACGTGATCTTATGCTACGCTTAATTGGGTGTGTCCATTACATCATTCATCAATGACATAACCTTGTTATTAATAACATCCAATGTTCATGATCACGAAACCATGATCATCTATTAATCAACAAGCTAGTTATACAAGAGGCTTACTAGGGACTCCTTGTTGTTTACATAACACACATGTATCAATGTTTCAGTTAATACAATTATAGCATGGTATGCAAACATTATCATAAACACAAAGATATATTATAATAACCATTTATTATTGCCTCTTGGGCATATCTCCAACAAAAAATACTCAAATGACATGAGCAAGTGATGAACTTGCCTGAAAACTGCAAAGTGTTGCAGTTCGATGGTGTGGACTGACCCTTGTCCTCTGTTGCTGAAAGATAGCATCATTATCCGATATGGGCAATGGTTAAAGAAGCAATTTTGCATGATTCAGTTTTTAGGGTTTGTTCCCCCCTTCCCGATGCTTTATTATTTTATGTAAGAGGTAATTACTAAGAACAATTTAGGGATATTCTGTTTAGGGTAAAATACTACCTTGAAATGTTGTCAAGGTGTTTTTAAAGTCCAAAAGCATTTATGGACTTATTCAAACTAGACAAATCATGTACATACCGACCGATCGTGAGTCGACCTGGGCCGAGTTGGAGTGTGTTAATCAGATATACCCCGATGTATAGACTTTAGGGTTAGGAGGGATATACATGATTTGTCTAGTTTGAATATGTCTAAACCTTTTTTATCAACTGGAATGCTTACTATATGACATAAGACTATGTGCTTTGGTTTTTCATTTTTCTGGTTTTTTTGAATTGCTATACCCATTGGAATCTTGGTCAAAGCCTAGGTTTGAGCAAGATTTAAACAAGTTTAAAACATGAAAATGAAAATGTACACATGGATCCTTTTTAGTCACTCTAAAATGAATCTTTTGGGAGGTTCTTGAATTTTTTTATGTTTGAAACCCAAAACCACTTCTCTTCATGCTTGACTTCATAAGACATAGTTTAGGGTTAGGGATAGATACATGATTTTTCTGGTTTGAATATGTCTATACCTTGCATCTTCGTGGACAACCCGATCACTATACGCCGGGCTGCTGGACCTGATTCTACACACATTTTTCGACGCGCGGTCGCAAACGATCAATCAGCGTCCGTTCGCCCTGGTGGAGATGCCTAAAGCGTGAAATAAGCTTAACTGACCCTTCACGAATTGATCGATAGATCTGACGAACCCTATTTATGGCCAGACGTGAAGGATACCAACTTAACGCGTACCCTCTTTTAGCTGTCGCATTTTTAAGCAGGCTAGTAGGGATCCTGGGGTTCTTGTTTTTGGAACCTTTCGTGTCCGGGTTTCTTTGATTTTTCGGTTTTTCCTGGTTTTCCGGCGGAGGCTAGGTATCTTTGTTATTTCCCATTTTTTCTTTTTGTATTTCTATTTTCGCTCTACTTTTTCCTTTTTTCTCTTTTCTACTTTTATTTCTATATCCAGACATTGTCAAATTTTGATTTTTTTAATTTGAACATATTCAATTCTGAACTTTTTTTAATTTTTCCATATTTTTCAAATCTGAACAAGTTTGCAAATCTAAACTTCTTAATCTTAATATTTTCAATTGTGAACATTTTTTTTCAAAATACGAAACTTTTTTAAATCAACACATTTTTAAATGTAAACATTTTTTGAACATTTTCAAATCTAATTATTTAAAAAAAAATTATAAAAAATCAGAACTTTTTTGAAATCTGAATAATTTTTAAATCTAAATATTTTATATTTAAAATATGAAAATTTCAAATCTTAAAAACGTCTATTTTATTAAAAAGTTTATATTTAAATAACCAAAAGGGAACAAAACAAACAAGAAAAATAAAATCTATCGAGGTAAGGTGGTTACCAGTATCATCGCTGGAATCCGAATGGAACGAACCAGCCGGAAGTGCCAACTGGATCGGCCCTCTTACAACAGAGAAAGCGAGGGCTGGTGCGCGTCGGCTGTGTACGCTTTGTGTGAAGCGTCAGATAGGAGCACCTAATCGAGTTTTTCTGCATGTCTGACTGTGAGACTGTTTATCCTACTGTTCGTGTTAACAGGCACTGTACATCGAGCACTCTTCATCCTACTGTTCAGCAACTGTTTTTTAGCAGTCTGCCGATGTATCACGTTTCGATTGACGAAAAATAGCACGTGAACAGCACCGCATGATGTTGAGCTGCTCAATCGCGAGAAATCAGCCAACCTTTATATAGGTATTTATATGGTAGGTAAGATCATCTTTCGTTTTCTTTAAATTATTCATTCAATTTACTCCAGTCTGCATATTTTATTTTTCATGTTGAACCAGTATGGGATTTGAGATTAGCCTCTTTGGAAGTTGCTAGCTCAACAAATATTATCATTTTTGTTAGTATCAGTACAAATAAAAGAGGTATAGTTGTTTTCTTACCATCTTTTAAAAAGTTATTTTCTTATAATCTTGCTCTTGCTACACCTTAAATTGTAATAATTGTTGGTGAAAGCATGTATATTTTTCTTGGTGTGCTTTCTTAGAGAAATCTATTAACTTTTCATATGAGATCATCAGAACAAGTTCACAAATTCTTTTTGTAGTGAAAGTCTAATTTTCTATAATTTTTCACTGGCCGATATATTTTGGTTTGGCCCCATCTCTCATAATGTTAGTTGAGTTCATTTATGAAAGAGATGCTTAGAGTTTAACTTCGCATAAGTAATTTCATGAAATAAGTCAAAGTACTAATTTTAATGATTCATTTTTTCTTTGCTAAAAAAATATGTACACCAACTTGTGACGACATTTGCCTGCAATCGCAGGGGGAACCATCTTGTTAGAGATCGAATGGATGTACAACCTAACCAATGTTCACTTCTTCACAGACAAGATTTAATTATTTCAAAAACGAAATTGTTGAAGGATTCTTTGAAATCTTCTTTCAAGTCCTAATGGCCACAATATATCATAAAATTTTCAACCGTTCACACACAATAATACATTTCCCATCATTTCTTTGGTACTCTAATTGAGCAGCAACATTCACCCATGTCGAGGCAGTAGCTGTTACGGAAATTGTAGCCATACATTTGGCAGTTAATCCTGCAAAGATTAACGTTGTTTGGCGTCGGGTTCGTGCATGCTGGAAAACTTCCACACAAAGCATCCCATGCAGCTGTGCCCACTGCATAACATATAGATGCATGCATTGTAAGTTGCAAAAGTTACTAGAGATTGCCTGAATAACCAAAGGTATGCTCAGACATTACAAAACTAATTGTATAAACAGATAAGTGTACCTTTTTTCGCGCCATTGCTTGACATGACAATAAAGTGGTAGACATCATAAGAAGGACTACCCAGCAAAGAGCTCTTTTGTTGTTCTTGATAAATGCCATGATGAATACTTTCGTATTGTTGGCCCCTCTAGAACTATATATCTTTATGGTTTATATTTCTCAAGCTATGCCCTTGTGGGGGTATTATATAGAGGTAGCACAATCAAATCTTGGAGGATCTCGGTTTTAAAAAGGAAAATCTAGTAAGATTGCATCTTGCTTTTATATGTATTTACAACATTAATCATTTGATTTTATATAGTCAGATGATGCCAACCAACATCATTATGAAAGTTAGAATATCTATAGAAAAATATCTCGTGAGGAGAATTGTTTAGACCATGTACAATAACTGCCTTATCTTAGTGTTATCTCCTATAATTACTGTTTGCGTGATCCTTAAATGTTATCATGATTTAAAATACAAAAGAAAATTGTGTATAAGATAAGACATCTCAGACAATGGAGAAAATGCCTTATCTTACTTGCGAAGTATGAACTCTTAGTCAAGAGAAGAAAAGATGTTTTTCATTTTTCTCTCCTAAAGATAAGATCATTGTGCATGCCCTTATAAAATGCCTCCAAGGTCGTGATATATAAAATATTAAAAATCTTAAACACCATATATATCACTTATTAATTTCTGTATCTTACAAAGTTATATTACTAGATTCCAATATTAAATACTACTAGCACAAAACCCGTGCGTTGCTACGGCCTATGGTATCATATTATGTTGAAATCTCATTATTTTCTATGTTTAAATATGTGTTTTAATTAAATTAGAAATAGAATGGAGATCGAGCAAACAAACAAACAAAATAGAATGGAGTATTTAATTCGCTTGTTGTTCCAAGGCGGCTTGCTACAATTCCGAAAAAATCACGTATATAAACAGATGTGACTCCATATATGAGAGCAAGGTGGGACTATTGTCTATAGAAAAATTACCCGTGTGTTGCACCGGGTGATAAGCATCGCAGTATAATGACATGCAAAGAATAAAACAACCCAAGGATTATGTGTAATTTACCTCGATCATTGCATCAGCACCTCTATTGTCTACTTGAAAAAGTCGACGGCTTCGGTCAACTCTTCCCATGCCCCATGGCCCATGCTCCGAAAAATTGCTCTTGTCATTGTTCGGCTGATGTCGCGTGACGGCGAACCACTTTAAATGTCTGTGTTGTTTTCCTGGCAAGAGTGTTATTTTTGGTACAACCTAGAGACCTCGAAAAATCGTCGCAAACGGTGCCGGTGCGTCAGGCTTCGCTGAGGACATGTTCTATCCGGTCGAGTCCTTCAAAATCGCATAAAGAAAAATATATCATGTCTGCACGTTTCAATCTTTGGGCTGTATAATGACAATATCAGAATTGATGTTCGGATCTTGTATTCGTTCAGATCGGCAAGAGCTCGCACTTGTACTGCGTGGCATTCAGATTTGCTGCAGCTGTTCAGACTGGATAAGACATCTGTGTTGTTGCTGATCGGTTTCAGTTAAATTTGTACTTTTTACACACTCGAAAAAAAATTGTACTTTTGTGTGTCGATGAGGAAACCAAAATTGGCGAAACTATAAGTCCAGTTGGTAGCATCTTTTGCCGTCTTTCAAAACTCGAGGTCTAATTTCATTAGACTGCTCGGTAAAACAAAAGGCAAGGCATTGTAATGGCCTTCTGTTCTAAAATCAAGAGCCAATGCTTGTGCATTTTCCCTGAAAGAGCACACAGGAACTCTTCTGCAGCGGTTCAGCAAAACGTGGCTCTGAGGATTGAACAAAACAATCGTCTGTCCACAAAACCAAATGGTCGCAATCCCTCTCTCTCTTTCTTCCTTGACGCGTGCAGCTCGTGCTGAGATGCTTCCAGGAGCTCCTTGGCCTCGCGGTGGCGGACGTGGAGTCAGAGTGAAACACCTAGGCCTAGACCGCAGCGTTGACGCCGAGTAGCTCCGCTCCTGGTCCGCACGAGACGCTGCCGCGACCACCCAGGCGCCCCGGCCGCCATCCCCGCCGATGTACCCAGCTTGGCCCAACACCGCCGCTCGGCCGGCCTCGTCGTGCGGCAGTAAGGAGAAGATGTGGCGCATCACGACGTCCGAGAGAGGCTGCTGATGCAGTGATGTGATCACGTGTCCTCGATGGCGACGATGAACGGTGACTCCATCCTGCTATGTCAATCGATCTTTCTCTATATGCATCTTGGCAGATTGACCAACCGCCGCCTCACTTGTTCGATCGGTAGCATCTCCTTGGGCCTCCCCGCTCCCTGCTGCTCCTGTTCTCGCACCGGCGTTGCTTGTGGACTTGTGGTGGCGCGAACCGACATGCACGCACGTGGAGAGCAGGGCCAGAGGCTGAGCCTGGAGCCTCACCATGGAGGGAGCATCGCCGACGCACGCTGCTCCTGTTCCCGCGCCGGCGTTGCTTCTTGGGGCGCTGAAGATATGACCAGAGTTTTGGAGCTACTTTTATGGAGTACTACCAAGTTTTAAGATCGACCACTCGGCCAGGACTATATGCCAAGATCGCGGGAGACGGATTAGTTTTGGAGTACACTCCGTTCCTCCTTTCTGATCCGGCACCGAACGAAACTATATACGGGCTCTGCGTACCGAACAAACAAGAAGGCATACACAAAGACGGATTTGTTTTGGAGTCCACTCCGTTCCTTCTGCCTGATCCGGTACCGAACGAAACTATAGACGGATTAGATATTGGGCTTTGGATTTGCAGGAGACATCCGGCCTAGATAAAAAAACTTTGGCCCATTTGTGACACCAGGCAGTCACCTATTGCAATTTAATAGTAAAGATTACTAAAGAGTTCCCCCACTACCTCTTGTAGAAAATCTTTAGAAGTTGCGCGTAATTAATTGACTCTTGAGATCTGAACTTTCAACAATAAGAGAGCATATATTGTTGAATCTAAATATTAATAGTGTGGATATTGTGTATCACCCCTTACTGCCGTATTACATTGATAATCTCGTCAGCGACGGAGCAGGTGGCAGGGAGTGTAGAAAGGGATGCAACTCACAATGTATTGATTGGGTGCATATGGAGTTACATATATAGGCCACGTCCTCGACTATACAAGGAAGGAGGTGAGCCCAATAATAAATACAAAGATATGTATCGCTATACATAACTACAGAAGATACACATCCGGATATACAAGGATATGTATCTCAACACCCCCCGCAGTCGAAGCGTCGCCTGGTCGAACGCATAGACTGGACCGGAACTCCTCAAATGATGCCGTAGTGAGACCCTTGGTCATGACATCCGCAAATTGTTGGGAGGTGGGCGCATGAAGTACTCGAATGTGTCCAAGGGCCACCTGTTCCCGAACAAAGTGGATGTCCAGCTCAATATGCTTGGTGCGGCGATGGTGGACCGGGTTGGCGGAGAGGTAGACGGCAGAGACGTTGTCGCAATAGACTACGGTGGCTTTGGCAACAGGACATGAGAGCTCAACGAGGGGTTACCGTAGCCAGGAGACCTCGGTAACCGCGTTAGCAACAGCCCGGTACTCCGCTTCGGAGCTGGAGCGAGAGACCGTGGGTTGTCGCTTAGACGACCAGGAGATGAGCGAAGATCCGAAGTAGACGTAGTAGCCAGACGTGGAGCGACGCGTGTCGGGGCAACCTGCCCAATCGGCGTCCGAGTAGGCGACGATGTCCGTGGCGGTGGAGGCGTGGAGGGAGAGGCCGAGGTCCATGGTGCCACGAATGTAGCAGAGGATCCGCTTGACCGCAGCCCATTGAGGATCCCGTGGAGCGTGCATGTGAAGGCACACCTGCTGGAAAGCATACTATAGCTCGGGGCGGGTCAAGGTGAGGTACTGCAGGGCACCGACGATGGAGCGATAAAATGACGCGTCCGTGGCCAACGAACCATCCGTGGCGGAGAGCTTGGACTTCATGTCGACAGGCGTGGCCGCGGGTTTGCAATTAAGCATACCGGCACGGTCCAGGAGCTCGTGGGCGTACTTGCGCTGATGAAGGAAGAAGCCGTCGGTGCGACGTACGACCTCGATGCCGAGGAAGTTGTGTAGGGGCCCCAAGTCCTTAAGGACAAACTCAGCGCGAAGACGCTCGATGATCTGTCGCAGGAGGTCCGTGGAGCTGGCTGTCAAGATGATGTCGTCGACGTAGAGCAACAGGTACGCGGTGGTGGCGCCATTGTTGTACACAAACAGCGAGGCATCGGAGCGGGTGGAGCGGAAGCCGAGTTGGTGAAGATACGCGGTACCAGGCGCGTGGGGCCTGCTTGAGCCCGTATAACGAGCACGAGAGCAGGCACACATGGCTGGGGTGGGCGCTGTCGATGAAACCCGTGGGCTGCTGGCAGAAGACCTGCTCCTCGAGATGGCCTGGAAGGAAGGCGTTGAAGACGTCCATTTGGTGCATGGGCCACACACGGGAGACTGCGAGCTGAAGGACGGTGCGGATCGTCCCGGGCTTGACAACCGGGGCGAAGGTGTCGGTGAAGTCAAAACCGGCACGCTGGCGAAAGCCACGAACCACCCACCGCGCCTTTTGACGGTCGAGAGTACCGTACGGATGGAACTTGTGCTTGAAGACCCACTTCCCGGTGATGATGTTGGCGTGAGGGGGTCGGCGAACAAGCGTCCATGTCTGGTTCCGCTGCAGGGCGTCAGACTCGTCCTGCATGGCCGCAAGCCACTGCGGGTCGCGGAGAGCAGCCCGGGCAGAGGCGGGCAGGGGCGATGGCGTGGATGGTGAAGGCGCGGAAGTCGAAGCGGTGCAGACGTACTCGTCCGAGGAGTACCGCGTGCTCGGGAAGCGAATCCCTGCACGGGCGCGCGTGAGGGGCCCCGTGGCCGGCGGCGGAGGAGGCGGAGCCGGAAGCGAGGCGTCGACCGGCGAAGACGGCGCGGCGCCCAAGCTGAGGCTCGAGGGTGACGTAAGCGGCGTCGAGGCGGATGAACCCGGCAAAGGCGCGTCGCCCGGCGAAGACGGTGCGGCGCCCGAGCTGAGGCTCGAGGGCGACGCAGGCGGCGTCGAGGCAGTCGTCGACGCGGGTGTCGACCTGGGGTCACCCGAGACATGGCTCGAGGGTGACTGATGTCTACGCACGCTTCTATTCCTGTAGACAGTGTTGGGCCTCCAAGAGCAGAGGTTTGTAGAACAGCAGCAAGTTTCCCTTAAGTAAATCACCCAAGGTTTATCGAACTCAGGGAGGTAGAGGACAAAGATATCCCTCTCAAGCAACCCTGCAATCACGATACAAGAAGTCTCTTGTGTCCCCAACACACCTAATACACTTGTCAGATGTATAGGTGCACTAGTTCGGCGAAGAGATACTGAAATACATGTGGTATAGATGGTGGTAATATTGCAGGAAGTAAAAATGTAGTAAAACAGTAAACAAACGGTGCCAGAAAATAGCTTGCTGGCGTGGGAGGCAATTCTCTGTGGTGTAAACAAGGCCTAGGGATCATACTTTCACTAGTGGACACTCTCAACATTGATCACATAACTGAATAAACAAATACTACTTTCTCTACACTCTCTTGTACGATGACAAACACCATTCATTGTGTATGGCTACAAGAGCACCTCAATGCCGGAGTTAACAAGCTCCACAACATTCGATGTTCATATTTAAATAACCTTAGAGTGCATGATAGACCATTGCAATTATACCGAGTATTAACATAGCATGCACACTGTCAACATCAGCTATGAAAGGGGGAATAGATCACATCAATACTATCATAGTAATAGTTAACTTCATAATCTACAAGAGATCACAATCATAACCTATACCAAGTACTTCATGATGCACACACTGTCAACATTACAAAAATCTAGTAAGATTGCATCTTGCTTTTATATGTATTTACCACATTAATCATTTGATTATATATAGTCAGATGATGCCAACCAACATCATTATGAAAGTTAGAATATCTATAGAAAAATATCTCGTGAGGAGAATTGTTTAGACCATGTACAATAACTGCCTTATCTTAGTGTTATCTCCTATAATTACTGTTTGCGTGATCCTTAAATGTTATCATGATTTAAAATACAAAAGAAAATTGTGTATAAGATAAGATATCTCAGACAATGGAGAAAATGCCTTATCTTACTTGCGAAGTATGAACTCTTAGTCAAGAGAAGAAAAGATGTTTTTCATTTTTCTCTCCTAAAGATAAGATCATTGTGCATGCCCTTATAAAATGCCTCCAAGGTCGTGATATATAAAATATTAAAAATCTTAAACACCATATATATCACTTATTAATTTATGTATCTTACAAAGTTATATTACTAGATTCCAATATTAAATACTATTACTAAAGAGTTCCCCCACTACCTCTTGTAGAAAATCTTTAGAAGTTGCGCGTAATTAATTGACTCTTGAGATCTAAACTTTCAACAATAAGAGAGCATATATTGTTGAATCTAAATATTAATAGTGTGGATATTGTGTATCACCCCTTACTGCCGTATTACATTGATAATCTCGTCAGCGACGGAGCAGGTGGCAGGGAGTGTAGAAAGGGATGCAACTCACAATGTATTGATTGGGTGCATATGGAGTTACATATATAGGCCACGTCCTCGACTATACAAGGAAGGAGGTGGGCCCAATAATAAATACAAAGATATGTATCGCTATACATAACTACAGAAGATACACATCCGGATATACAAGGATATGTATCTCAACACCCCCCACAGTCGAAACGTCGCCTGGTCGAACGCATAGACTGGACCGGAACTCCTCAAATGATGCCGTAGTGAGACCCTTGGTCATGATATCCGCAAATTGTTGGGAGGTGGGCACATGAAATACTCGAATGTGTCCAAGGGCCACCTGTTCCCGAACAAAGTGGATGTCTAGCTCAATATGCTTGGTGCGGCGATGGTGGACCGGGTTGGCGGAGAGGTAGACGGCGGAGACGTTGTCGCAATAGACCACGGTGGCTTTGGCAACAGGACATGAGAGCTCAACGAGCAGTTGCCGTAGCCAGGAGACCTCGGCAACCGCGTTAGCAACAGCCCGGTACTCCGCTTCGGAGCTGGAGCGAGAGACCGTGGGTTGTCGCTTAGACGACCAGGAGATGAGCGAAGATCCGAAGTAGACGTAGTAGCCAGACGTGGAGCGACGCGTGTCGGGGCAACCTGCCCAATCGGCCTCCGAGTAGGCGACGATGTCCGTGGCAGTGGAGGCGTGGAGGGAGAGGCCGAAGTCCATGGTGCCACGAATGTAGCAGAGGATCCGCTTGACCGCAGCCCATTGAGGATCCCGTGGAGCGTGCATGTGAAGGCACACCTGCTGGACAACATGCTCTAGCTCGGGGCGGGTCAAGGTGAGGTACTGCAGGGGGCCGACTATGGAGCGATAAAATGACGAGTCCGTGGCCAACGAACCATCCGTGGTGGAGAGCTTGGACTTCATGTCGACAGGCGTGGCCGCGGGTTTCCAATTAAGCATACCGGCATTGTCCAGGAGCTCGTGGGCGTACTTGCGCTGATGAAGGAAGAAGCCGTCGGTGCGACGTACGACCTCGATGCCGAGGAAGTAGTGTAGGGGCCCCAAGTCCTTAAGGACAAACTCAGCGCGAAGACGCTCGATGATCTGTCGCAGGAGGTCCGTGGAGCTGGCTGTCAAGATGATGTCGTCGACGTAGAGCAGCAGGTACGCAGTGGTGGCGCCATTGTTGTACACAAACAGCGAGGCATCGGAGCGGGTGGAGCGGAAGCCGAGTTGGTGAAGATACGCTGCGATGCGGTACCAGGCGCGTAGGGCCTGCTTGAGCCCGTATAACGAGCACGAGAGCAGGCACACATGGCTGGGGTGGGCGCTGTCGATGAAACCCGTGGGCTGCTGGCAGAAGACCTGCTCCTCGAGATGGCCGTGGAGGAAGGCGTTGAAGACGTCCATTTGGTGCAGGGGCCACACACGGGAGACTGCGAGCTGAAGGACGGTGCGGATCGTCCCGGGCTTGACAACCGGGGCGAAGGTGTCGGTGAAGTCGATGCCGGCACGCTGGCGAAAGCCACGAACCACCCACCGCGCCTTTTGACGGTCGAGAGTACCGTCCGGATGGAACTTGTGCTTGAAGACCCACTTCCCGGTGATGATGTTGGCGTGAGGGGGTCAGGGAACAAGCGTCCATGTCTGGTTCCGCTGCAGGGCGTCAGACTCGTCCTGCATGGCCGCAAGCCACTGCGGGTCGCGGAAAGCAGCCCGGGCAGAGGCGGGCAGGGGCGATGGCGTGGATGGTGAAGGCGCGGAAGTCGAAGCGGTGCAGACGTACTCGTCCGAGGGGTACCGCGTGCTCGGGACGTGAATCCCTGCACGGGCGCGCGTGAGGGGCCCCGTGGCCGGCGGCGGAGGAGGCGGAGCCGGAGGCGAGGCGTCGACCGGCGAAGACGGCACGGCGCCCAAGCTGAGGCTCGAGGGTGACGTAAGCGGCGTCGAGGCGGATGAACCCGGCAAAGGCGCGTCGCCCGGCGAAGACGGCGCGGCGCCCGAGCTGAGGCTCGAGGGCGACGCAGGCGGCGTCGAGGCAGTCTTCGACGCGGGTGTCGACCTGGGGTCACCCGAGACATGGCTCGAGGGTGACTGATGTCTACGCACGCTTCTATTCCTGTAGACAGTGTTGGGCCTCCAAGAGCAGAGATTTGTAGAACAGCAACAAGTTTCCCTTAAGTGAATCACCCAAGGTTTATCGAACTCACGGAGGTAGAGGACAAAGATATCCCTCTCAAGCAACCCTGCAATCAAGATACAAGAAGTCTCTTGTGTCCCCAACACACCTAATACACTTGTCAGATGTATAGGTGCACTAGTTCGGTGAAGAGATAGTAAAATACAGGTGGTATAGATGGTGGTAATATTGCAGGAAGTAAAGATGCAGTAAAACAGTAAACAAACGGTGCCAGAAAATAGCTTGCTGGCGTGGGAGGCAATTCTTTGTGGTGTAAACAAGGCCTAGGGATCATACTTTCACTAATGGACACTCTCAACATTGATCACATAACTGAATAAACAAATACTACTTTCTCTACACTCTCTTGTTGGATGACAAACACCATTCATTGTGTAGGGCTACAAGAGCACCTCAATGCCGGAGTTAACAAGCTCCACAACATTCGATGTTCATATTTAAATAACCTTAGAGTGCATGATAGACCATTGCAATTATACCGAGTACTAACATAGCATGCACACTGTCAACATCAGCTATGAAAGGGGGAATAGATCACATCAATACTATCATAGTAATAATTAACTTCATAATCTACAAGAGATCACAATCATAACCTATACCAAGTACTTCATGATGCACACACTGTCAACATTACATCATGAAGGAGGAATAGAATACTTTAATAACATCACTAGAGTAGCACATAGATGATATTCAACTAGATCACAAAGCTAACGATCACATAAAGATCACATGGGAGAGAGAGATGAACCACATAGCTACGGTACAGCCCTTAGCCTCGGGGGAGAACTACTCCCTCCTCATCATAGGAGACAGCAGCGTCGATGGAGATGGCGGTGGTGTCGATGGAGATGCCTTCCGGGGGCACTTCCCCGTCCTGGCGGCGTGCCGGAACAGAGACTTCTGTCCCCCGAATCTTGGCTTCGCGATGGCGGCGGCTCTGGAACTTTTCTCGTATCGTGGCTTATTCTTCCGAAGTTTTTAGGTCAGGAAGGCTTTTATAGGCGGAGAGTCGGAGTCGGAGGGGGTCTGGGGCAGCCAGACAACAGGGGAGCGCCCCCCCCCCTTGGGCCGCGCCGCCACCATGTGTGGTGGCCCTGGGCCTCCCCTCTGGTCCCTCTTCGGTGTTCTGGAAGCTTCGTGGAAATATAAGATCATGGGCCTTGATTTCGTCCAATTCCGAGAATATTTCCTTATTAGGATTTCTGAAACCAAAAACAGCAGAAAACAGGAACTGGCACTTCGGCATCTCGTCAATAGGTTAGTTCCGGAAAATGCATCAAAACGATATAAAGTATGAATAAAACATGTAGGTATTGTCATAAAACTAGCATGGAACATAAGAAATTATAGATACGTTGGAGACGTATCAAGCATCCCCAAGCTTAGTTCCTACTCGCCCTCGAGTAGGTAAACAATAAAAAGAATAATTTCTTAAGTGACATGCTACCAACATGATCTTGATCAATACTATTCTAAAGCATATGAGATGAATGAAGTGATTCGAAGCAATGGTAAAGACAATGACTAAACAACTAAATCATATAGCAAGGACTTTTCATGAATAGTACTTTCAAGACAAGCATCAATAAGACTTGCATAAGAGTCAACTCATAAAGCAATAAATTCTTAGTAGAAAGCTTTGAAGCAACACAAAGGAAGATATAAGTTTCAGCAGTTGCTTTCAACTTCAACGTGTTTATCTCATGGATAATTGTCAACACAAAGTAATATAACAAGTGCAATAGGTAAACATGTAAGAATCAATACACACAGTTCACACAAGTGTTTGCTTCTAAGATAGAAAGAAGTAGGTAAACTGACTCAACAATAAAGTAGAAGATAGGCCCTTCGCAGAGGGAAGCATGGATTACTATTTTTGTGCTAGAGCTTTTCATTTTGAAAACATAGAAACAATTTTTTTCAACGGTAGTAATAAAGCATATGTGTTATGTATAAGACATCTTATAAGTTGCAAGCCTCATGCATAGATTACCAATAGTGCCCGCACCTTGTCCTAATTAGCTTGGATTTACATGGATTATCATTGCATAACATATGTTTCAACCAAGTGTCACAAAGAGGTACCTCTATGTCGCATGTACAAAGGTCCAAGGAGATAGATCGCATTTGACTTCTCGTTTTTGATAGATCTCAACTTAGGACATCCATACCGGGACAACATAGACAACTGATAATGAACTCCTCTTTAATGCTTAAGCATTCAACAACAGATAATCTTTACTATTAAATTGGAATAGGTGACTGGCTGGTGTCACACTTGGGCCTTTCAACTTGAAAAATCAAAACTACCAATATGGGCTAAAACTAAAAACGGCCACGGCCCAAAACGTGATATAGATTCACTACTAAAAAAAACTCTGTCCGTCCGTGGTTAATTAGGAGACCCTCGATCAGATTTTTTTTACTAAAGCGCGAGAAAACGTGGCCAACCCGAATTAGGAAGCAACCCGATTCCTTATTTTTCTAATCTTGTCCCATTTCAACCGTGCATACACGTGAGGAAGAGCATTAAAGCCGGCGGGCAGACGCTAGAAAATTGATCAGCTCGATTCTTTTTACCTTTTGAAATGTACACGAAGTCACGATGACATGATCTAGCTATCTAGCTAGAAAATCTAGCTACGATCAATTTCTCAATAACATGTCTACCTTGGTTTCACATGGTGCTGAACGAACAAAACCTACACAACCATTATAAATGGTGCAGCATGCAAGTGCTGTGACGAGAACTCACGCTTCGATGGTCTCCACTCTCTGGCTCTAGCTCTAGATCGTGTTAGGGCATCTCCAACGGAGCGACGCAAACGGATACTAAGCGATCCTTTTCGTTCGGCCGGGGCGAAAGAATGCGTCTGGTACACGCTCCAGCGGGACGATCCATAGTGACCGGACCGTCTGGAGTGACGCAAACCTGGTCCAAATATACGCCTTAGATGCGTCGCGGTGGACGCTGCGCGGTCGCGCAAAGTGTTCGCTCGCGTCTGTCAGACGTTTCGTCGGGCCCGCCTGGCAGTGACCCATGCTCGATGTGTCTTCTCAGCGGCGTCAGTACTGGTGCCGAGGCGTCGCTTTGGCAGTCTGCGGCCGCGTAATGTCGATGCCTCGCGTGGTGCATGGCCTCGCCTACCTCTGCGCACGAAGTAATGACGATAGCTATCTAGCTAGAAAACCTAGCTACGATCAATTTCTCAATAACATGTCTACCTTGGTTTCACATGGTGCTGAACGAACAAAACCTACACAACCATTATAAATGGTGCAGCATGCAAGTGCTGTGACGAGAACTCACGCTTCGATGGTCTCCACTCTCTCGCTCTAGCTCGATCGTGTTAGGGCATCTCCAACGGAGGGTCGCAAACGGACACTAAGCGATCCTTTGCGTTCGGCCGGGGCGAAAGAATGCGTCTGGTACACGTTCCAGCGGGACGATCCATAGTGACCGGACCGTCTGGAGTGACACAAACCTGGCCCAAATATGCGCCTTAGATGCGTCGCGGCGGACGCTGCGCGGTCGCGCAAAGTGTTCGCTCGCGTCTGTCAGACGTTTCGTCGGGCCCGCCTGGCAGTGACCCATGCTCGATGTGTCTTCTCAGCGGCGTCAGTACTGGCGCCGAGGCGTCGCTTTGGCAGTCTGCGGCCGCGTAATGTCGATGCCTCGCGTGGTGCATGGCCTCGCCTACCTCTGCGCACGAAGTAATGGCGATGCCACGTGTGCCGCGGCCATCGTCTGCCTCCGACATATATAAACAGGGGTGCGCGCATCTCATCTCCTCCCACACTAAACCCTAACCGCCGCACAACCTCCACCGTAGCGCCGCTGCCACTCAACCTCCACCTTTGCCACTATGAGCAGCGCCAACCGCGGCCAAGCTGTCGCGCCTCCACCTCCACCTCCGACTCTAACTCTACCTCTCCCGGCCTCGAGCTCCGATGATGACATCACCGACGACCTCCTCGACCCGGTCAGGGACGCCAAGTTCCTGGCTGACACGGAGAAGGAAGCAGAGGAGGAGCGAGTGACCCACGCGACGTTCGACGCCGAGATGGAACGCCGCAGGGTGGTGGCCGCCGCAGCCGCAGAGGACGATGACTCCGACATCTCATGGTCTTCTAATGACCCTTATGAGCCTACCCCGGAGGATAAGGCGGCGGAGCAGAGAGCGTTGGTCGACTCCTTCAAGACGCTCAAGAAGGTCGAGGACGCCGCGAACGAGAGGTTACGGCTGTGCCTGCTAGAGGACGCACGGTCAAAATATGTCCGCGCGGACGACACAAACGGACGCTCGCAACCGCTTTTGGGCGTCTGAAATGCGTGGCCTTTCCGTTTAAGATGCCCTTAAGCTATGTACATACCAAACCCCATACATACTCACGGCCATAGATCCATTCATATATGCATGCAAATATAAAATGCCTTCAAAATATTAGCGTATGTAAGGTACATGTTTTAGGACACTAAGACATGGGTTAGGATTTAATTATCTGAAAACCACGAGTCCATAAATATCGTGTAATTAATTGTTTACCATGTTTGTATATAATATAAATTTTGCAGTATAGGACAGTGAAAATAACTTGAAACCATGTAGAATTGAACCAATTGGGATAAAAACCCATCCAATAGTTGTCACCGCACGAGATAAAAATTACGAAAATAATAGGTCATCCATCGGGAACGGATCGGTCCAGCCGAGATTAAAAAAATGCCCAGTGAAAGGATGCGACTTGCCATCGATTTCTGATAAAACTGAAGACAGGCACGCCAATACCTCTGGATTAAAAAAAATCAAATTCCTAGGGAAACTAAGGATCAATTTTTTTTATTTCTTTAACTTTTTGCAAGAATTATTAATCATTTGTTGACCCGGTTGAAACATACGAGCCATACACATAATTTCTTGTATATTATGTTTACATATGCCCCGAGAAAAATCTAAGGTGGTTGTGGCTACGCACACCTATTTAGCTATATTTGTAGTACTTATACTATGTGATATTTTTTCTACTTAAAAATTTATGTGCACTGTTTACACGTGTAACATGTATGAAACTAGATATAATGTAGGGGGAGAACCAACCCATGGTTCGGTGATTAGTACGGCAGCGGCACACCCAGTCCATAAGAGTTCAAACCCCAGGTTTGGCACTTAGGTATCTCATAAAGACGAAATATTCTTTAGTGGGAGGCGACGTTTCCATTGCTAGCGAGACACCTGTGGTGACTTCGTCAATCTCAAGACCTGTCAAATCAAGTTTTTTGGACTTAGTATCTCGAAAGTGCTAACAGGGATAGGGTGTGTGTGTATTCATAGATGTAAGTGTGAGTATGTGTGAGTGTCTATATATGTAATGTGTTTCGCAAATAAAGAAATATATAAGCTAGGGGCCGTGGCGAAGCACGGGCATTCCACTAGTATTCTCATAAGAGATTGAGGATTGATGTCCAAACTGAAACTTCCACCATGATTCATGGCTTTAGTTAGCGGCCCAATGTTCTTCTCTAACAATATGCATACTCAAACCATTTGATCATGAAAATCGCCCTTACTTCAGACAAGACGAACATGCATAGCAACTCACATGATATTCAACAAAGGTGTAAAATTTGATGGCGTCCCCAGAAACATGGTTACCTCTCAACAAGCAACTTATAAGAAATAAGATACATAAGTACATATTCTTCACCACAATAGTTTTTAAGGCTATTTTTCCCATGAGCTATATATTGCAAAGACAAAGGACAGAATTTTAAAGATAGCACTCAAGTAATGTACTTTGGAATGGCAGAGAAATACCATGTAGTAGGTAGGTATAGTGGACACAAATGGCATAGTATTTGGCTCAAGGATTTGGATGCACGAGAAGAATTCCTCTCAATACAAGGCTAGGCTAGCAAGGTTGTTTGAAGCAAACTCAAGTATAAAACGGTGCAGCAAAGCTCACATATGAACATATTGTAAGTATTATAAGACTTTACATCGTCTCCTTGTTGTTCAAACACCTTAACCACAAAATATATAGACTCTAAAGAAACCAATCATGCAAACCAAATTTTAACAAGCTCTATGTAGTTCTTCATTAATAGGTGCAAAGTACATGATGCAAGAGCTTAAACATGATCTATATGAGCACAACAATTGCCAAGTATCAAATTATTCAAGACATTATACCAATTACCACATGAAGCATTTTCTGTTTCCAACCAAATAACAATGAACGAAGCAGTTGCAACCTTCGCCATGAACATTAAAAGTAAAGCTAAGAACACCAGTGTTCATATGCAACAGCGGAGCGTGTCTCTCTCCCACATAAGCATGAATTTATTCAGAGAATGAAAATAATAGAACGAAAATAAAAGCACACAGACGCTCCAAGTAAAGCACATAAGATGTGACGGAATAAAAATATAGTTTCACTAGAGGTGACCTGGTAAGTTGTCGATGAAGAAGGGAATGACTTGGGCATTCCCAAGCTTAGATGCTTGAGTCTTCTTGAAATATGCAGCGATGAACCACGGGGGCATCCCCAAGCTTAGACTTTTCACTCTTCTTGATCATATTGTATCATCCTCCTCTCTTGACCCTTGAAAACTTCCTCCACACCAAACTCAAAACAAACTCATTAGAGGGTTAGTGCATAATAAAAAATTCACATATTCAGAGGTGACACAATCATTCTTAACACTTCTGGACATTGCACAAAACTACTGAAAGTTAATGGAACAAAGAAATCCATTCAACATAGCAAAAGAGGCAATGCGAAATAAAAGGCAGAATCTGTCAAAACAGAACAGTCCGTAAAGACGAATTTTTCAGGGGCACTTAACTTGCTCAGATTAAAAAGCTCAAATTGAATGAAAGTTGCGTACATATCTGAGGATCACACACATAAATTGGCAGATTTTTCTGAGTTACCTACGGAGAATCCTACTCAAATTCGTGACAGCAAGAAATCTGTTTCTGCGCAGTAATCCAAATCTAGTATCAACCTTACTATCAAAGACTTTACTTGGCACAACAAATGCAATAAAATAAAGATAAGAAAAGGTTGCTACAGTAGTAACAACTTCCAAGACACAACAAAACAGTAGCAAAATAAAAACATGGGTTATCTCCCAAGAAGTGCTTTCTTTATAGCCATTAAGATGAGCTCAGTAATTTTAATGATGCACTCGCAAGAAATAAGAGTTGAAGCAAAAGAGAGCATCAAAAGCAAGTATGAAACAAATTTAAGCCTAACCCACTTCCTATGAAAAGGAATCTTTTAAATAAACAGGTTATGTAAGCATAATGCAACAAGCATAGAAAGGCAACACAAGTGCAACTTCAAAAATTTCAGCATATAGAGAGGTGTTTTAGTAACATAAAAATTTCTACAACCATATTTTCCTCTCTCATAATAATTTCCAGTAGCATCATGTACAAACTCAACAATATAACTATCACATAAAGCATTCTTATCATGAGTCTCACGCATAAAATAATTAGTACTCCCAACATAAGCATAGTCATTCTTATTAATTGTAGTCGGAGCAAATTCAACAAAGTAGCTATCATTATTATTCTCATCATCAAATATAGGAGGCATAGTATACTCATAATAAACTTTATCCTCCATAGTAGGTGGCACCAAAATACCACTATCATTATAATCATCATAAATGGAAGGCAAAGTATCATCAAAGAAAATTTTCTCCTCAAAACTTGGGGGACTAAAAATATCATACTCATCAAAACCAGCTTCCCCAAGCTTAGAATTTTCCATAGCATTAGCAACAATGGTGTTCGAAGCGTTCATACTAATATCATTGCTACTAGCATGCAAATAAGGTTCCATAGGTTTTTTAATTTTCGCATCAAACAATCCATGTCTTGACTCTGGAAATAGAATAAAAAGCTCATTGTTGTTTTCCATTATGCCTAACTAGTGTAAACAAGAAACAAAAAGATGCAATTGCAGGATCTAAAGGAAATAGCTTCGAGCACTCACACACCGGCAACAATGCTAGGAAATAGCTTAGTAGTCGGAGGATGTGAATACCTTTTACCTTACCTCCCCGGCAACGGCGCCAGAAAATAGCTTGCTGTCCACAACTGGCGCGTGGTTGACGTGGGAGGTAGAAATCTCTGTGGTGTAGCTTTTCTTCGTTCCCCGGCAACGGCGCCAGAAAATAGCTTGATGTCTATGCACGCTTCTATTCCTGTAGACAGTATTGGGCCTCCAAGAGCAGAGGTTTGTAGAACAGCAGCAAGTTTCCCTTAAGTGAATCACCCAAGGTTTATCGAACTCAGGGAGGTAGAGGGCAAAGATATCCCTCCCAAGCAACCCTGCAATCACGATACAAGAAGTCTCTTGTGTCCCCAACACACCTAATACACTTGTCAGATGTATAGGTGCACTAGTTCGGCGAAGAGATAGTGAAATACAGGTGGTATAGATGGTGGTAATATTGCAGGAAGTAAAGATGCAGTAAAACAGTAAACAAACGGTGCCAGAAAATAGCTTGCTGGCGTGGGAGGCAATTCTCTGTGGTGTAAACAAGGCCTAGGGATCATACTTTCACTAGTGGACACTCTCAACATTGATCACATAACTGAATAAACAAATACTACTTTCTCTACACTCTCTTGTTGGATGACAAACACCATTCATTGTGTAGGGCTACAAGAGCACCTCAATGCCGGAGTTAACAAGCTCCACAACATTCGATGTTCATATTTAAATAACCTTAGAGTGCATGATAGACCATTGCAATTATACCGAGTACTAACATAGCATGCACACTGTCAACATCAGCTATGAAAGGGGGAATAGATCACATCAATACTATCATAGTAATAGTTAACTTCATAATCTACAAGAGATCACAATCATAACCTATACCAAGTACTTCATGATGCACACACTATCAACATTACATCATGAAGGAGGAATAGAATACTTTAATAACATCACTAGAGTAGCACATAGATGATATTCAACTAGATCACAAAGCTCACGATCACATAAAGATCACATGGGAGAGAGAGATGAACCACATAGCTACGGTACAACCCTTAGCCTCGGGGGAGAACTACTCCCTCCTCATCATAGGAGACAACAGCGTCGATGGAGATGGCGGTGGTGTCGATGGAGATGCCTTCCGGGGGCACTTCCCCGTCCCGGCGGCGTGCCGGAACAGAGACTTCTGTCCCTCGAATAAGGTTCCATAGGTTTTTTAATTTTCGCATTAAACCATTCATGTCTTGACTCAGGAAATAGTACAAAAAGCTCACAGATGTTTTCCATTATGCCTTACTAGTGTAAAACAAGAAACAAAAAGATGCAATTGCAGGATCTAAAGGAAATAGCTTCGAACACTCACACAACGGCAACAGAAAAGTACTTTACCTGGGACCGGAGTATGAGTGCCTTTTACCTTTCCTCCCCGGCAACGGCGCCAGAAAAGTACTTGTTGCCGTGGGAGGCAATTCTCTGTGCTGTAACTTTTCTTCAGATCCCCAGCAACGGCGCCAGAAAAGTGCTTGATGTCTACGGGTGCTTCTAATCTTGTAGACAGTGTTGGGCCTCCAAGAGCAGAGGTTTGTAGAACAGCAGCAAGTTTCCCTTAAGTGGATCACCGAAGGTTTATCGAATTCAGGGAGGAAGAGGACAAAGATATCCCTCTCAAGCAACCCTGCAATCACGATACAAGAAGTCTCTTGTGTCCCCAACACACCTAATACACTTGTCAGATGTATAGGTGCACTAGTTCGGCGAAGAGATAGTGAAATACAAGTGCTATGAATGTATATGAGTAGTAGTAACGGCGCCAGAAAAGTGCTTGCTGGCGTGCAGATGATGGTAGCAATATTGCAGGAAGTAAAGATGCAGCAAAACAGTAAACAAGCGATGATTGCAATATTTGGAAACAAGGCCTAGGGATCATACTTTCACTAGTGGACACTCTCAACATTGATCACATAAATAAATAAGTTCTCTTCCTTTGTGCTACATATACTCTTGTTTGATAATGAACACCATTCGTTGTGTAGGGCTACAAGAGCACCTCAATGCCGGAGTTAACAAGCTCCACAACATTCGGCATTCATATTTAAGTAACCTTTAGAGCATAATAGATCTTTGCAATTTAAACCGAGTACTAACATAGCATGCACACTGTCACCATCACACTACGAAGGGGGAATAAATCACATCAATACTATCATAGTAATAATTAACTCCATAACCTACAAGATGGCGGTGGTGTCGATGGAGGAGCCTTCCGGGGGCACTTCTCCGTCCCGGCGGCGTGCCGGAACAGAGACTCCTGTCCCCCAGATCTTGGCTTCGCGATGGCGGCGGCTCTGGAAGGTTTCTCGTACCGTGGCTTTTCCGTATCGATGTTTTAGGTCAGGGACCTTTAAATAGGCGAAGAGGCGGAGTCGGAGGACTGACGGGGCGATGACACAACAGGGGGGCGCGGCCCAGGCCCTGGCCGCGCCGCCCTATCATCTGGGCCTACCAGGGCTCCCCTCTGGTGGCTCTCGGGTGTTCTGGAAGCTTCGTGGAAAAATAGGATGTTGGGCATTGATTTCGTCCGATTCCGAGAATATTTCCTTACTAGGATTTCTGGAACCAAAAACAGCAGAAAACAGCAACTGGCCCTTCGGCATCTCGTCAATAGGTTAGTTCCGGAAAACGCATAAATATGACATATAATGTGTATAAAACATGTGAGTATCATCATAAAAGTAGCATGGAACATAAGAAATTATAGATACGTTTGAGACGTATCAAGCATCCCCAAGCTTAGTTCCTACTCGCCCTCGAGTAGGTAAACGATAACAAGGATAATTTCTGAAGTGACATGCTATCATAATCTTGATCATACTATTGTAAGCATATGAGATGAATGCAGCGATTCAAAGCAATCATGAAGATAATGAGTAAACAAATAAATCATATAGCAAATACTTTTCATGAATAATACTTTCAAGACAAGCATTAATAAGACTTGCATAAGAGTTAACTCATAAAGCAATAAATTCTAGGGATTTCTATTTCTGTGCCCTCGGGTCCTTAGTTGTGCTCAGTTTTTCCCAGCTCCTTCGTTTTTCCTCAGTTTTACCCTAGCCTTTGTCTGAAACCCGCAGAAGGAGCAGAAGCAGCTCGGACGGCAGGATTCCGTTAAGTTGACCGTTCCGTGCTGACGAGTGGGGTCGTGTCGTTTGTGGGGCAGCGTCGTGTGGGGCTGGTAGGAAGGAACCGCGTGGGACAGGACGAGACCATGTTTGTTTGCCTGTAGCGTGTGTGGCCGTAGCGTGTGGGGCCGTAGCGTGTGGAGCCGTGTGGGTCCGGGACGTGGGCACGAGTGGTTTCTGTCTCTTTCGCCCAGATTAGCATTTTTCAATGTACCTTTTTCCTCTCTCTCGCTCGATCTCATTCATATTTGATAGCCCAAATTGGTAGCAAATCTAGAGCAGCTTCTCCTTCTGTTTTTTAACGACATTCATTTCTTTATGCCTTCGTTTTTACCCAATCAGGTAGGAAATCTAGGGCACAAATCCAGAAAAAATATAGGATAAGCTGCATACAGCAGCCAACATAGCATAGATATGTTCACGACAGATCCAACAGTAGTACCGATAGAACCCTACAACATAAGCTACATTTTACATGAATTTAAGCTGCTCTACAGATAGAGCAGTCACATACAGAGAGTGCAGTAGGCATGTTCAACGCCTCCAGGTTGCGCCTGTGACTCGCCTGGAGGTTGCGCAGGTGAATCCCAAGTGCTTTGTGTTTGGCCATGAACGCATGCACGTTCACCGTCGTTCCAACTCTAGCGCCGCATCTGCCAATGGATTCAGCATGGTTCACCAGGCAGTTGAAGTCGGTGGCGCGGAGCTTCCTGTTGCAGAAGGGGCACTTGTAAATGCCTCGAGCAAAGGGGCCATCGTAATGGCCGGACTGCAGCCTCCTGAGGACGTGACGAGTCTTGGTGTGGAAGGACTCGTCGTCGCTGTCGACGTCGCTGCTCTGCACCTGTCACGTAGCACCAAAGATCGTGCAAAAAACACGGAGTCAATTACAACGATGATGGAACAGAGAGTGAACAAAGATCACGCATGATAATATGGGCTCGAAAAAAAGAGGTAGCCTCAGTTACATTGGACACACTTATATCCAGGATTTGAGTCAGCAAACCACAGATCATGCACAACAAATTTGTACACACCAATTGTTTACTGACCAAACCCTGAATCAATTTGTGCCCAAATATTCATCATCATCGGCACAAATCTTAAACAAAAGCAAATCACAAATGGATTGAACTAGGGAACAAACGCACCCTAATAACGCTAGATCTAACACAAATGGATTGAACTAGGAACAGACGAACCCTAATAACGCTAGATCTAACACAAAAGGATTGAAATGGGATAAGAACAAGGGAGCAAAGGGTTACCTCCGGCTTGTCGTCGATGATGCTGGTGTCGTAGGGGTTCTCCGGCGCGACGTACGGCGCTGGTTCGTACGGGTCCCAAGCGACGGGGGCCTGGACGGTGGCGGCGGCCGATGCGCCGGCGGCTGATGCGCCGGCTGCTACGTTGGAAGCAGCGACAGGGGCCTGGACGGGGGCAGCGGCCGATGCGCCGGCGGCTGATGCTCCGACAATGGGCATCTCATTCTTCTCCATCGCCGGCGGTTTTCTTCGGGGTTTTTTCTTCGGTTGTGGAGAAGATGATGGGACAGGAGAGGCGGTTGCAGTGAGAAAGTGCGTCGAGGGAGAGGAAAAGGGCTCTATAAAGACGAAGGTGGCGTGTACCGCAACACGCGTCCGCTATGCACGGCTGCAGCGTGCACCGCGACACGAGTCTAACCCTGGGACGTTAGGTGTACTCAGTTATAACCTCGGGCCTTATACAGAAATTTTATCTGTACTCAGTTTTCCCCTCGAGTACTTAGACTGGCAAGTGCAATATACTCAGTTTTACCCTCAAGTAGCTAGTCAACAGAGAGTCAACAAATGAGATTAACATATCTAATTGAGTCATTTCATGCGCAAAAAAAATCAAAAAAATAAAAACATAGTGGCACCTACTCATGAAGTCTTCCTACGCAATCTGCCACCAAGAAAACCTTAACAAACATATATAAATCAAGTTTTACCACAAATTGCCACTTCTCAGAATCACTAGTGTAGCTATGAAGATGCATGGTTTTCCACTCAAACCCCTTTGCAAAACATCTTCCCCAAAAACATAGTTTGTCTAAATGATGCCATAATTGTCACACTCATGTATATTTGAATTGCAAATAATTTGATGTAGCCCAATATGAATTATATTGTAGAAAACACGCATTTTTCATTTTGTAATTCTTTTTGTTTGAATCCCTTAGTCTATTTACTATTTATGTGCCCTTGGATTGTTAGTACTACTCAGTTTTGCCCTCAAGTTCTGTCACAAATGCTCTCAGAAGCCCAAACTTATCCTGATTGGTTGAGCCGTTGTCACACGGATCGACTCCACGAACCGTTGATCAACTGATCTAACGGGCAGTATACCCCTCCCCGTCTCTTCGTGGCCACCCCTCTCTCTCTCTTCGTGGCCACCCCTCTCTCTCTCTGTCGGTGGATGCATTATTGTCACCCCTCTAACAATTATCAACTATCTTTCGCTTTCCTTTTTCTTTTAGGGGATATAGTTTTGGCATATAGTTTCAATAATTTGAAACGGCCCAAAAGTGGTATAATTTCGGTATAAACATGAGGCATACATATTTGCGGATTTCGGTGAATGCATTATTGTCACCGCTCTAACAATTATCAACCATCTTTCGCTTTACTTTTTCTTTTAGGGGATATAGTTTTGGCATATAGTTTCGGTAATTTGAAACGGCCCAAAAGTGGTATAATTTCGGTATAAACATGAGGCATACATATTTGCGGATTTCGGTGAATGCATTATTGTCACCCCTCTAACAATTATCAACCATCTTTCGCTTTCCTTTTTCTTTTAGGGGATATAGTTTTGGCATATAGTTTCGGTAATTTGAAATGGCCCAAAAGTGGTATAATTTCGGTATAAACATGAGGCATACATATTTGTGGATTTCGGTGAATGCATTATTGTCACCCCTCTAACAATTATCAACTATCTTTCGCTTTCCTTTTTCTTTTAGGGGATCCCATATAGTTTTGGCGTTTTAGTAATTTGAAACGGCCCAAAAGTGGTATAATTATCAACTTTTTTTAGCATTCCAATATAGTTGGTAATTTCGGTGAATGCACACACTAACTATGAAAACAACTACAAGTACATGTAACTGAATAATGAATTTGTAACAAGGTATCCCTTGTAACAACTTCTAGCGCCTGGTGAGCAATGATAAGAATCCGATCGCAATTATACAACAGAAAAAACAACCAGCCATCAGATTAGCTTGCTTCTTCAACTCGATCAGCTGCCTTAACTGCTTGTTCATTTTCTTCAGTTCTCCCTTCACTTCCTCCAGTCCTACATTGGGAGCATTAGGCATAATCGGAACGGCTCCTCTCTCGACCGCCTTCTCTACAGCAAGTCCCCCCCCCCTCCCAAATTGCGCTCCCCAATAGCGCCAATTGATTCCTGCAATTGAAGCCTCCGAACGTACACATCGATCCAGATCGACCGCTTCAGAGGCTCCTGGCGTGGGCAGTCAGGGCATCTTGTCAAAGGCACGGGTCCATACTGCGGCCATGAAGAACGGGAGGTCGAAGAGAAACTAGACATCACCCGCCTGCCGGAGAAGGGATGCCGCTGGCGGAGAAGAAGAACAATGGGGCGCGGGGAAAGAAAGGGGAAGCAATGGCACGGCACGGGCTGGCTCGGGCTCCCATTTTGCAACGGTCACCTGGGTAAGCTGTGGGTCCGGCGCACTAACGTGGACAAGTTATGGGTCCCACGATGATCTGGGTAAGTGAAGACGTGTCCACTGCGGGGCACCAACAGCGGCCCCACTTGCCAGCACCAACCAACGTCAACTATACGGGATTCCTTCCGTCCGAGCTCCTTCTGCGGGTTTCAGACAAGGTCTTGGGGAAAACTGAGGAAAAACTAAGGGGCTGGGAAAACTGAGCACAACTAAGGAGCCAGGGGCACGAAAATAGAAATCCCTAAATTCTAAGTAAAGAGCTTTGAAGCAACACAAAGGAAGATATAAGTTTCAGCGGTTGCTTTCAACTTCAACATATTTATCTCATGGATAATTGTCAACACAAAGCAATATAACAAGTGCAATAAGTAAACATGTAAGAATCAATGCACAGTTGACACAAGTGTTTGCTTCTAAGATAGAAGGAATAGGTAAACTGACTCAACAATAAAGTAAAAGAATGGCCCTTCGCAGAGGGAAGCAGGGATTAAATCATGTGCTAGAGCTTTTTAAGTTTTGAAATTATATAGAGAGCATAAAAGTAAAGTTTTGAGAGGTGTTTGTTGTTCTCAACGAATGGTAATGGGTACTCTAACTACCTTATCAACCAGACTTTCAAGAGCGGCTCCCATGAAGGACGTTATCTCTACCAGCAAGGTAGATCATCCCTCTTCTCTTTTGTTTACACATGTATTTTAGTTTCATTATTTATGGATGACACTCCTCCCAACCTTTTGCTTACACAAGCCATGGCTAACCGAATCCTCGGGTGCCTTCCAACATTCACATACCATGGAGGAGTGTCTATTTGCAAAATTAAGTTGCTTACTGATAGATCAGGGCAAAGCATGTGAAGAGAATTATTAATGCAAGTTAATTAATTGGGGCTGGGAACCCCATTGCCAGCTCTTTTTGCAAAATTATTGGATAAGCGGATATGCCACTAGTCCATTGGTGAAAGTCTGTCCGAAGTAAATGACAAGATCGAAAGATAAACACCACATACTTCCTCATGAGCTATAAAACATTGACACAAATAAGAGATAATAGCTTTTGAATTGTTTAAAGGTAGCACATGAAGTATTTGCTTGGAATGGCAGAGAAATACCATGTAGTAGGTAGGTATGGTGGACACAAATGGCATAGTATTTGGCTCAAGGATTTGGATGCACGAGAAGAATTCCTCTCAATACAAGGCTGGGCTAGCAAGGTTGTTTGAAGCAAACTCAAGTATAAAAGGTACAGCAAAGCTCACATATGAACATATTGTAGCTATTATAAGATTTTACATTGTCTCCTTGTTGTTCAAACACCTTAACCAGAAAATATCTAGACTCTAGAGAAACTAATCATGCAAACCAAATTTTAACAAGCTCTATGTAGTTCTTCATTAATAGGTACAAAGTACATGATGCAAGAGCTTAAACATGATCTATATGAGCACAACAATTGCCAAGTATCACATTATTCAAGACATTATACCAATTACCACATGCAGCATTTTCTGTTTCCAACCATATAACAATTAACGAAGCGATTTCAACCTTCGCCATGAACATTAAAAGCTAAGAACACATGTGTTCATATGAACCAACGGAGCGTGTCTCTCTCCCACACAAGCATTTATTCAAAGAATGAAAATAACAAAAGGAAAATAAAAGCACACAGACGCTCCAAGTAAACTGCATAAGATGTGACGGAATAAAAATATAGTTTCAAGAGAAGTGACCTGATAAGTTGTCGATGAAGAAGGGGATGCCTTGGGCATCCCCAAGCTTAGATGCTTGAGTCTTCTTAAAATATGCAGGGATGAACCACGGGGGCATCCCCAAGCTTAGACTTTTCACTCTTCTTGATCATATTGTATCATCCTCCTCTCTTGACCCTTGAAAACTTCCTCCACGCCAAACTCGTAACAAACTCATTAGAGGGTTAGTGCATAATAAAAAATTCACATGTTCAGAGGTGACACAATCATTCTTAACACTTCTGGACATTGCTCAAAGCTACTGGAAGTTAATGGAACAAAGAAATCCCTCCAACACAGCAAAACAGGCAATGCGAAATAAAAGGCAGAATCTATCAAAACAGAACAGTCCGTAAAGATGAATTTTAAAGAGCCACCAGACTTGCTCAGATGAAAATGCCCAAATTGAATGAAAGTTGCGTACATATCAGGGGATTACGCACGTAAATTGGCAGATTTTTCTGAGTTACCTACAGAGAGGTAGATCGAAATTCGTGACAGCAAGAAATCTATTTCTGCGCAGTAATCTAAATCTAGTATCAACCCTACTATCAAAGACTTTACTTGGCACAACAATGCAATAAAATAAAGATAAGGAGAGGTTGCTACAGTAGTAACAACTTCCAAGACACAAATATAAAACAAAAATATTGTAGTAAAATAAACACATGGGTTATCTCCCAAGAAGTGCTTTCTTTATAGCCATTAAGATGGGCTCAGCAGTTTTAATGATGCACTCGCAAGAAATAAGAGTTGAAGCAAAAGAGAGCATCAAGAAGCAAATTCAAACCACATTTAAGTCTAACATGCTTCCTATGCATAGGAATCTTGTAAATAAACAAATTCATGAAGCATAATGCAACAAGCATAGAAGCATAAAACAAGTGTAACTTCAAAAATTTCAGCATATAGAGAGGTGTTTTAGTAACATGAAAACTTCTACAACCATATTTTCCTCTCTCATAATAATTTTCAGTGGCATCATGAACAAATTCAACAATATAACTATCACATAAAGCATTCTTATTCACATGCATAAAAGTATCATTAGTCTCCACATAAGCATTTAATCAATTTTATTAGTTGTAGTGGGAGCAAATTCAACAAAGTAGCTATCATCAAATATAGGAGGCATATTGTAATCATAATTAAATTTATCCTCCATAGTAGGCGGCACCAAAAGACCACTATCATTATAATCATCATAAATAGGAGGCATATCATAATCAACATAAACTTTCTCCTCAATACCCGGAGGGCTAAAGAGATCATTTTCATCAAAACCGACCTCCCCAAGCTTAGAATTTTCCAAATCATTAGCAACAATGGTGTTCAAAGCGTTCATACTAATATCATTGCTACTTGCATGCAAATAAGGTTCCGTAGGTTTTTTAATTTTCGCATTAAACCATTCATGTCTTGACTCAGGAAATAGTACAAAAAGCTCACAGATGTTTTCCATTATGCCTTACTAGTGTAAAACAAGAAACAAAAAGATGCAATTGCAGGATCTAAAGGAAATAGCTTCGAGCACTCACACAACGGCAACAGAAAAGTACTTTACCTGGGACCGGAGTATGAGTGCCTTTTACCTTTCCTCCCCGGCAACGGCGCCAGAAAAGTACTTGTTGCCGTGGGAGGCAATTCTCTGTGGTGTAACTTTTCTTCAGATCCCCGGCAACGGCGCCAGAAAAGTGCTTGATGTCTACGGGTGCTTCTAATCTTGTAGACAGTGTTGGGCCTCCAAGAGCAGAGGTTTGTAGAACAGCAGCAAGTTTCCCTTAAGTGGATCACCCAAGGTTTATCGAACTCAGGGAGGAAGAGGACAAAGATATCCCTCTCAAGCAACCCTGCAATCACGATACAAGAAGTCTCTTGTGTCCCCAACACACCTAATACACTTGTCAGATGTATAGGTGCACTAGTTCGGCGAAGAGATAGTGAAATACAAGTGGTATGAATGTATATGAACAGTAGTAACGGCGCCAGAAAAGTGCTTGCTGGCGTGCAGATGATGGTAGCAATATTGCAGGAAGTAAAGATGCAGCAAAACAGTAAACAAGCGATGATTGCAGTATTTGGAAACAAGGCCTAGGGATCATACTTTCACTAGTAGACACTCTCAACATTGATCACATAAATAAATAAGTTCTCTTCCTTTGTGCTACATATACTCTTGTTTGATAATGAACACCATTCGTTGTGTAGGGCTACAAGAGCACCTCAATGCCGGAGTTAACAAGCTCCACAACATCCGGCATTCATATTTAAGTAACCTTTAGAGCATAATAGATCTTTGCAATTTAAACCGAGTACTAACATAGCATGCACACTGTCACCATCACACTACGAAGGGGGAATAAATCACATCAATACTATCATAGTAATAATTAACTCCATAACCTACAAGAGATTATGATCATAGCCTACGCCAAGTACTACACGATGCACACACTGTCACCATTACACCGTGAAGGAGGAATAGACTACTTTAATAACATCACAAGAGTAGCACATAGACTAATAGTGATACAAAACTCATATGAATCTCAATCATGTAAGGTAGCTCATGAGATCATTGTATTGAAGTACATAGGAGAGAGATTAACCACATAGCTACCGGTACAGCCCTTAGCCTCGATTGAGAACTACTCCCTCCTCATGGGAGACAACAGCGTTGATGAAGATGGCGGTGGTGTCGATGGAGGAGCCTTCCGGGGGCACTTCCCCGTCCCGGCGGCGTGCCGGAACAGAGACTCCTGTCCCCCAGATCTTGGCTTCGCGATGGCGGCGGCTCTGGAAGGTTTCTCGTACCGTGGCTTTTCCGTATCGATGTTTTAGGTCAGGGACCTTTAAATAGGCGAAGAGGCGGAGTCGGAGGGCTGACGGGGCGATGACACAACAGGGGGGGCGCGGCCCAGGCCCTGGCCGCGCCGCCCTATCATCTGGGCCCACCAGGGCTCCCCTCTGGTGGCTCTCGGGTGTTCTGGAAGCTTCGTGGAAAAATAGGATGCTGGACATTGATTTCGTCCGATTCCGAGAATATTTCCTTACTAGGATTTCTGGAACCAAAAACAGCAGAAAACAGCAACTGGCCCTTCGGCATCTCGTCTATAGGTTAGTTCCGGAAAACATATAAATATAACATATAATGTGTATAAAACATGTGAGTATCATCATAAAAGTAGCATGGAACATAAGAAATTATAGATACGTTTGAGACGTATCAATACGTTGGAGACGTATCAGTGACCCAGAGGGTGACGAGGCAGCGCCTGAGCCAGAGCTCAAGGGCGCGGCAGAGAACGACGAGGCAGTGCCCGAGTCCGAGCTCGAGGGCACTGCAGCCGGCGGACCTACCGGGGCAGGGGGTCGACGCCGGGGACCATCAGTAGTCGAAGAAGGAGTGGCGACCACCTGTCTCTGTGCAAAAGGAAAGCAATGCTCATCAAAGTACACGTGCCGGGAGGTGATGACGCGTTGAAAAACCGGATCATAGCAGCGGTAGCCTTTGGTGTTAGCCGGGTAACCGAGGAAAACACACGGAACAGAACGAGTGGCGAGTTTATGAGGAGTGGTGGCGGCGATACTAGGATAACAACGACAACCGAAAATCCGAAGACCATCGTAGGATGGAGGGGAACCGTAAAGGAGGTGATGAGGTGCATAGTTCCAGCGGGGACGGCACGGACGAAGGTTGACAAGGAGGGTGGCGGTGGCTAAGGCGTCAGGCCAAAAGGTGGGGGGAACATGGCTGTGGAATAGGAGTGTGCGGACACAGTCGTTGAGGGTGCGGAGGATACGCTCGGCGCGGCCGTTTTGTTGGGACATGTATGAACAGGTTAGACGGGAAATTGTGTCGTGAGAGGAGAGTAGGGTGCGGACGGCGACATTGCCAAACTCTTTTACATTGTCAGTTTGTAGGGCCTGGATGGGGCGACCGAACTTGGTGAAAACATAGGAGTAGAAGGCTGTGAGAGTGGTGGCGACATCAGACTTTTTACGGAGGGGAAACGTCCACACAAAATGAGAAAAATCATCAAGAATGACTAGGTAATAAAGAAGACCAGAATTACTCGGGATTGGAGAGGTCCATACATCACTATGAATTAACTCAAAAGGAAAAGACGCAACTGTGGAAGACTGACTAAAAGGAAGACGAACGTGTTTACCAAGACGACAGGCTTCGCAACTATGTGAAGACTGTTTATTAGATGAAAACGAAAAACCCCTCATTATTTGGTGAAGCGTGTTGGCACTAGGATGTCCAAGACGAGCATGCCAAAGATCAACGCCTGCGGAAAGAGCACGAGGTGCGGCGCCGGGGGTGGGAGGCGACATCACCGGATACAAATCGACGGGGCTCTCACATCGATGGAGGACCATCCGGGTGTGGGCGTCCTTAATAGAAAAACCAAAAGCGTCAAATTCAACAGTCACAGAGTTGTCACGAGAAAGAGTTTTAACAGACACAAGGACATTATTAAGAGATAGTGGTTTAGAAGTAGAAGGAAAATTAGCAGAACCAATGTGAGAAATAGGAAGACCGGTGCCGTTACTGACAATGATGCGAGACTCGGTGGAACTGGGAAAGGAATGGGAAAGGTTACCCGGGTGAGCGGCCATGTGAGACGAGGCGCCCGTGTCCATAAACCAGTTGCCGCCACCGGCGTAAGAGCCAGGTGCGGGCGCCTGCTGCAGTGCCGCGAAGAGCGCCGGGTCCCATGCGGGCTGCTGCGGCGCGTAGGGTGGTGGCGCGGCATGGTAGGCCAGGGCGTAGGGCGGCGGCGTGGCGGTGAAGGCCGGGGCATAGGGCGGTGTCGCGGTGAAGTGCGCCTGGTGAGTCGGCGGGCGAGGACCGAAGGTGCCAGGTGCGGGCGGGCGCGGCACCGGCATGTTGTAGGCGTGGATGACCCCCTTCCATGGGTTGTAGGCGAAGGGGTTACTGCCGTTGGAGACCGATGACATGACGACGCGCGCGCGGGGGACGGCGACGACGCGGGGTTGGGGAGGGAGGCGCGGCGTGAGGAGGAGCACACGCGGCGGCGACACAAGGGTGGCGGCGCTAGGGTTGGAGGGTGGGGTGGCGCGCGTGGGGGAGAGCGGGCGCGGCGGCTAGGTTAGGAACGGTAGGTGTCTGATACCATGTAGAAACGGATGTAACTCACGATGTATTGATTGGGTGCATATGGCGTTACATATATAGGCCACGTCATCGACTATACAAGAAAAGATGCGAGTCCAATAATAAATACAAAGATATGTATCGCTATACATAACTACAGAAGATACACATCCGGATATACATATCTCAACAGGGAGGATGGGAACGTTCCATTCCCCGGGTGATCGTGAGTGTTTCCTCAACCAGACATCGCGTGATTCAATCGCACAGTGTTGCACCACTATCTTACTTCTTCAAGCGAATGGATTTTGTGAATATTACCCTCTCTATTTCTAAAAAAGCTTCACATCTTTTTTTATACAGATGAATACGGATTTTGTAAAACATGTCTATACACTTTTTCTATACGGAGTATTATAATTCCCTACTGTCTACAATAAGTGTCTGATTTTTTTTACTAAATTAATATTTTTTTTCACACTGTTGGTGTAATAAGTTTTCGACACTTATTATAGATCAGACTTCCATTTTTTTCTTGGCCCCACGAATATATATTCCATAGATATACTCCCGCTATCTATAAAAGGATGTCTCAACTTTGTTAAAATTTAGATGTCTCTGTACACAATTCAGTATTTAGATCCATTTAAATTTGTTTAAAGTTTATTTTTTTTTGAACAAGATAAGGGCCAAGAAGGCCCCAGAGTTTCCATTAGATCACACGTGGCAGGTACAATTTACAAGGAGGTCCTATGGCATCTATTGCACAAAGAAACCATAATTTGAAGAAAGGCCCTCCAAAAATTACAACAAGCACCCTGAGACAAAAGCTGGAAACGCGATCAGGTCCCTGGGCACCTCCGCCACCAATCGCCGGCGTCCTCTAGGCGTCGCCGCCGAGGAGCAAGGGCTAGCTGCTCGGGAGCCCCCTTCCGACGAGAATCCGCTGCCGCTGTCCACCTCCATCCTGCGGGGAACAAATCACTTCACAGGAGAGAGGCTTCGAGCACCCGCGACGGGGATCGACCAAGGCCTCCTCACCGGAGGTTGTAGAGTTGCCGTCCTGACGGCGCTGGATAGCAACAGCGAGCTCGCCAGCTGCTTGGAAGAACTTTCAAGAATAGCACCCCGTAGGCAGAAGTCGATGAAGAAGGGCAGGCTCTGCATCACCACTGCTTCTCTCCTGGCCACCATTGCAAGCAAGAAGAAGTTGCAGCTTAGCAACCGCCAGCCAGTCGCCGCATCGACAGAGAGGACCAGATCCTCTGCCTCGATCCAAAATCAGCGCGCCGAGCTCCAGCTCCTCCTCGCCACCAAGGCCGGCCAGGAGCAGAGCATGAACGCACCTAGCAGCTCCGCGAAGAAGCCCCACCTCGCCTCCACAGCCGGCCAGGGGTACTTCATCTTCACTGCCGAGGGAGAGAGAAGAACCGGTCGCCGCGAAGTTATTGATGAAGACGGCGCCACTACTCGCCACCTCTCTCTCCGACCATCGGAGCAGAGAGAGAGCAAGCAGCAGCCCTAGAAAGATCGAGATCCGGCGGCGAAGATCTCGACCACCGCCTCCGCTACAGGGCATCCGCCCAAAACGGTGGCAACAGCCACAAACTACCAGAGAAAGCTACAGATCTACACCTAATCTACTCCGGCGCCCTACCTAGCCCAACTCCGGCCAGCTAATCCGGCGGAGTGGCCGTCGGCGGCCCGGTCAAAGGTGGAGGACGGACAAGGTTACTGTAGAAGGCTGAGAGCTAGGAGGGGGGAAATGGATAGTCGCATTTAAAGTTTAATTAGACATGCTTTTATAGACCGAAGGAGTATACTTCTTGGCGTAGCTGCCACCAGACTTGGAATTTAGTCCGTTCTAGAAAAATCTCTCACGAGCAGTACGCGCCATGCTGTGCTGTGATGGCTCCTTCGGATCTTCCTCGCATAATGGCCACCTAGCTTTTCCGCGGAAATAAACATCAGCCAAGCGATGGATTAAAAAGTCATAGGAAATCGTTTTGCTACAGTGCTACTCCTATCTTTACACTACCCTCGTTTATTAAGAAGGTACAACTTGCGACACATGTACCACAACCGTTGCAGTTGCTTTTGATCGCTACTTATCATAGAGGATTAGAGGTCTACAATATATCCTTCGGGATCTTGAAATTGTGCGTGGCCTAGAGAGTTCTTCCGGCAGGGAAATCTAATCTTGTGCCAGCAGCAGTGTCGCAGTTTCCACCGGTTGAATCAATAAAAAGTACTACTACTGTTCTTCTATCACCAGCAATGGCTCATACGGATCTGTCAATAGTGTGTAGGATTCAGAAATTTATGGCACGGTTAGCCTCTGTAACCTGTTCTTGCTGGTCAAACTAATGTTGGTACTTGAGTTGAGTTGATCTAGTTTTTGACTGATCCTTCTCATGTGGGATATTTTGCAATTTGTACTGGCGACTAGCTCATCAAGTAGAGTTACTTAATTACTGATGGTTGTCTTTGCACTCACAAAAATACACAGTTTAGTTATTCTCTGCCATGGGCAGTGCAAAGTGTAAAGATTCGGTGTGTTACTCAGCACTCAGTGTAGCCTACACGATGGGCCTGAGCCTGATATTGCCTCCAACTCAGGGAAATATACACAAACATTGCCCATATATGCCACTGAACAAAGGAGGTAATATCCTATTGTGAAGCTGCATCTATGCTAAAAAAGTGTTTGCATCAAGAAAGAAAATGTTTGGTAACACTGTAAGCAACATAGTATGTCATCAAAAAAGGTCTAATTCCTTGTGACTGCCACCGGAATCAACCTACATGGTTTTACAAGAATTTTAATTGTGATAGCAAAGCCAACATGATTTGTAGATATGATTCATCGTTCAAATAGCAGCAAGTATGGGGTTGCAAGTAGACTCTCAAAAGAATGCTGAAATACGACTTCAGCAATTAATTCTGGATGTTGTTAGTACACATTTATTTTTCACATGATCTTTTTTGTTTACAACTATCATTCAAGAACTTTCGTTATTGCTGCTTTGATATATAATCTTTTTCCACTCGAAGATGACTATCATATAATGGAGTCATCAAGATAAGTCGAATATGAATTTATGAACTTGATTTGTAGACTCTATGCATGAATAAATTAGTTAATCTGCAACTGTGCGAACGAATCAGTGGCTATAGAATCGTGTTGTTATCTCCTTTTTCTTAATCATATTATTTCTCACTGTAATTTACATTTACAGTAGCTGGGAAATTTTATGCAATCACATGCAATGGTGGCAAGCGGAAGCTGTGCAGGGCATATATGGTGGTGGGCTTCGGCTTCATTGTGAGGAGCCTATGCTTGTTGTTGCCATTGGATTTTTCCTCCCATAGTCCAACCTCTGTGCTCCTTTATGTGTAACTTTGAATGCTTATCGGCTTATTGATTCATTTCAGGATTAGAAGCTTAACTGAATTCTAAATGATTAGAAGACTGCCTCCTGGATGATTTCCTTAGTGATGCAGCGTGATTGCAATCAAAAGGTCAAACTTCTCTCCATATTGTTTACATGGCCGGATCTACATAAAACTTTTGTCTCCGAAAGGTAGCCATTTGTCTCCAACTAGTGATGATTATTGATGTGGTTTGTTCGAACAGAAGCACCGTTGATTCCTTAGCTAAATTTTCATATCGTGTAGATCCAGGTGATACCCCATCATATCATCTCTATCTAGCTCTATATAGTTTGTGTATAACTTTACAATCCCATCAATTAATTTATGTAGGGTACCAATTGATTTATAAATTCAATGAACATTCCGGAGGAGTGCAGCTAGGATGATGGCCTTTGTCCCTACGGCATGATTAGAAATAAAAGGTTGAACTTTTGTGCATCGTGTTTATTTTCTTTTGGTACTTCTTTGGACAAATGGCATTCATCCTCATCCCATCTGCATTCTTCTTTGTGTTTCTTTACATTGATTTGTCGAATAGAAAGTGGCAAGAAGATTACACTTTAGGGGATTATAACATTAGTCTTCTTTGCTTTTGAAGTAGGTTGGAACTTTATTTTTAGTTAGTTATTCTTTGGCCACATCTGATTCATTTTTCTGATCGATTGTTCTCGATATAACATTATGCATTCCATTCTCATGGACCGTAAGTGCTAACTTGATAGAATAACACAATGAGACATAGTATTCTAATATTGGGTTAGACGCTGAGGAGGATTCATATGTGTTTTGCGACAAATATTTACGGGAAAAGGGTTTTCTGTTTGTTCATCCATTGCATCGGTTGCTTAGTAGCTCTTTGCCTTATTGTGCGAGAGGGAGCTGATATAGCACGGTGATTTAATTGTTCAAGCTGTAGATCGTGTTGTTGTGTGGCTATTTCTCAAGCCAGAGTCGAGTGAGCCTTTTTGAGCTAAGGTTCATTATCGTTTTTCATCTGGCAATTTTTGACTTTTTTGTAGCTTCTCAAGATTATGAGCTCATTTATCCAGGACAATAAGCTTATTATTAACTGAATTCTGAATCCATATGTACATGTCTTCACGTGCATCATAGTCCATAGATTTTTTTGGTTACAAAGAACGAAATCATGTGTAAGACTCTTTACATATTTTATCGATCCATTTATTCATGATTGGAAGCTTGGATTCTGATTTTTGTAGTTCAGGAGTAGCTAGCTCCCATGTGTTGGTGTATTTAAATATTTTGTCAATACTACCATATGGTCCAGTTTAAATAATATAGGTGCAATCTCTGCATCTTATAACTGTAATTACTTGTTGCTAATTGTCTTGCTTTTTCAGGTGTTTAATGCGTTCGATTCCAGAAACTCGACGAGCTGAATATATTAAGGTTATAACAACTTATCCTCCTTCGGGTGTTTGGAAGTGTTAGAAGTAGTTAGCGTCACATCTAGGCTAAGTGAGCAGTTAGGATTATGTTTGTAAGAGCATCTCCAGTCGCGTCCCCCAAATGAGGTTTGGGGGACCGCGGACAAGAAATGGGGGAAAAAGTTGTCCAGTCGCGTCCCCCAAAGCTAATTAGCGCCTCATTTTGTGTCCGGCGTCCCCGGTAGAGACTCTATGGACACAAAAACAGCGTCCACATGCATGCATGCAGCCCCTAGTCCCCACATGCTAGTCTCTTTCCCCACACTTTCTCTCACCTACTTTTCCCACATGGTGTGGTCCCCTTTATTAAAATGCATGCATCCGGATTTGTTTGAGGACGGCAGGAAGGGCCTCTTTTTGTACAGATTTTTGGTCTCTTTTTGTCATGCGGTCCCAAACGCCTAAATCATTGTCTTGGACGCTTTTTGAGGGACGCGACTGGAGATGCTCTAACAACTGCTAGTAGTTACCTTGTCTTAGCGTTGTCCAAACGCTGAACGCCCCGACCAGGCACTACGCCTCTTCCAAGGGATGTAAACATGTATAACCGACTATGTAAACACACCTGTTCAGATACTATAAAAGGCTGAACAGTGGCATCAATGAAATCAATCATTCACTTCCAATCTTTTTCTCTTCACGTCATTAGCACTTGCTCTGCTAAAAGCAAGTAGGCCACCGGAGAGAAAGAGAAAAGGTGAGAAAAGAGATGGCTTCCCTGCCGTCTTTGGCTTTTGCCTTCGCTCGGTTTGTAGCCAGAGAGCATCGCCGCCCACTATTTACTCGACGGAACTTTGGACCGGCCGCCGCTCACCGCCAGAGTTTTGGACCGGCCACCGCTGCTCGTCGCCGGAACTTTGGCCGGAACTTCGGGCGCCGCCACCAACGTCGCCTGAACCGCAATGGTGGCCTCCACCACCGCAGGGCACCTCTTGTTGCCCCTCGCCGTCGCTACGGTCCAGGTGCCGGCCTCCGCCGCCACCATAACCATGGCCACCACCATGGTCACCGCGAGGCTGCCGCCGCCATGCCGGAGGTCGTGCACGAAGCAGTTGCCGGTGCGACAGAAGTCGCCACCATACCTGAAGCCGTTGCTATTCCGCCGCTTGTCGCTGCGCAGGTCGCCGCTGCGCCGGAGACGAGGCTTCTGCTTCCAACATCTCGGCGGACGTCGACGACCTGCTGCCTCCTCCGCCCGCCTTCACCATCCCTCCCATGGAGTGGCTGCTGGGCGGACCTAGCGCGGGATGAACGCCTCCGCTGCAGCACTATCTGCGCCATGGGTACGGCCCCTGTCTCCCGTCTCCGACGCCCTCCGACGAGGACCCGGCGCACTTCGCCCCGCCGGGCTACGCCCCCGTGCCGGAGTTCTCTTCCTCGTCGGCCATGGTGCGCAACCAGGAGAAGATCGAAGACGCCGCTCCCGCGGCAGCACGCTCGGTCGTCCCCGACCTCAACCTCCCCGTGCCGGAGGAGAAGGAGGAGAACGAGGACGCGGCGCCGTCACTCACCCTCCCGGCGCCCTCACCTGAGGCGCGCGTGCTCCACTGTCGCTTCGCGTCGGCCATGGCGGCTCGCCCGGCCGGATTCCGCGCCGGGGCTTGGTCCCCAGCACACATCGGCCTCACAGACCGCATGGGGATGCTCAGCCTCGACGACCCAACAAGCCGGCGCTGAGCCGCCGGCCGCGGATGCAGGCCTGCTGTACGGCGGCGGCGGCGGCGGCGGCGACGGGAATAGTGGGGGAGGAGACGCTCGATATGGAATCAATCCTATCCAGGCTTTCCTTATCCTCTTGACCGTCCCAGTCCCGTTCACGCAGCACAAGGAAACTGTGAAAAGAAAAGAAAAGGCCACGGTCCTTGTTGCCTTCGTCCGTGTATAATAAATTAAATTAATATAGGCTAGCAATATCGATGAGGATATTGCTGATATTGCAACAGCAATATCGTCAACACAAATACATGAAGTATTCTGAGCTTATATACACATTACTTCAGGCCGAGAAGCATGATGAACTTCTCATGAAAAATCACAATGCTCGCCCAACGGGTGCCATGCCGATCCCTGAAGCACATGCTAATGCTCATTTTACTAATAAATTCGGAAACCGTAAGAGGAACTTCCAAAAATTCAAGGGAAAGTGGAAGAATAATGGTCAAAGGACCAATGGTCAATTTAAGGGGAAATGTCATTTCAAGAAAAATGATCAAAATGACAACTCTCAAGTTTGTCAAAGGTGTGGATGTGTGAATCATCGTACAAACAAATGTCGTATTCCCAAGCACCTAGTGGACCTATACATGAAGTATGGAGGAAAAGGGAAGCAGGTTCATGAAAATAAGGCTGAAGCTCACTTCAATGCCATTGAAGACAACCCTCAAGCTAGTCCTTCTCAAAGTGCTATTGAAGAATTCAAGCCAAAGGACAACATCATCCTCGATGAAGACATGCTTGTGGACTACACCCAAGATGTTTTTGGAGACCTCAATTGATCGATCTCCTAAACAATTGATGTCACTTAGCTATTTAAATACTATGATATATTATATATTGTATAACAATAAGTAGAATAAAGTCTTTCAGACTACATGTATTGTATTATGTGAATCAGACATAATATTGTAATGTATTTATATTTCGAATTTGTAATATAAATACTATGTATGTAATTTGATGAATATATGAATAAAATAAATTTATTCTAAAATATTCTCTTTCTATTTTAGAAATTTTACGGGAAAATCCGATGGAAGAAGAATTATGTTTAGTGGATAGTCCTACCACTAACACAATTTTAAGGGAAACTAAATACTTCCAAACTCTCACTAAGAGAAAGGAAGATATTATGACTATAACCGGGAGTAACAAAGCAATAATTGGTTCAGGAAGAGCCACATTCACACTCCCTATGGGTACTACTATTGTAGTTCAGAATGCACTCTTGTATCCTGAATCAACACGTACCCTTATAAGTTTCAAAGATATCCGATCAAATGATTTTCATCTTAAAACTGTTAAGATGGATAAGAAAGAATATTTGCTTTTAACAAAAAGCGACGGATATGAGGAACAAACTCTTGAAAAATTCCCTTCATTTTCATCCGGATTATACTTTACATACATCAAATCCGTACCTTATGTTGCGTACAAAATAATTTTTCAAAACCTTGATAAATTCAAGACATGGCATGATCGCCTTGGTCATCCTGGAATAGGTATGATGAGAAAAATTATAAACAATTCTATTGGTCATAATTTACTAGTTAAAAGATTTCCCAAGTCATCAGATTTTGTATGCACCGCATGTGCTACCGGGAAATTAATTATTAGGCCATCCTACCTCAAAGTTAAAAATGAGTCACTTAATTTTCTTGAAAGAATTCAAGGAGATATATGTGGTCCAATACAACCTTTATCTGGACCATTTAGGTACTTCATGGTGCTAATTGATGCATCTACTAGATGGTCACATGTGTGTTTATTATCAACACGTAACCATGCCTTTGCCAAATTAATCGCTCAAATTATCAAATTAAGAGCAAATCATCCTGAACACAGGAATTAAACAATAAGAATAGATAATGCGGCTGAATTCAGTTCGCGCGCATTCAATGATTATTGTATGGCCTTAGGCATTCATCTAGAACATTATGTACCTTATGTTCATACTCAAAATGGAGTGGCTGAATCTTTAATCAAAAGAGTAAAATTAATTGCTAGATCATTATTGCAGAATTGCAATTTACCAACCTCTTGTTGGGGACATGCGGTTTTACACGCCGCAGATCTGATGCAAATCAGACCAACTGCATATCATGAAACTTCCCCATTTCAAATAGTACGAGGCAATTAGCCAAGTATTTCCCACCTGCGAAAATTCGGTTGCGCTGTATACGTACCGATATCACCACCGCAGCGTACCTCCATGGGCCCCCATAGAAAAATTGCAATCTATGTGGGATATAAATCTTCGTCAATTATTAAATATTTACAACCCCTAACAGGGGACCTGTTTACAGCCCGGTACGCTGATTCAATTTTTGATGAGGATCATTTCCCGGCATTAGGGGGAGAAACAAACCACAAAAAATGCGAGGAAATAGATTGGAATGTAACAGGCATCCACTCCTTAGATCCACGTACTAAAGAATCTGAATCTGAAGTTCAGAGAATAATAGATTTGCAACACTTTGCAAATAACTTGCCAGACGCATTTACTGATCACAAAGGTGTCACTAAATCATATATCCCTGCAGTCAATGCACCAGAACGAGTAGAGGTACCAAATAAAACTACTCAACTCCCAATTGCAAATAAAAGGGGGAGAAATCTGGTCTCAAGGGAAAAGGCTTCTCCAAAGCCACCGCAGAAACAAAGGAAATCTATGACGGTAAATGCAAATCAACCTGAAGTTGATAGACACCAAGATGATGTTCAACATCAAGAACCTAGCATAAATGTGCACACAAATTCTAATGTTGGGACATCGAAACAACCAGACTCCGTTGTTATGGGAAATCACACGGTGCCTGAAGAAACTAATGAAATTTTCATAAACTACATCGATTCGGGAGAATCATATAATAGAAAGACTACAATTGTCGACACATATTTCTCCTCTAAAATTGCTAAAACCCTTCAACTGGATCCAGAGCCAAAATCTATGAAAGAGTGCCTGAAGCGCTCGGATTGGCCTAAATGGAAGGAGGCAATTGAGGCAGAATTGCGCTCGCTTAATAAAAGAGAGGTATTCTCTAAAGTAATACCTACTCCTCAAAAAGTCTTCCCTGTGGGAGCTAAATGGGTTTTCGTTCGAAAAAGGAACGAAAATAATGATGTGGTGAGATATAAAGCGAGACTAGTAGCACAAGGGTTTACGCAGAGACCCGGTATCGACTACGACGATACATATTCTCCTGTAATGAGTGGAATTACGTTTCGATACTTAATATCATTGACAGTACAAATGAATTTATCAATGCAGTTAATGGATGTAGTGACCGCATATCTATATGGGTCACTTGATGCGGATATTTATATGAAAGTCCCTGATGGACTTAAAATCCCTAATCCAAACACAAATCGCAACATGTATTGTGTAAAATTACAAAAGTCACTCTATGGCTTAAAGCAGTCGGGTAAAATGTGGTATAACCGGCTTAGTGAGTTCCTTCTTCAGAAAGGATACTCAAATAATGATGATTGCCCATGCGTTTTCATAAAGAAATCATCAAAAGGATTTTGCATCATCTCAGTTTATGTTGATGACCTCAACATCATTGGTAACGCGACAGATATATCTGTAGCACGCAATCATTTAATGACGGAGTTTGAGATGAAGGATTTGGGAAAATCCAAATTCTGCTTAGGTTTACAACTTGAGCATCTTCCCTCAGGAATACTCGTTTATCAGCCCGCATATATTCAGAAAGTTTTGGAAAAATTCAATATGGATAAATCATATCCATCCAAAACACCCATGGTCGTTAGATCCCTTGATATGGAAAAGGATCCTTTTAGACCTAGGGATGATAACGAAGATGTATTGGGACCCGAGTTTCCATACCTTAGTGCGATAGGAGCACTAATGTACCTTGCTAATTGTACTAGGCCAGATATTGCCTTCGCAGTAAATTTACTGACTAGACATAGTGCAGCTCCAACAAAACGCCATTGGGCTGGAGTGAAGAATATCTTCAGGTATTTACATGGTACCAAAGATCTTGGTTTATTCTATAAGAAGAATCAAGATATGACTTTGACTGGCTATACTGATGCCGGCTATCTTTCTGATCCCCATAATGCTAGATCACAAATTGGATTTGTATTTTTATACGGTGGAACTGCTATCTCATGGAAGTCAACTAAACAGACTCTAGTAGCAACTTCCACTAACCACTCTGAAATAATTGCATTATATGAAGCTTCACGTGAGTGTGTATGGCTTCGCAGAGTGATTAACCATATCCAGACCTCATGCGGCATAGGTTCATTAGAATCACCAACTATTAACCATGAAGATAATGCTGCATGTGTTGCTCAAATGCATATGGGATATATTAAAAGTAATATCATAAAACATATTGCTCCAAAGATGTTCTTTCCTCATGAATTACAGAAAAATGGAGAAATTAATATTTTGCGAACAAAATCTTGTGACAATCTTGCAGATTTGTTCACTAAGTCTTTACCAGCAGCTGCATTTCAAAAATGCATTCATGGCATTGGTATGAGACGACTTAGAAATTTGCAAAGTTCAGGGGGAGAAATTTCTCAGGACTGAACTTAGTATTTATCATCCGATAATAATATATTGTACTTTTTTCCTTAGGAGTTCTCCAACGGATTTCTCATATAGGTTTTAATGATACAATTATTATACCAACGGTATATCGGATTCCTATATTCTCCTTATATTTTTCTCCAGGACTTTTCGAGGATAAATTTTGGACAAGATCGGAGATTCTCAAATTTTCAAGATGATAGGACTAACAAGATTTTCAAGCCCTCAAGATACTATGGAAAAATTCAAGACGTTGATGATTTCAAAGATAGCGTTTGTCCAAGGGGGAGTGTTAGAAGTAGTTAGCGTCACATCTAGGCTAAGTGAGCAGTTAGGATTATGTTTGTAACAACTGCTAGTAGTTACCTTGTCTTAGCGTTGTCCAAACGCTGAACGCCCCGAACAGGCACTATGCCTCTTCCAAGGGATGTAAACATGGCGATTTTTTTTTAAATAATACGTATTTTTTATTTAATTCCAGGAATAGCGTGCAATTTCAAAAAATTCCAAAACTGTGACCCGGTCGGTCATTAGCTGACCGATCGGTCACTAGTAGTCCGACAAGGAGTCGGTTGCTGTGGCTTGTCAGATGGAAGAAGTAGTTGGTCGATAGCTGACCAATTGGTCAGCTACCGACCGACCGGCCTTCTGCTGTCCGACCAGCCATATGATTTGCATGGATTTAGTTTGGGTTAGTACCAATGATATCTCTAGCACTTCTCCCCCATTCTTTTCCCGCCACCGCTTTCCCGCCATATCTTCCCCCTCTCCCGCCACCGATCTCCCACCACCGATCTCCCGCCATATTTTCCCGCCACCACTCTCCCACCATATTTTTCCACCACGCTCTCGAAATTTGCCCTATAAAAAGCATGGATTGACACATTTCGATGCACAGGTGCTTCTACCCCTCTTTTTCGTGCCGTCTCACACTTAGCTATCATGAGTGTGCCGTGCTCTGACCAGGAGTCTAGGCCAGCGAAGGCTAAGGCTGCAAGTTTGCCCCCGGGTGTGAGAGCGGAGCGGTGTTGGTGCGGCCATCTTGCAAAGGTTAAGCAGGTGGAGGATTTCTCTGATCAGTTTGGCATGAAATTTTTCATGTGTGCAAACTATGAGCAGGATCCACCCGAAGTTCAGCTTCGTCGTCCACCAGGCCGCCGGTATGTTTTGACCTAATTTTATTTAGGCATAATTTTATTTATGAATGTGGTTTAATGTTACTATTTGTGTTGTAGTCTCCACCACCCCTATGCAGATGGTTTCACTGGATAGACACGGAGCAGCCGGATTGGACGCGCCAGGAGGTTGAGGAGAAACACCGCCGTGCGTGGGCAACATTCTTTGAGGAGGAGCGCCAGGAAAAGGCTCGTGCTAATGCTAAAGCAGAGCGAGAGAGGCGCCCAGGTGGAGGTGGAGTTGGAGGCGGCGGTTGCGGGGCCGAGTTCTGGAGCGCGTCGCAGTCCTCGTCGGCGTCGTCGTCTTGTGGAGGTGCCGGCGGCTGCCATGTTCGACGACGAGGCGGCGGTGGCCGGTCAAACGGGAAGTCCCTTTCACCGAGGAAGCCCGCCTGCCTCCTCGGATCGTCCTCGACCAGGTGCGAGCTGTGCGAGGTATTGGAGTCGACGGCGAAGGCGAGATCGGCGCGAAGGTCCGGCAGCAGGTACCGCCGCCTGCGCCATATATCGTCGTACGGCGTCCAATTCTAGTGCATGAGCCGCGCCACCTCGATGGGCAGCAGCACCCTATTTGGTCGCGCCTCCTTCTTGGTGCCGCTGCCGGACGCCTCGAAGTCGTTCTTCTTCTTCCTCATGGTGATGTGGCGACGCGCGGTGGTGCGGGTGCAAGCGGAGGTGTCGGTGGTGTGGGCGATGGTAGGAACGATGTCGTTCGACTTTTAAAAGCCAGTCGCGCGCGAGACACGATGCCATTGATGAAGGCGCAGAAGCCCAGCCGCCGCCCGCCAGTGCGCGTGCAGAAGAGGCAGTCGCGACATTGATGGTGAAGGCTGCAGCGCAGACGCGGAAGCGATGACCACCGAAGCGACGTCCGCGGAAGCGGCGGCCGCGGAAGCGATGTGCTCGATACAACCCTACGGCTCACTTCCAGCGGACCGATGGAAAAGCGAGCAGTCACTTGGCGCGTCCGCCGCGTCGCATCCTAGACGCAAATATGCGTCGCGTTCGTGTCTCCGCGGACGACCGGCCACTATGCGTCGGGCTGCTAGACCTGATTCCTGACGTATTTTAGGCCCACGTGGATATAAATGGTCGCTAAGCATAAGCATCCGTTTACGCCGCCTCGTTGGAGATACCTAAGTCTGTCAAAACTAATCATGTAATCACATTTTTGTTGTCGATCAATCGGCCAATTTAGCTGCCTGCGTGGTGCGGCTCGCGCGCGCATGCTGCTGCATGGCTTTTGCGCTGCTTGCCCGCGCAGCAGCACAGATCGGCCACTAGCCGGCCGATTAGTCACCTGTGCGCCGATCGGACGGATCGGCCACATGGTGGAACCCATGCCACTGTAATCGGCTATCAGTACGCCGATCGGTTTGCTGATCGCCGATCGGTCGACGTGTGGCCGACCGAGTCACACTTTTACAAATTTTTAAAACCGCATGACATTTCTGCATTTTATAGAATAATTCGCATTATTTAAAAAAAAATCGCTGTAAACATGTATAACCGACTATGTAAACACACCTGTTCAGATACTATAAAAGGCTGAACAGTGGCATCAATGAAATCAATCATTCACTTCCAATCTTTTTCTCTTCAGGAAGTTGCTGTTGACTTTGAATTGTCTCATGCTTTGTATATAACACACCCCCTTTTGGAATGCTATCAGCAGACGGCGATCTCTTCTTTTTTTGTTTCTGTCTCTTAGCTTTGCACCTGGATGCTCGCCCCCTGTTTTCGTTATCTCCATGGTAATGAAAATCGATCCCCTCATGGATGGCTTGAAAAAAAATTATGGTTATTACAGGGAACTACCCCTTTGTGGCCACTGTGGAGATACCCTAGGTAATGAAACTCCATAATTTTTCTGTTCCTAGCTGAAAAGGTTTTTGTTACAGGAAAGGTTTTCCTGTGTATGCAGGCTCTTATAGTCGAATTCCTTGGCAATTTCTCTTCAGCAGTGACGCTAAGCTGGCAGTAGCAGCTGTGCTTCGTACCAGTTGGTCTTGCTCTTTCTAGGTGAAGTTCTCCTCTGTTAATAAAATATGACAGCTCTTTCTACGATTATAGGATGTGACTCTTTCTATAATGAAGAAGATAATTTTTTTTGTCACATCAGAATTTTATTTAAGTTTCAACTTTTAAAATACATCAGTTACTTGATGTGTTATCTTTTTTCCTTGTGTAGCACTCTTGCGAAAGTATATCGCTGTTCCAATGCCTTCTCGGATATCTTGTTGCCATCTTGGCGTGTAAGAAGCAGGGATATATTTGACATTGTATTTGACCCACTGCCTGCTGCGTGGCTTCCCATCCTCTGAACATCAAATGAAGTGACATAAAGTCAGGATCAACGACATTATGAGGGATTATTGTGCCTCATGCATGAGCTATGTTTGAATTGTGTATACACTAGGCTTCACATGTAATTAATTGGTCTACACAAATATTATGTGTATGCCTTTCTTATTAAATCTCTGATACACAAGGCTGTCATAAGTTGCTAGATTTTCAATACACAGTAGGATCATGATTTTATGGGTGGTTAGGAGGGTGGTTGTACCCCCAGCCCACCAGAGTTCAAACCCCAGGTTTGACATCTGTGTGTCTCATAAAGGCGGAATATTCATTCAGTGGGAGGCGACGTTCCCGTCGACAGCGAGGCGCCTGTGGTGACTTCGTCAATTTCAAGATCCAATCCGCCGGCTCGGTCTTCCGGAGGTGCTCATAGGGGTAGGGTGTGCGTGTGTGCGTTCATAGGGGTGAGTGTATACGCGTGTATGTGAGTGTCTGCGTTTGTACTGTGTTTCTCAAAAAAAAAAAAATGATTTTATGGCGCGTGATTTTGCATCCACATTAAGCCTTTTTATGACACTATTTTTAATAGTGTGTAATCAGGCAGGCAAATTTTTACAAGCGCATTACTGTTCACTACAGGAATCTGCCACTGCGCCGACGGTCGAGAGCCCTCGGCCTAGCCATGGAAGGCCGTCGGCGTATCCTACGCCGAGGGCTGCCGTCGGCGTAGCCCCTCGGCGAAGGTCTCCCTCGGCGGAGACACGCCGGCCCTCGGCGTAGGAGTGGCCCTCGGCGTAAACGTTGTATGCCGACGGTCGTGCCGGGCTCTCGGCGCCCGAGCCCTCGGCGCAGCAACGGCCGGTGAGTCGTCCGTTAACGGACGTCGGCGCTACACCGACGGGCATGGCCCTCGGCGTACATCTCCAAGGAAAATATAAAAAAAAATCGCGTCGAACCCTAACGGGCTCGCGCCGCCGCCGCGTTCTGTTGGTGGCCGGTGCGCCGCCACCGCGTTCTGCTCCGAGCGCCGGTCCTGTGAGAGCGTCTGTTCCATGCGGGTGCGGATACGGCCGCACACCGGCTCGTGCGCGTGCAGGCACCTAGGGCGCGTGGCTGTGGAGGCAGAAGGCGGCGAGGTCGAAGGCGCGGCCGTCGGAGGAGGAAGGCGGCGAGGACTTGGGCCCGACCGTCGGAGGCAGAAGGCGACGAAGACCTAGGCGCGGCCGTCAGAGGAAGAAGGCGGCGAGGTCCAAGGCGGGGCCGCTGGAGGAGGAAGGCGGGGAAGACCTGGGCGCGGCCGTCGGAGGAGAAGGCGGCGAGGTCCTGGGCGGCGTGGTCCTGCGCGGCGAGGTCCTGCGCGGCGGCGGCGTGAGGAGGAGAGGAGAGATACGGAGGAGAGGAGAGAGATGAGAGATACGAGCGGAGGAGAGGAGAAGATAAGGGCGGCGTACGTGGTCCTGCGCGGCCGTGGCTTTTTTTCTTCCTTTTTTTCCATGCCATGTCATCGATCCATGGACTAACACTGCCAACCAATCAGAATTCACCTAGTATGTGGGCAATCCGTGGCTAGCTGAAAACTGCCCTCTGATTGGTTGTATTTTGAATCGAGCACAACTAATTCAAAAAAAATCAAACAAATATGAAACCTTCGCACAGCCTCATATTATGTTAATTAGTTTTTAGGAAAAATATAAAACTTGGGTATCGCAATTTTTTGAGTTGACCTACCATGTACAAAGACCTACCATGCACAAAATTCTATGGCTTCCATGTCAAATGAGCTAGGTCATGACCTAAACCATGTCATAGTTTGTCGAACTGAGCCCATATTGCGCGCACGCGTGTGTATTCATATGGGAAGCAATGTTGTTGTTGGGGAATTTCATTGTCTTTGCATAAAAAATCCATTTTTTTAATTACAGAGCGCGAAAAGCGGGGTTTTTTGTGAAGCACCTACCAAGAAACCATTCCATAATTGCACCACCTAAATTTTCAAGAATGCTATACTATATTGTATGTACAAGTCACCAACTTCTTGCACCTCAAAATATTTGTAGGCACCTCTCACCAAAAAGACAAGTTGTTGCTGATTCAGCAGGAAGCGGGAAAAATTTGAACTACAGGTGCATGATTGTTTGCCCTTAATTTTTTGAAAAAATATTTTTAGGTTCACAACTATCTATTTTATCATAGATCTACAAAGAGTTTAAAAAAATTATGCATCTAGGTTAGAAAGTTCATACCCGCTGTTTTGGCCGCATTTTGAATCGAGCACAACTAATTCAAAAAAATTCAAACAAATGTGAAACGGAAAACATTTAGCACATAAAGTGATGCGTCCTCGACCTAAAAACATTTTTCCCTCCATTTATTGAGCGAAGGAAAGTGTCGCCTCAGTTCAAATCCGGTCAGTTTCCAGCGGATTCGGCGGGACACCGCAGGAAGCGGGAGGGATTCCCAGATGGCTACCGCGCGCATATGGAATGTGATAGGTGCTGCGTAGGAGGTATCCTACCACTGCGCGGAGGTCCCGCGCGATACTGAAATGCGCACCATGTAGCTGCTTCACAAAAAAAAGCCCTTCCGGCACCCCGAAAATGGAAAAACCGTCGCCCGTGGTTCGGATTGGAAATCCGCGACCGGGGCCTTGCTTCCCATCCTAAGGCCCACGCACGTGCCAAATATGGCCTCGTCCCGACAAACTATGTGGTGAAACGGGCCGTTTCCTACTCATTTCCCCTAAAAGCCATACAACTCCGGACGAGATAGCCCTGTTCGTGAAGGGTTTTTCAAGATAATTGTCGTATCCCAGTTCTGTCTTTTGCAGTGGTTACTAGGACACATAAAATGACGCCACGCGGCTCCGCTCGAATTTTTGGCTCCGTTTACTTTGCCAATTGTGCAAAACGGGGTCGCCGGGACATGCCGTATGGCCGTACCGGGCGCTCGGTTGCACCCGTCCGCCAACGCGCGAAACGGAAAACATTTAGCATATAAAATGACGCGTCCTCGACCTAAAAACATTTTTCCCTCCATTTATTGAGCGAAGGAAAGTGTCGCCCCAGTTCAAATCCGGTCAGTTTCCGGCGGATTCGGCGGGACACCGCAGGAAGCGGGAGGGATTCCCAGATGGCTACCGCGCGCATATGGCATGTGATAGGTGGTGCGTAGGAGGTATCCTACCGCTGCGCAGAGGTCCCGCGCGATACTGAAATGCGCACCATGTAGCTGCTTCACAAAAAAAAGCCCTTCCGGCACCCCGAAAATGGAAAAACCGTCGCCCGTGGTTCGGATTGGAAATCCGCGACCGGGGCCTTGCTTCCCATCCTAAGGCCCACGCACGTGCCAAATATGGCCTCGTTCCGACAAACTATGTGGTGAAACGGGCCGTTTCCTACTCATTTCCCCTAAAAGCCATAGAACTCCGGACGAGATAGCCCTGTTCGTGAAGGGTTTTTCAAGATAATTGCCGTATCCCAGTTCCTTCTTTTGCAGTGGTTACTAGGACACATAAAATGACGCCACGCGGCTCCGCTCGAATTTTTGGCTCCGTTTACTTTTCCAATTGTGCAAAACGGGGCCGTGGGGACATGCGGTATGGCCGTACCGGGCGCGCGGTTGCACCCGTCCACCAACGCGCGAAACGGAAAACATTTAGCACATAAAATGATGCGTCCTCGACCTAAAAACATTTTTCCCTCCATTTATTGAGCGAAGGAAAGTGTCGCCCCAGTTCAAATCCGGTCAGTTTCCAGCGGATTCGGCGGGACACCGCAGGAAGCGGGAGGGATTCCCAGATGGCTACCGCGCGCATATGGCTTGTGATAGGTGGTGCGTAGGAGGTATCCTACCGCTGCGCGGAGGTCCCGCGCGATACTGAAATGCGCACCATGTAGCTGCTTCACAAAAAAAAGCCCTTCCGGCACCCCGAAAATGGAAAAACCGTCGCCCGTGGTTCGGATTGGAAATCCGCGACCGGGGCCTTGCTTCCCATCCTAAGGCCCACGCACGTGCCAAATATGGCCTCGTTCCGACAAACTATGTGGTGAAACGGGCCGTTTCCTACTCATTTCCCCTAAAAGCCATAGAACTCCGGACGAGATAGCCCTGTTCGTGAAGGGTTTTTCAAGATAATTGCCGTATCCCAGTTCCGTCTTTTGCAGTGGTTACTAGGACACATAAAATGACGCCACGCGGCTCCGCTCGAATTTTTGGCTCCGTTTACTTTGCCAATTGTGCAAAACGGGGCCGCCGGGACATGCCGTATGGCCGTACCGGGCGCTCGGTTGCACCCGTCCGCCAACGCGCGAAACGGAAAACATTTAGCATATAAAATGACGCGTCCTCGACCTAAAAACATTTTTCCCTCCATTTATTGAGCGAAGGAAAGTGTCGCCCCAGTTCAAATCCGGTCAGTTTCCAGCGGATTCGGCGGGACACCGCAGGAAGCGGGAGGGATTCCCAGATGGCTACCGCGCGCATATGGCTTGTGATAGGTGGTGCGTAGGAGGTATCCTACCGCTGCGCGGAGGTCCCGCGCGATACTGAAATACGCACCATGTAGCTGCTTCACAAAAAAAACCCCTTCCGGCACCCCGAAAATGGAAAAACCGTCGCCCGTGGTTCGGATTGGAAATCCGCGACCGGGGCCTTGCTTCCCATCCTAAGGCCCACGCACGTGCCAAATATGGCCTCGTTCCGACAAACTATGTGGTGAAACGGGCCGTTTCCTACTCATTTCCCCTAAAAGCCATACAACTCCGGACGAGATAGCCCTGTTCGTGAAGGGTTTTTCAAGATAATTGCCGTATCCCAGTTCCGTCTTTTGCAGTGGTTACTAGGACACATAAAATGATGCCACGCGGCTCCGCTCGAATTTTTGGCTCCGTTTACTTTGCCAATTGTGCAAAACGGGGCCGCCGGGACATGCCGTATGGCCGTACCGGGCGCTCGGTTGCACCCGTCCGCCAACGCGCGAAACGGAAAACATTTAGCATATAAAATGACGCGTCCTCGACCTAAAAACATTTTTCCCTCCATTTATTGAGCGAAGGAAAGTATCGCCCCAGTTCAAATCCGGTCAGTTTCCAGCGGATTCGGCGGGACACCGCAGGAAGCGGGAGGGATTCCCAGATGGCTACCGCGCGCATATGGCATGTGATAGGTGGTGCGTAGGAGGTATCCTACTGCTGCGCGGAGGTCCCGCGCGATACTGAAATGCGCACCATGTAGCTGCTTCACAAAAAAAAGCCCTTCCGGCACCCCAAAAATGGAAAAACCGTCGCCCGTGGTTCGGATTGGAAATCCGCGACCGGGGCCTTGCTTCCCATCCTAAGGCCCACGCACGTGCCAAATATGGCCTCGTTCCGACAAACTATGTGGTGAAACGGGCCGTTTCCTACTCATTTCCCCTAAAAGCCATAGAACTCCGGACGAGATAGCCCTGTTCGTGAAGGGTTTTTCAAGATAATTAACCTTCGCACTACATCATCTTATGTTACTTAGTTTCTAGCAAAAATATAAAACTTGGTGTATCGTAAATGTTTTAGAAAAACCTTCTCAGAAATGACCTACGATGTCCAAAGTTCTATGGCTTTCAGGTCATATGAGCTAGGTCATGACCTAAACCATGGCATAGTTTGTCGAACTGAGCCCATAGTGCGCACACGCGTGTGTATTCATATAGGAAGCAATGTTGTTGTTGGGGGATTTTGTGAGCTTTGCATAAAAAATCCATTTTTTAATTACTGAGCGCGAAAAGCGGGGTTTTTTGTGAAGCACCTACCAAGAAACAATTCCAAAATTGCACCAACTAAATTTTCAATAATACTAGACTATATTGTATTTACAAATCACCAACTTCTTGCACCTCAAAATATTTCTAGGTACCTCTCACCAAAAAGACAAATTGCTTCCGATTCAGCTGGAAGCGGACAAAATTTGAACTACAGGAGCATGATTGTTTTCCCTTAATTTTTTGTAAAAAATATTTTTAGGTTCACAACTATATATTTTATCATAGATCTACTAAGAGTTTTAAAAAATTATGCATCTAGGTTAGAAAGTTCATGCCCACTGTTTTAGCTGCATTTTGAATCGAGCACAACTAACTCAAAAAAAATCAAAAAAATGTAAAACCTTCGCACTACATCATATTATGTTACTTAGTTTCTAGGAAAAATATAAAACTTGGAGAAAAAAAAAGAAAAAAAATTGTGAGGCAATGCCGAGGGCAGCCCTCGGGGTATCTGTGACGCCGTGACAGCGCCGGCACGGTCCAGAGTTGGTGGGGTGTATCCCAGGCCTATGCCGACGGCCTGCGGTGCACCGAGGGCAACCGTCGGCGTAGCGTCGCCTACGCCGAGGGCATTGCTGCGCCGACGGCCTTGTTGGAGGGCTGGCCTGGACGGCCCATACACCGACGGCCCCGACTTTTGGCCGTCGGCGTATGACTAGGCCGTCGGCGTTTCGGTCCATTCCTGTAGTGGTTGTTACATTGGAACATCCATTAGGTTTTAAGTTGTTTTGTTAAAAGAAAAAAATCTTACGTTGTTGGTTGGCCTCGCGCCAGATGAAGTAATGGAGTTGTTCCAGTCTTACGTTGCCATCACATTTCTTACGTGAGCTGACGAATTTTCATACATTACATTGGTCGTTACGGAAATAATAGCTCACGTGGCTCATGCGTTAGTTTGGGTTGACCCGATTGTGTGTAAAATAATTACACTGGTCCCATGTTTTTGTTACATCGCACGGAGCTTTTCTTACGTCGCATGCAACCCACGATCGGGTACTTGCGGTTGAGCGGGCGGACTCAGGCTCAGCCTTATGTCGCATGCGCTACTATTTTACGTCGACTGACGTGTGAACCGGTGCAGCTAATCGCACGGGCTGGCTGGTGCGACCAGCGCCTGGTCCGTTCTGCCCCCAGGGAGTCAAATAGGGCGTTATATTGCAATTGGTTGAAAACATGTTTTAGATTAGAGAAAAAGTAAAAAAGTGCCTCCGTAGAAAAACTTGTGCCACTGTGATGAATTTATATATGTTCGTATGTGATCATGTGTTTGTGAATATTTTAGATATCTAAGTTGAATGTTCTAAAAGTTGTGTCTCTAAAATATTCTCACAAAGATCTTCCATGTGCATGCTAATCAGTTGTAGGTGTAAGCAAATAGAAAATTTTAGATTGGGTTTCTCAAACCGTTGCCACATTGCTCATTTATTGGTTATTCTTTTCAGATATTTTCCGATTTTCTAGGTATGAAAATTATTTTCATTTCCATAATCTTTACTTAGAATTGTAATTGCATGGTCAACTCAAATGGCATCATGTGCATGCTTGGAAAATAATATTGTTCGTTATAAATATGCATAGAAAAATGTTCCATGATAAGAAAGCTCCATTTCAGCGGCATTGTATAGGTAAAATCAATCCTCTCTCTATTGCATTTGCGTATATAAATCCACGACCTTGTGAGCACATGGATGTTGTAAAGCTCAATGGTTTTTTGTAAGTTGTTTCTCCTTTTTCTTGCTAAAGACTGGTTCATCTTCTTTCTCCTTTCCGTTTTTGTTTCTCTCTAGCTCATGTGGACCTTGCAGATGAATGTAGCCTTGTGGCTCAAGAAGGTGATTGCTTTCATGAGGATCAAGACATCACACTTTCCATAGGACCATATCTGTTTTCGTGGGACAAGGAAAAAGGAAATAAAACCGGAAGAAACGGAAAGGGAAAAGGATACTGTTGCTGTGCGACACTACGTGTCATTTTGCTACTGGACAAAAAAATCTACCGATGCCCAATTAAAAATCCCTCAACTAACAAATAGCCACTCGCTAAATGGAAAAAAAATAGTGTGAAGTTTTACATACAGGGGAGAAGGCCCGTGGGCAGGGGAACATGATTCATGTCTTTTTGAAATATGGGGACATAACCCACATCTATTATTACTTGCTCAGACACAATGCTAACCCAAATGAAGGCTGGGCTGGTGAGCCCAGCAAATTTCATGGACCAAGCACTTCAAGCATGAAGTGACCCCTCATCCCTCAAGCTATCAAGCACACATCTTTTGACCTATTCATAAGCTGTTGGTTCACTTTCTTACTTGTTCAAGCTAATGGATTTGCTGATATTGTTACTAATTTTGCCACGCCACGTGCATGAAGACCTAGCGGCTCGGCCTTGGTGAAGCTAGGTAGCGAAGAGCAGCGGGTACGATTACCAAGGCAATATATACATTTTTCGATAAAAGGTGCTTTATTATTACTTAAAAGGTTAAAGAAATATATTTGGCATCTGCATAATCAAGATGCACACATGCGCCTTACTATCAATGTTCCGAACATATAAGAAGTAGAAAAAGCTCAGTGCAAGTACTAAGGATTTTATCGACGCCTATGATGGTGGAGGTCCAATCTTGAGATTACACTGCCACCCATATACGGTAATAAAATCCTTCGCCGTGCCATCCAACCTTGTAGACACCTCCGTAAATAAGTATCAATTCTCCAAACGCTGAAGGCACAAACATGAACGGAGCAAACCAGTACATCGGTATATAACCTAAAGAGTCAAGATTGATGGAAGTTGTGACGCATCACTTTGGACAATAAGTCGACATCCGTAAATATGTAATATATGCATACGTTATTATTTCAATTCTTTATATTTTTCAATGCAATTCTTGAAATTCAGGTTTATGTGTACCCATGTCCAACATGGTATTTTCGAATTGGAGACACCGTAATGAGCAGGAACCAAAGTAATGCGACAAAAAAAAATCAACCCCTACACCAACACATGGGCATATTTATTTAGAAACATTTTTTTAGAATTTAACGTTTATATATAGATTTTTTTTCGAAATGGGGAATGTAACCCCGGCTTCTGCATCATGATGATGCACACGACCTTTTATTAATAGTTTAGAAGTACAAAGTTATAACATCTCAGGCATCGCCAAGAATTGATACAAGAATCAACCAGCGAAAAAAAATCAAAGGAAACCGGACTACACATCATTGTATCCGTCTATCGTGCCGCCAGCCAGCCTGGCACAATATATCCTGAGCGACCATCTGGAGCCGTGTGCATCCAGTAGCCATGGATACAGAAGACCATGGATAACTATTTTTCTCTTCGTGGTGCTGATCTACATATGTACGCCCTCAGCTTAGAGTAGGTAAGTTGCATTTTATACATCCTGAATGCCCTAAACGTCTACGAATGAGACATGTGGAAGTTACTCGAAATGAAATTTCTTGTACACAGTTCTCACTTAATACTTGTTTTGGCACATGCACTGTTTTAATAGACATGGATAGAGAAGATGGGCAATCGGGCAGAATGATGCCATTCACCGGGTTAAGACAAAAGTGATATTTAGTACAGCCACCCATATCAAAGTATGGACAATGTCTAATACTATCTCCATCCCAAAGCTCGGTGGCGGAGCTAGGGAAAAAATAGAGCCTAAACCGGCCATAGCTAAGAAGAAAAACGAGAATTACACCTAAATTTTTTTTTTGCAGGAAATCACAAGCAGGTATTTTTTTTGGGGAATCACATCCGAATATTCTGAAAAATGAACATGATAAGCAATAGCTCCATCAACAATATGACTCAGTGATAAATGTCTAGGTATCCAAATGCCCCTACCTTGGCATTTAAACAAAATCTAAAAATTTCTGAAATTAAAAATCCAACATAATGATTAAGTAAAATAATTAGAGTGATTATCCTTGCCAATATTTTAGGTGAGCAAGTGCTACTGTCTAAACAAATCATTTTCCCTCAGTTTGTAGATTGAATTCAGCCTGAGAGGACGGATCGCAGTTAGCAACTTACCAATGCACTGTGAGAGCGGGTAAGAGAACAGCACCGTCCTGACCTGCAGGCTGCCACGGGGTCTTCACTCAAGCGCCGTGCCATCATCGCCTGTGTTCCATGTGCGCGCCGCCGCCGCCGCGTTGCTGCAGCCGTTGTGTGAGGAGACGAAGAGACAACACCATGGGGTTAGCATCCTAAATTGGCATCCTGATCGTTTGAGGATAGGTGCTTAGGCCTGTTGGCAGTTTGGGCCAGCTAACCCAGCTTGTTTTAGCTTCTGGTGTGTATTTATTGGGCCCCAGCAGGCCATTGCTGTTGCCCGGGCAAGCAGCCATCATCTCGTATTTGTTTTTTTTTTTTTGAAATGGAGGAAATATCCTCTCAGCTTCTGCATCCAAAGGATGCACACGGTTTTTTTTTTATTAGATTATACACCTTACAAGAGCAATACAAAAGATCAAACTTGAAGCCACCTCGCTATAAACCTACAGAGGGATGAAGGGGGTGACAATTCACCAACTCATATCATCCAAAAACCAAATGCCTTCCCAGGCCGCTCAATAGCAGATGAGAAGCACTTCCAGTCAAGCAGACTCTTAGCATACGCCAACGCACACGCCATAGAAGTTGATACCGCCGTGTTCCTCGACTCCAACTTCAAGAGATCATCGCATTGACCATGCCAGGCCTGCCATCGATGCCACCACGGCACATGACGACTCCACCATCCTGCACGTATCCATCACACTGCATCTGTCCCGAGACACCATTGCATCATGCCGTGGCGATTCAATGACACCAACACAGGAAAAGCACACCGCTCCACCTCAGCACCACCACCATCTGTTGTCTGCTCCAAAAACGATGCCCCCAACAGGGAGAACGGGGTTGTGCGCCGCCATCGTGTAATAACCCAGAACATAGGAACCACGAAGGGTAGATTTAGAAATGGGATGTGCATTTCATCGCAAAACGGGGGAAATTTTCGCGCCTTATTGCAACTAAACCTAAGAGGGATCGAGGTTCTCTCTCATTTTGCACTTAGGGTTAGGCAATGTGAGTTAGGGAAATTTCGACATGATCTCTTTTGTATCTTGTTGATTTGGGGAATTGAGTTCATTTGACAAGTGTTAAAACATTTAACAATAAACATGGAACAATATAAAATGGAATTCATAATTTAAAACACAATTTAGGAATTCAAATCACTTTGAATTTCAAAGGGAATCATAAATACAATATTCATTCCAGAATATAAATATTACATAAATCAAAAGCTCATAAACAAAAACTTGGGCTTTATTAATATCACAACACAGATTACAAAGTCTTTACAATATTCTTGATACAACAATTGATGAATAATAAACAGAAATGAAAATGAAGATTACACTATTATTCCTAAACTAAAACTAGACTATATGACTTGAAGTATATCTTCTGGCCATGTCCATCTTCACAAACCTGCAATAATAAAACACCAACACTAGCCAGTATATAAGTGTTAACACAAGGTTCAGTTTGGACAGTTAGCAAATAACACAATATTCAGTTTGGACAAGGCAAACTGTCACCACACACTTGTGCTTGTCCAAAACCAGGGACAAGACAAGATAAGGGCAAGAAGCAGACCAAACCTCGAGCATACACCAGGGGCACAAGTTTCAAGATATGAGAGCACACAGCTCAAGTGTGCTAGGCAAAGAACAAAGAAGGCCATGCAACAGACATAGTCACCAAGCAAGCTAGTCTTGTGTGTCAATGCAAGGATAGAAGCAGTGGTTCATATAAAAGGGCACAAACCCTAGAAATCATAACCAATCGACCAGGATAAAGATTCACCAGGTAAGGGTGAAGCAAGAACAAGCTGATTCATCCGGTTCTTGAGCAAGAACACACCAAACACACACAACCACATAACCCACCAGAAATCATGGTGACCTAGAAGATCATCCAAGATCTGGAGGTGAAGGGCTGTGAACAAACCCAAGTCTGCATCAACAAAACATTTCTTTCTAGGAGCTGGAACAAGGTATACCTAGTTCCTGGAAAAGATCCAATGGATCTAATCCATCATATGCATAAGCATGGGATGAGCAGATGCTCATATGGGTAGATCATCACTTGGTTTTCACCAAGGATTACTGCCAGTCAAAAGCTACTAAGATAGAAACCATCCAGATCTGAGATCATGTGCACAGAAGCTAGAAATCATGCACAGATGCACACACTAGCAAGATCACATGCACAGATAGCACCAGTAGATAGCAAGGATTAGCAGCCAAGACTACACAGAAAATCCTAAGCATGCAACCATCAGAAACCCTAGATTTCTTCACAGGAAAGCATTTTTGCATTCATAGTTACTATGATCCCCAAATATGCAAGTAAAGATGAGTAGCCAACAAGATCCAACCAACTAGGTGAGCAACCAGTCAGTAGCAAGGCTACTGAGGTCACATCACACTTAGCACCAATTAAAAGAAAGCCAAATAGATCACATCACTATCCAGTAATGGATTCAGACTTTAATTGCTTGTAAAAGAATCATGAACAGCAAATTCATATACAAGCAAGTCATTTAAATCATCACTGCACAAGCAGTTCATCATAATTAAGTAATCCAAGCATGAATTTATCACAGATCCATGCTAAGCATGACAAAGAAGATACCGTTAAGCAATACAACTTAATTCATAGCCACTAGAGCAAGTCTAGATAGCTAGAAATAAGCAACAGCACAAGTAAGCAACAAAGACAGTTGATGCTTGAGCATCAAGATCACCAGATAAGTGAATCATATAGCCACAGTGTTAGCCAGTAAACAATCACTGCCAATCAATTGATCAAATGGATCAATCATAGCAAGCCAAGTTACACAGAGAGGTTAGCCAACAAGCAAGAAATGATCCAAAGGATCATTGGCTTGCATAGGAAGGCTCTTGAAGCATATCACTGTGCACCACCGGCACACACACAAGTGTCACCGATGCATCACAAATACACCTAGCCAAGCAAGCATGATAGACCAAGAAGCATAAGCAAGTCATAACCAATCATAGCATGGCATAGATAGCTCTTGAGCAAGCACAGTAGAGCATGGCAAGTACAGAGCATGCTAGGAGCAGCAGAGAATTAAGCACAGCATAAATAGCAAGCAAATCGACATGTGCCAGTACCAGTAATCGGTAATTTGACCCTGAGCGTGCAGTAAACCGAGGCACAGGAAGATTGCGCAGCAATAGCATGGCTCTGCGTGATCACAGGACCACCAGAGAGCAACAGAGCATGAGGAGGAAGAAGAACAGTGGCAAGGGAGGCGCACAGAAGAGAAGGAGGGAGCAGAAAACCTTACCCGCGCCTGGAGGCAGAAGCTATGGCATGGCGAGGCAGTGCCCGCGCGGCCATAGCAGCTGCAAAGCCAGGGAAGTCGCCGGCGTTACGCCGACGAACACCACCACAAAGAAGACAAAGCATGGAGACGACGGCAAAGGCGCTGCAGCAAAGACCCGCGCCAGTCGGTCTCGGAGGCGCACACGTCGACGGCGAGGGCGAGAGCTCGTCGGAGATTCCCAATCGCCCGAGGCGATTCTCCACGAGATCCAGAGGGGAGGCGATTCGCCAGGAGAAGAAGCAATCGAGGAAACCACGCGGACAGATCGATAGATCGTCTCGCGGCGGTTCAGGAGCGGTAGACGGCTACGGCGGAGGAGGCCGGCGATGGCCGGAGCAGGGCGGCGGCCATGGCGGCGACGTCATCGCCACGGGAGTCGCCAGAGATTAGGGTTAGGTCGAGTGAGTGAGAGGGCCGAGTGAGAGTGAGTGAGGTGGGCCGCTTCGGCGCCACCGAACCCAAAAAGGGGGCCAGCCTTATTGGGCCGTCCCTGGGTTAGGTTATTGGGCTGGGCCCAATATGAGTCCAGGCGGTATTTTGGTCTTTTTACATTTAATAAAAGACCAAAACTTTACCAAATTTTAATAAATCTTAAACAACTCTAAAAATCCAATAAAAATTGGATTTATGAATGAACAATAAATCTTAACCAGAATAAAATATGAAATGGAATTTATGAAACAAATTCAAAATTATGAATTTTCAGAATTTAGATAATAACTTGGAATTTTAAATTATTATTTTCTTGTATTTAAAATTCAAGGAAAATCTCAAATAAGTTCAAATACTTATTTTCAAACATTTCAAAATGAAATTCTATTATTCCAAGTCATTTCTTTTGAAAAAGGGTATTTTCCCAGAAAAATATTATATTCCCTTTTATTCCAAAAACTATGGAGGTAACTCTATAATTTCAAATTATTTTTGAAATGACTAAGGTAATCATCAAGTAAAACCATTTTACTTTGAATTGTTATACTTTGTGTGAATTACAATGATTAATACTTTTAAATCAATTGTAAATTACCGTCAAAGACATAAATCTTAAATACAACCCTAAATTGTAATAACTCAACGGGGTAAAGGGATTCAACATAAAATAATACATCCATGATTGCATTATTTGGATTTTTATAACATTGTCCTTACCGGACAATGATGCTTCTTACAGAACCCGAGGTCCAGGTTCCATCAACTGCATTGAACTGCACTATCTCGCAGTCCACAGGCAAGTTCACCCTTGCTCATGTCAACTTGATTATTTTCTATTACTTTAATGCAAAGCTATATACTTATCATTCCTGCATCGCAAATGAAATGTTATTTTCCAACTATGAATATGACTATGTGGCTGGCAATGGAACCATGGTATGTGTTGATATGGTGGAGGTTCCATTGCAATGGGTTATATCACCCTAGGATTAATTACCAATGCCGTCCAGTGATTCTAGCGCCATACAAATCGCGTTGACCATGGGATCTATAATGGCTCTGGGGAAGCCAGCTGTATCTTTTCCCTTCTGCACGCCAACGGATTGGTAGAGCCGGCGGGGTGCTGGAGGCACTGCCGTAGGTTGGGATAGCCTTTTAAATCCCCATCCATTAGTGATGATGGCTCTACGATCTATGAAGGATTGTCCAAAGTACACCATGAGTAAAGCCGTATTATCGGGGGAAGTCTACTGGAGGTGTGCGGGTGGACAAAAGGGTGGGTTTGCAGTCGCGGAGAAGGCGGTGTGGGCTTGGATCTTTATACCTGGCCTCACACCAAAGGAAGTGTGAACGGGGGCAAGTCCCTGCGGATGGCAAAAAGGGTGAGATCTCTTGTGGGAAAAGTAACGCACCTCTGCAGAGTGTATCAAATTGTGGTTGTCACTCCTTGTTCCGGGAAGGGAACTGCGAACGCGGCAGGAAAGGAACTCCACGAAGTTCTAGTCAACCTGTGAAGACTGACGGGCATAGTTTTCATAATAAAAGCAACCTTTTGAAGAAATATTTTCAAAACATGCATTGACCTGCGATTTCCTGATCAATGGTCGTAGCTAGTGCATCAAACACCTTTTATTCTTTTAGAACTTGCTGAGTACCTCTGTACTCACTTTCTTTCGACACCCTTGCTAGACTGTGATCCGGAAGTGGAGGCTATCAACGATGGAGCACCAGAAGGAAGCTACGAGCTGGTCTACGAAGAACCTGATCTTAGCGGCGGAGTGGAAGGCGTAGACTATGGGATAGTCTACGGACCAGATGACACGGAGGTGGAGGAGTAGTGACATACCCTAGTATCTTAGAGCCGAGCAACGTAGAACTTACCTAAATAAGTTGTTGAGCTCTTTATATTTGTTATGAGTTGTAATCATACTTAAGTAGTATCTTAGGGTGTTCTCATAGGACCTGTGAGAATACCAACTTGTTAAGACAATGTTTGTAATAAAGTATGGAGTGTTATGACCTGCAATGTTTACGTTGTACCACTCTGAGGGATATGGCAATTTGTGAGGAAGCCCCTTCACAAAGATCATATCAACGACTTGTATACTACAACATGCAGTGGTATGCTGGGTCACCGCAGCTGGTATCAGAGCAAATGTTGCGACCTTAGGTTGGAAAAACCTAGTATAGGGAAGAAACCTGTAGGAGTCTAGTAGAAATAGTAAAGGATTCTCTAGAAATATGGTGATTATTCACTTGAGAATAGCAAAACCATATATTTTAGTGCGATAATTCTTTATTATAGCTATTATGATGCATTATCACTACTAATATTCTGCTTTTGTATACAGCCATAATGGCGAATACTTTTCCTAAGAGGACTTTGAGGAAGGTTGAGGGTTGGCTCGGTGATTATGATGGACCAATAACAGCTCTCTGTGTGGGATGTGAAGGAACTTCATTGCGATCCACGGATACACTGTTATCAAGTATACTTACTATGATGGGGAAATCCTAGCCAAGTGCAGAGTATCGGTCCAACTACCTGAAAAACTGCTGATGAGTCGTATAATGCCATACGGAGAAGCCAAAACTATCACCACAGCCTACCATATGGGCCTATTCAAGGCAATCCTTGAGATAAGGCAGCACAAGTCAGTAGAACTGCTATGTTCAGAGTTTTCTCATATACCTCATGCCGAGGAAGATGAGGATCCCACTCGAATCATTTGGTGTTAGCACACGAAGTCCTGAAGGCAGCACAAAGACATGGATAGCTGTAAGTCTTTATTGACCACGATGTACCTTTTACACATGAAGATGAGAGGTGAGATTGACCACATGCTAGCTGAGTTCACGGACCCTGATAAAGTCCAAACTCGGATGCGTGATTTGAGGGCACAACCACAACATACTACACCTTTCTTTAACCCAGACAGTGATGTAAATTTGAGTGACCAGTGGTCCAAGAGAAATCCACTTACAAGAGATCCACTTACACCTAACTTTGTTCCGCACTATCCACACGTGTCAGCATCGTATGATACTGGATATGGGGGAGACCGATCATGGAACATAAATCGCTCGGAGTCACCGATCGAGAACTCGACGGGTTGGCGTTTCGGGGAACCTTTCGGTGATGAGGAGGAGCCAATTCCATGTGATACAGGAGATGAGAGTGATGCGGATAACCAGAATGTTAACCAAAGCTTTGAGCAGAAAGAGAAAGACACCAACTCCATTTCTTTAGATTTGGAGATGGGATTACCCAAAACATTCCAGTACGTCGTAGGTGAGAGTTCTGGAACAAAGAAAAAGAAGAAGAAGAAGATGAGGGGTCAAGTGAATAGGAATCCTCCATGGATGACTGGAGAAGAGGAGCTGTATTCCACTGGGGATATGTATGAGTCTTTATCTAGTTACTTTGGCATGACAGATCTCTGTCTCGGCACTTCGTCCGATTCAGACTACATACCTACGGGAAGAACTTTCATTCCGGACGGTCTTCGGAGGACAGACCGTTGTACCGGATGGACCCCAGGGATGTACGCGGAGGCGAATGAAGACGATGAGGAGTAGAGCTCCAAGGAAGAATAAAGTAATCTAGGTGGTATTGTAATAGAACGTATTTTAAATTCCCGTTGGCTTGGGCTTTGAGCCAAATAAGTGGTTTATATGTACCACATGTAATATAAGTTTGTGAGTGTGTTATGTATTATACGGTGTATATACATAATAAATGTTTGTTTTGGATTTGCTTCTTGATTTCATTGTGTGACTAGTTCTGGGCAATGAGTTGAGCTCAGAAAACATTCGCATGGTGTAATTATGAGTAATCGCTCTTTGTTACAGGACTAGGGGGAAATGGCGTTAGTAGAAACCGAAGAGGCTCGCAGAGAGCGGGAAGCAAGAGAGAAAGAGGAGGCAGATGCAGCAGCTAGAGCAGAAAACGCACCACCACCACCACACCCAATGTTGCACCCAGACTTCCAACAGTATATGAGGTCAATGGAGGAAGATAGGAGGCGTTACTGTGAAAGCGAGCAAAAACATGCAGGATTTCTTTACCCATGTCATTAATGAGAAGGGTAATGAAGGCAAGGGAGTAACACTATCGGACTTCCAAAATGCAAGACCACTACCATTCACATCAGCTCCAGAACCAATGGACGCTGAAGATTGGCTCATGGATACTGAACGGAAATTGAAGACCGTTGGTTGCAACGATGAGGAGAAGATCAGATATACCACTTATCTGTTGTCAGGACCAGCAGCATCATGGTGGGAGAACCTTGTAGCAGTACACCCTCCAGATAAGGTATTCACCTGGGAGGAGTTCAAGAAGAAGTTTCGGGATGCTCATGTTCCGGACAGCGTGGTGGAGCTAAAGAAGAGGGAGTTTGAAGAACTAAGACAGAATACTGCACCAATCATGCAGTATGTTCGGGATTTCAATAGGTTATCCAGGTATGCACCTGAGGATGTAGATACCGAGGAGAAGCGGAAGAAGCGGTTCATGAAAGGCATGAATCCATACATGAAGATGCAACTGAGGTTGGCACGGACTGCCGAATTCCAGGAACTGATTGACTCGGCAATCACTTTCGAGGATGACTACAGGCAAGTCCAGGAGGACAGAAGGAAGAGGGCTCGTATAGAGCCAAGGAAGTACCCAATCAGTAAACCAACCCCTGATCGGAGTTTCAAACCCCGATACAGACCTACTACTGGTAATCAATACAACCGGGGAGGTCAGAGTCAGAACCCAATTAACCAGATCATCTGCAACAATTGTGGCCTAAAGGGTCATTTGCAGAAGGACTGTCAGAAACCTAGAATCATCTGCTATGGTTGTGGGAAGGAAGGACACATCAAGCCGGAGTGTCCGAACAAGTCATCTTGGAGCGGACAGAGCTCTGGAGGACGAGGTGGAAACAACAACAACCGCAACAACATCAACAACAACCGCAACTACAACAACAACAACAATAAGAGGGGAAAGCCTTATGGAAAGCTGAATTGCACATCTTTGGAACAAGCGGAAGAGTCGGATCAAACAGTCTTAGGTACGCTAAGCATTCTTACTCATCCTGGCAAGGTATTATTTGATACTGGGGCAACCACATCATTTCTTGCATTGGAGTTTGTGGAAAAATTCGGGCTTAGATGTTCTAAGTTAGAAACCCCTATAACTGTTCTATCCGCGGGGGGAACGATCTTAGTAACCCACGTGAAAGAAGCACAAGTCCTAACCATATGTGACTGTGTATATTTCGCGGACCTATTCATCATACCCATGAAGGACATATCAGTCATCTTAGGGATGGATTGGTTGACAGAAAATGGAGCGGTGATTAACTGTGGAGACAAAATAGTATCACTTCGCAACTCCATCGGAGGTAGAATAGTGTTCCAAGGAGATAAGTACAGTGAGTTGGAGATCGGATTGGAACTCAATAGCTTGAAGGAAGTGAGAATTGAAGATATTCCTGTAGTGAATGAGTTTAAGGATGTATTCCCTAAGGAACCACCGGGTATGCCACCCGATAGAGAGATAGAATTCACAATCGATCTGATTCCAGGCACAGCACCAATAGCACAACCACCATATAAGATGGGGCCAAAGGAGTTAGTGGAACTAAAAGCTCAGATAGATGAACTGGAACAGAAGGGATTTATTCAAGAAAGTGTGTCACCATGGGGTACACCAGTTATTTTTGTGGATAAAAGAGATGGAGGAAAGAGAATGTGTGGAGATTACAGAAATTTGAACAATGTAACCATCAAGAACAAGTATCCTTTACCCAGAATTCAAGATCTTTTTGATCAAGTTCAAGGAGCGGGAGTCTTCTCGAAGATAGATTTAAGGTCAGGATACCATCAAATCAAGATCAAGAAGGAAGATGTACCAAAAACAGCGTTTGTATCAAGGTATGGACACCATGAATACTTGGTTGTACCATTTGGACTAACAAATGCACCAGCAATTTTCATGAATTTGATGAACAAGATATTCATGAAGTACTTGGACAAGTTTGTGATAGTGTTCATAGATGATATTCTAATCTATTCCAAAGATAAAGAAGAACATGCCAAGCATTTGAAGATAGTTCTGCAAACTTTGAGGGAACATCAGCTATATGCGAAGTTCAGCAAGTGCAAATTTTGGTTAGATAGTGTTGAATTTCTTGGACATGTTATAACCAAAGAAGGCATAGCGGTGAATCCAAGCAAGGTTCAGTCCGTATTGGAATGGAAATCACCCAAAAATGCTAAGGAGATACGAGGATTTCTTGGTATGGCAGGCTATTATCGGAGATTCATAGAGGGATTTTCGAAGATTGCAGGACCAATGACCAAGTTACTCAAGAAAAATACTCCATTTGTATGGACTGATGAGTGTGAAGCCAGCTTCCAAACACTCAAAAATAAATTAACCACAACACCGGTGTTAGCAGTTCCTGAACCTGGAAAGGATTACACGGTGTATTGTGATGCTTCCAAGAATGGACTTGGATGTGTTCTTATGCAAGATCGGAAGGTAATAGCTTATGGATCAAGACAGTTGAAACCACATGAACACAACTACCCAGTACATGATCTCGAGTTAGCGGCAGTTGTGTATGCTTTGAAGAGTTGGAGACAATTTCTATATGGATCCAAGTGTGAGTTATACACCGATCACAAAAGCTTGAAATATTTCTTCACCCAGAAAGAATTAAACATGAGACAGAAGAGATGGTTGGAGTTGATTAAGGATTACGACCTTAAGATCAACTATACACCAGGCAAAGCTAATGTAGTAGCAGATGCCCTAAGTAGGAAGAGTACGGAGAATCAACCTACGGAATGGGAGATTCCAAAGGAACTTCGGAAAGAGTTAGAAGATGCTCAGATCTTGTTTATTCAAGGTGATGTCAAAGGAAGTATAGCAACCATGAGGATTATGGATGAAATGTACTCAGACTTGAAATATGAGATTATCCGAAGGCAAGCGGATGATTTGTTCATTCAAGAGGAAATCAAGAGGATTGGCGAAGGAAGACCATCAGAATTTCATCTAGGGGATTTTGATTCATTATACTTCCAGAAAAGGATCTGTGTACCAGATGATCCAGAAGTGAAGTCAATCATATTAAAAGAAGCACATGAAACCCCTTATTCCATACACCCGGGAAGTACGAAGATGTATATGGATTTAAAGGAGATGTTCTGGTGGAACAACATGAAAAGAGAAATAGCACAATATGTCTCGGAATGTCATACATGTCAACGAGTGAAGGCAGAGCATCAGAGACCTGCGGGATTACTCAAACCACTAGAGATACCGGAATGGAAATGGGATGAAATAGGAATGGATTTTGTTACTGGTTTACCAATGACTAGTAAGAAGAAGGATATGATATGGGTAATAGTGGATAGACTTACCAAGAGTGCTCATTTCATAGCCGTAAACACAAAAGATACTGCAGAAAAGCTTGTGGATATATATGTGAAGGAAATTGTGAGTAAGCATGGAGTACCAAAGAAGATAGTCTCAGATAGAGGTTCGATTTTCACATCAGCATTCTGGAAACAACTACAAGAACCTTTGGGATCCAAGTTGGATTTCAGTACAGCATATCATCCACAAACCGGAGGACAAACCGAAAGAACTAATCAGATACTAGAAGACATGCTTAGAGCTTGTGCTCTGAACTTTGGAGGCTCATGGGAGGACCATTTACCTTTAGCGGAGTTCTCATATAACAATAGTTATCAGAGTAGCATTCAGATGGCACCGTACGAAGCATTGTACGGAAGGAAGTGTAGATCACCAATTTGTTGGTTTGAAACCGGAGAAAACAAGGAGTTTACACCAGACTACATCAAGGAGAGACAAGACGTCATCAAGGTGATCCGGAATAGACTCAAAATAGCTCAGAGTCGTCAGAAGAGTTACGCTGACTTAAAGAGAAGAGATTGGGAACCGAAAGTGGGAGACATGGTTTATCTGAAGGTTAGCCCAATGAAAGGACTTAAGAGGTTCGGAGTGAAAGGAAAGTTAAGCCCTCGATATATTGGACCATTTAAGATAATCAGTCAGAATCGAGGAACAGCTTTTGAGTTGGAGTTACCGGCACAACTAAGTCAAGTTCATAATGTATTTCATGTATCACAACTCAGAAAGTGTTTGAAGGCACCGGACGATCCTATCACATATGAAGAAATAGAATTGCAATCTGATCTAACCTATGTGGAAAGGCCTGAAAAGATCTTAGAAGTACAATGGAAGAAGTTAAGAAACAGGGCAATCAAATATTGTAAAATGCAATGGCAACATCATCCTGAGCGAGAAGCAACTTGGGAGAAGGAAGAAGAATTAAGGAAGTCTTACCCCGAGATGTTCAGGTACCAATCTTAACTTCGGGACGAAGTTTCTGTTAAGGGGGAGAGGCTGTAATAACCCAGAACATAGGAACAACGAAGGGTAGATTTAGAAATGGGATGTGCATTTCATCGCAAAACGGGGGAAATTTTCGCGCCTTATTGCAACTAAACCTAAGAGGGATCGAGGTTCTCTCTCATTTTGCACTTAGGGTTAGGCAATGTGAGTTAGGGAAATTTCGACATGATCTCTTTTGTATCTTGTTGATTTGGGGAATTGAGTTCATTTGACAAGTGTTAAAACATTTAACAATAAACATGGAACAATATAAAATGGAATTCATAATTTAAAACGCAATTTCGGAATTCAAATCACTTTGAATTTCAAAGGGAATCATAAATACAATATTCATTCCAGAATATAAATATTACATAAATCAAAAGCTCATAAACAAAAACTTGGGCTTTATTAATATCACAACACAGATTACAAAGTCTTTACAATATTCTTGATACAACAATTGATGAATAATAAACAGAAATGAAAATGAAGATTACACTATTATTCCTAAACTAAAACTAGACTATATGACTTGAAGTATATCTTCTGGCCATGTCCATCTTCACAAACCTGCAATAATAAAACACCAACACTAGCCAGTATATAAGTGTTAACACAAGGTTCAGTTTGGACAGTTAGCAAATAACACAATATTCAGTTTGGGCAGTGCAAACTGTCACCACACACTTGTGCTTGTCCAAAACCAGGGACAGCACAAGATAAGGGCAGCAGCAGACCAAACCTGAGCACACACCAGGGGCTCAAGTTTCAGCATATGAGAGCACACAGCTCAAGTGTGCTAGGCAGCAACAGCAAGGCCATGCAACAGCATAGTCACCAAGCAAGCCAGGCTTGTGTGTCAATGCAAGGATAGAAGCAGGGTTCATATAAAAGGGGCACAAACCCTAGAAATCATAACCAGTCGACCAGATAAAGATTCACCAGGTAAGGGTGAAGCAAGAACAAGCTCAGTTCATCCAGTTCTTGAGCAAGAACAGAACCAACACACACAACCACTTAAGCCACCAGAAATCATGGTGACCTAGAAGATCATCCAAGATCTGGAGATGAAGGGCTGTGAACAAACCCAAGTCTGCATCAACAAAACATTTCTTTCTAGGAGCTGGAACAAGGTATACCTAGTTCCTGGAAAAGATCCAATGGATCTAATCCATCATATGCATAAGCATGGGATGAGCAGATGCTCATATGGGTAGATCATCACTTGGTTTTCACCAAGGATTACCGCGATCAAAAGCTACTAAGATAGAAACCATCCAGATACGAGATCATGTGCCTGAGAAGCTAGAAATCATGCACAGATGCACACACTAGCAAGATCACATGCACAGATAGCACCAGTAGATAGCAAGGATTAGCAGCCAAGACTACACAGAAAATCCTAAGCATGCAACCATCAGAAACCCTAGATTTCTTCACAGGCAAGCATATTGGCATTCATAGTTACTATGATCCCCAAATATGCAAGCAAAGATGAGTAGCCAACAAGATCCAACCAACTAGGTGAGCAACCAGTCAGTAGCAAGGCTACTGAGGTCACATCACACTTAGCACCAATTAAAAGAAAGCCAAATAGATCACATCACTATCCAGTAATGGATTCAGACTTTAATTGCTTGTAAAAGAATCATGAACAGCAAATTCATATACAAGCAAGTCATTTAAATCATCACTGCACAAGCAGTTCATCATAATTAAGTAATCCAAGCATGAATTTATCACAGATCCATGCTAAGCATGACAGCAGCATACTGTTAAGCAATACAACTTAATTCATAGCCACTAGAGCAAGTCTAGATAGCTAGAAATAAGCAACAGCACAAGTAAGCAACAGCACAGTGATGCTTGAGCATCAGCATCACCAGATAAGTGAATCATATAGCCACATTGTTAGCCAGTAAACAATCACTGACAATCAATTGATCAAATGGATCAATCATAGCAAGCCAAGTTACACAGAGAGGTTAGCCAACAAGCAAGAAATGATCCAAAGGATCATTGGCTTGCATAGGAAGCACTGAAGCGTATCACAGGCACCACTGGCACACACACAAGTGTCACTGATGCATCACAAATACACCTAGCCAAGCAAGCATGATAGACCAGTAAGCATAAGCAAGTCATAACCAATCATAGCATGGCATAGATAGCTCTTGAGCAAGCACAGTAGAGCATGGCAAGTACAGAGCATGCTAGGAGCAGCAGAGAATTAAGCACAGCATAAATAGCAAGCAAATCGACATGTGCCAGTACCAGTAACTGGTAATTTGACCCTGAGCGTGCAGTAAACCGAGGCACAGGAAGATTGCGCAGCAATAGCATGGCTCTGCGTGATCACAGGACCACCAGAGAGCAACAGAGCATGAGGAGGAAGAAGAACAGTGGCAAGGGAGGCGCACAGAAGAGAAGGAGGGAGCAGAAAACCTTACCCGCGCCTGGAGGCAGAAGCTATGGCATGGCGAGGCAGTGCCCGCGCGGCCATAGCAGCTGCAAAGCCAGGGAAGTCGCCGGCGTTACGCCGACGAACACCACCACAGCAGCACAGCATGGAGACGACGGCACAGGCGCTGCGAGCAGCACCCGCGCCAGGTCGGTCTCGGAGGCGCACACGTCGACGGCGAGGGCGAGAGCTCGTCGGAGATTCCCAATCGCCCGAGGCGATTCTCCACGAGATCCAGAGGGGAGGCGATTCGCCAGGAGAAGAAGAAATCGAGGAAACCACGCGGACAGATCGATAGATCGTCTCGCGGCGGTTCAGGAGCGGTAGACGGCTACGGCGGAGGAGGCCGGCGATGGCCGGAGCAGGGCGGCGGCCATGGCGGCGACGCCATCGCCACGGGAGTCGCCAGAGATTAGGGTTAGGTCGAGTGAGTGAGAGGGCCGAGTGAGAGTGAGTGAGGTGGGCCGCTTCGGCGCCACCGAACCCAAAAGGGGGCCAGCCTTATTGGGCCGTCCCTGGGTTAGGTTATTGGGCTGGGCCCAATATGAGTCCAGGGGGTATTTTGGTCTTTTTACATTTAATAAAAGACCAAAACTTTACCAAATTTTAATAAATCTTAAACAACTCTAAAAATCCAATAAAAATCGGATTTATGAATGAACAATAAATCTTAACCAGAATAAAATATGAAATGGAATTTATGAAACAAATTCAAAATTATGAATTTTCAGAATTTAGATAATAACTTGGAATTTTAAATTATTATTTTCTTGTATTTAAAATTCAAGGAAAATCTCAAATAAGTTCAAATACTTATTTTCAAACATTTCAAAATGAAATTCTATTATTCCAAGTCATTTCTTTTGAAAAAGGGTATTTTTCCCAGAAAAATATTATATTCCCTTTTATTCCAAAAACTATGGAGGTAACTCTATAATTTCAAATTATTTTTGAAATGACTAAGGTAATCATCAAGTAAAACCATTTTACTTTGAATTGTTATACTTTGTGTGAATTACAATGATTAATACTTTTAAATCAATTGTAAATTACCGTCAAAGACATAAATCTTAAATACAACCCTAAATTGTAATAACTCAACGGGGTAAAGGGATTCAACATAAAATAATACATCCATGATTGCATTATTTGGATTTTTATAACATTGTCCTTACCGGACAATGATGCTTCTTACAGAACCCGAGGTCCAGGTTCCATCAACTGCATTGAACTGCACTATCTCGCAGTCCACGTGCAAGTTCACCCTTGCTCATGTCAACTTGATTATTTTCTATTACTTTAATGCAAAGCTATATACTTATCATTCCTGCATCGCAAATGAAATGTTATTTTCCAACTATGAATATGACTATGTGGCTGGCAATGGAACCATGGTATGTGTTGATATGGTGGAGGTTCCATTGCAATGGGTTATATCACCCTAGGATTAATTACCAATGCCGTCCAGTGATTCTAGCGCCGTACAAATCGCGTTGACCATGGGATCTATAATGGCTCTGGGGAAGCCAGCTGTATCTTTTCCCTTCTGCACGCCAACGGATTGGTAGAGCCGGCGGGGTCTTGGAGGCTTCGCCGTAGGTTGGGATAGCCTTTTAAATCCCCATCCATTAGTGATGATGGCTCTACGATCTATGAAGGATTGTCCAAAGTACACCATGAGTAAAGCCGTATTATCGGGGAAGTCTCTCGGAGGTGTGCGGGTGGACAAAAGGGTGGGTTTGCGATCGCGGAGAAGGCGGTGTGGGCTTGGATCTTTATACCTGGCCTCACACCAAAGGAAGTGTGAACGGGGGCAAGTCCCTGCGGATGGCACAAAGGGTGAGATCTCTTGTGGGAAGAGTAACGCACCTCTGCAGAGTGTATCAAAGTGTGGCGGTCACTCCCTGTTCCGGAAGGGAGCTGCGAACGCGGCAGGAAAGGAACTCCACGAAGTTCTAGTCAACCTGTGAAGACTGACGGGCATAGTTTTCATAATAAAAGCAACCTTTTGAAGAAATATTTTCAAAACATGCATTGACCTGCGATTTCCTGATCAATGGTCGTAGCTAGTGCATCAAACACCTTTTATTCTTTTAGAACTTGCTGAGTACCTCTGTACTCACTTTCTTTCGACACCCTTGCTAGACTGTGATCCGGAAGTGGAGGCTATCAACGATGGAGCACCAGAAGGAAGCTACGAGCTGGTCTACGAAGAACCTAATCTTAGCGGCGGAGTGGAAGGCGTAGACTATGGGATAGTCTACGGACCAGATGACACGGAGGTGGAGGAGTAGTGACATACCCTAGTATCTTAGAGCCGAGCAACGTAGAACTTACCTAAATAAGTTGTTGAGCTCTTTATATTTGTTATGAGTTGTAATCGTACTTAAGTAATATCTTAGGGTGTTCTCATAGGACCTGTGAGAATACCAACTTGTTAAGACAATGTTTGTAATAAAGTATGGAGTGTTATGACCTGCAATGTTTCTGTTGTACCACTCTGAGGGATATGGCAATTTGTGAGGAAGCCCCTTCACAAAGATCATATCAACGACTTGTATACTACAACATGCAGTGGTATGCTGGGTCACCGCACATCGTCCGGTCCGGGAGACCCGGGTCTAGGGTTTCCCCTGGAGCGGCCCAGGCGAAGAACGCAGACTGCAGAGACAATGCCTTCAACAAGGTAACGACGAAACGCGCCGCCATCATCCGCCATGACCGAAGTCCGGGCCGGCTTTCACCGGTAGCTGCGCCTCGCCATCGGGAGCTAGCCGACGGATCGCAAGATCCACCACTGCTAGGCACACAACTAGACGATCTCCCCCGGCGAGATAGAAGACCACCACCACGGTGCCGCGGTTAGCGGCACCTGACGCCCGCCACCTGCCACCAGATCGATGCCGTCACTTCCATCGCATCCAGGGCTACCGCCTTTGGTGCCGTGGTCCCAGACCTTGAGGAGGAGAGCACGAGATCCGCCCCCATCCCCACCCGCCCGGCGATGCCGAGGCGAGGAAGGAGGAGAGGACCGCACCACCCCTATCATCGCCAGGATCCGGGGCTGCGCCGCTGCCTCCATCATCGCCCGCTCGACGAGACGACGGCGAGGAAACAGAGGAGAGGCCGCGCCGCCATGTCCAGAGTCGCGTCGCGCCGCCATGTCCAGGGCCGCGCCGCCACTGGGATGAGCGGTCGCGCCGCCGTCGACCGGCAGGGAACGGGACCATCCTCCCGGCGCGGAGACGTTCCTCCTACCGCCGCACCAGGGGACTACGCGTGGATCCCCGCCGCCCCATCACCGGCCGCGCCAGGCTTCGCCGGCGGCAACCTCAGGGGACGGCGAGGGAAAGGGAGGGAGGTGGGGAAGGCGGCGGCAGCGAGAGGATAGGGTTCTGATACGTCTCCGACGTATCGATAATTTCTTATGTTCCATGCCATATTATTGATGATTTCTACATGTTATATGCACACTTTATGTCATATTCGTGCATTTTCTGGAACTAACCTATTAACAAGATGCCGAAGTGCCGATTCTTTGTTTTCTGCTGTTTTTGGTTTCAGAAATCCTAGTAACGAAATATTCTCGGAATTGGACGAAATCAAGTCCCAGGGTCCTATTTTGCCACGAACCTTCCAGAAGACCGAAGAGCATACGAAGTGGGGCCACGAGGGGCCACCACCACAAGGCGGCGTGGCCAAGGAGGGGCCCGCGCCGCCCTGTGGCGTGGGGCCCTCGTCAGTCCTCCGACTCTGCCCTTCCGCCTACTTAAAGCCTCCGTCGCGAAACCCCTGATGCGGAAAAACCACGATACGGAAAACCTTCCAGAGACGCCGCCGCCGCCGATCCCATCTCGGGGGATTCTGGAGATCTCCTCCGGCACCCTGCCGGAGAGGGGATTCATCTCCCGGAGGACTCTACACCGCCATGGTCGCCTCCGGAGTGATGAGTGAGTAGTTCACCCCTGGACTATGGGTCCATAGCAGTAGCTAGATGGTTGTCTTCTCCTCATTGTGCTTCATTGTTGGATCTTGTGAGCTGCCTAACATGATCAAGATCATCTATCTGTAATGCTATATGTTGTGTTTGTCGGGATCCGATGGATAGAGAATACCATGTTATGTTAATTATCAAGTTATTACCTATGTGTTGTTTATGATCTTGCATGCTCTCCGTTATTAGTAGAGGCTCTGGCCAAGTTGAAGCTAGTAACTCCAAGAGGGAGTATTTATGCTCGATAGTGGGTTCATGCCTGCATTGACACCTGGGGGAGTGACAGAAACCCCTAAGGTTGTGTTGTGCTGTTGCCACTAGGGATAAAACATTGATGCTATGTTCGAGGATGTAGTTATTGATTACATTACGCACCATACTTAATGCAATTGTCTGTTGCTTTGCAACTTAATACTGGAAGGGGTTCGGACGATAACCTGAAGGTGGACTTTTCAGGCATAGATGCAGTTGGATGGCGGTCTATGTACTTTGTCGTAATGCCCAATTAAATCTCACTATATTTATCATGACATGTATGTGCATTGTTATGCTCTCTCTATTTGTCAATTGCCCGACTGTAATTTGTTCACCCAACATGCTTTTATCTTATGGGAGAGACACCTCTAGTGAACTGTGGACCCCGGTCCATTCTTTAATACTGAAATACAAATCTGCTGCAATACTTGTTTTTACTGTTTTCTCTGCAAACAATCATCTTCCACACAATACGGTTAATCCTTTGTTACAGCAAGCCGGTGAGATTGACAACCTCACTGTTTCGTTGGGGCAAAGTACTTTGGTTGTGTTGTGCAGGTTCCACGTTGGCGCCGGAATCTCTGGTGTTGCGCCGCACTACATCCCGCCGCCATCAACCTTCAACGTGCTTCTTGGCTCCTACTGGTTCGATAAACCTTGGTTTCTTACTGAGGGAAACTTGCTGCTGTACGCATCACACCTTCCACTTGGGGTTCCCAACGGGCGTGTGCTTTACGCGTCATCAAGCTAAATTTCTGGCGCCGTTGCCGGGGAACGAAGAAAAGCTACACCACAAAGATTTCTAACTCCCACGTCAACTACACGTCAGCTAAATTTCTGGCGCCGTTGCCGGGGAGATCAAGACACGCTCCAAGGGGAGTCTCCACTTCTCAATCTCTTTACTTTGTTTTTGTCTTGCTTTATTTTATTTACTACTTTGTTTGCTGCACTTATATCAAAACACAAAAAAATTAGTTGCTAGCTTTACTTTATTTACTATCTTGCACTCTATATCAAAAACACAAAAAAAAAATTAGTTACTTGTTTTACTTTACTTAATATCATGCATGTTTTTATTTCACTAGTTAAGCATAATGGAAAACAACAAAAATATGAGAGATCTTTATGAACTTTATCTTGAATTAGGACATGATGTGTTTGAAGAGAGAATTAAAAAACCCATGGAACTTTATATGCATGCTAATGGGAATGTTATTACTATGGATGCTTTGAACACCATTGTTGCTAATGCTATGGAAATTCTAAGCTTGGGGAAGCTGGCTCTGATGAGCATGATCTTTTTAGTCCACCAAGCATTGAGGAGAAAATTTTCTTTTGTGATTACAATATGCCTCCTATATATGATGATAGCCACTTTGTTGAATTTGCTCCCACTACAACTAATAAAATTGATTATGCTTACGTGGAGAGTAATAATTTTATGCATGAGACTCATGATAAGAATGCTTTATGTGATAGTTACATTGTTGAGTTTGCTCATGATGCTACTGAAAATTATTATGAGAGAGGAAAATATGGTTGTAGAAATTTTCATGTTACTAAAACACCTCTCTATGTGCTGAAATTTTTGAAGCTCCACTTGTTTTATCTTCCTATGCTTGTTACTTTGCTCTTCATGAACTTGTTTATTTACAAGATTCCTATGCATAGGAAGCATTTTAGACTTAAATGTGTTTTGAATTTGCCTCCTGATGCTCTCTTTTGCTTCAAATACTATTTCTTGCGAGTGCATCATTAAAATTGCTGAGCCCATCTTAATGGCTATAAAGAAAGAACTTCTTGGGAGATAACCCATGTGTTATTTTGCTACAGTATTTTATTTTATATTTGAGTCTTGGAAGTTGTTTACTACTGTAGCAACCTCTCCTTATCTTAGTTTTATGTTTTGTTGTGCCAAGTAAAGTCTTTGATAGTAAAGTAAGTACTAGATTTGGATTACTGCGCAGTTCCAGATTTCTTTGCTGTCACGAATCTGGGTCTATCTCCCTGTAAGTAGCTCAGAAAATTAAGCCAATTTACGTGCATGATCCACAGATATGTACGCAACTTTCATTCAATTTGGGCATTTTCATTTGAGCAAGTCTGGTGGCCTAATAAAATCCATCTTTACGGACTGTTCTGTTTTGACAGATTCTGCCTTTTGTTTCGCATTGCCTCTTTTGCTATGTTGGATGAATTTCTTTGATCCATTAATGTCCAGTAGCTTTATGCAATGTCCAGAAGTGTTAAGAATGATTATGTCACCTCTGAACATGTGAATTTTTATGGTGCACTAACCCTCTAATGAGTTGTTTCGAGTTTGGTGTGGAGGAAGTTTTCAAGCATCAAGAGAGGAGTATGATGCAATATGATCAAGGAGAGTGAAAGCTCTAAGCTTGGGGATGCCCCGGTGGTTCACCCCTGCATATTCTAAGAAGACTCAAGCGTCTAAGCTTGGGGATGCCCAAGGCATCCCCTTCTTCATCGACAACATTATCAGGTTCCTCCCCTGAAACTATATTTTTATTCCGTCACATCTTATGCACTTTGCTTGGAGCATTAGTTTGTTTTTGTTTTTGTTTTGTTTGAATAAAATGGATCCTAGCATTCACTTTGTGGGAGAGAGACACGCTCCGCTGTAGCATATGGACAAGTATGTCCTTAGGCCTTACTCATAGTATTCATGGCGAAGTTTCTTCTTCGTTAAATTGTTATATGGTTGGAATTGGAAAATACTACATGTAGTAACTCTAAAATGTCTTGAATAATTTGATACTTGGCAATTGTTGTGCTCATGTTTAAGCTCTTGCATCATATACTTTGCACCCATTAATGAAGAAACACTTAGAGCTTGCTAATTTGGTTTGCATATTTGGTTTCTCTAGAGTCTAGATAACATCTAGTATTGAGTTTTGAACAACAAGGAAGACGGTGTAGAGTCTTATAATGTTTACAATATGTATTTTATGTGAGTTTTGATGCACCGTTCATCCTTGTGTTTGTTTCAAATAACCTTGCTAGCCTAAAAACTTGTATCGAGAGGGAATACTTCTCATGCATCCAAAATCCTTGAGCCAACCACTATGCCATTTGTGTCCACCATACCTACCTACTACATGGTATTTCTCCGCCATTCCAAAGTAAATTGCTTGAGTGCTACCTTTAAAATTCCATCATTCACCTTTGCAATATATAGCTCATGGGACAAATAGCTTAAAAACTATTGTGGTATTGAATATCTACTTATGCACTTTATCTCTTATTAAGTTGCTTGTTGTGCGATAACCATGCTTCTGGGGACGCCATCAACTATTCTTTGTTGAATATCATGTGAGTTGCTATGCATGTCCGTCTTGTCTGAAGTAAGAGAGATCTACCACCTTAATGGTTGGAGCATGCATATTGTTAGAGAAGAACATTGGGCCGCTAACTAAAGCCATGAATCATGGTGGAAGTTTCAGTTTTGGACATATATCCTCAATCTCATATGAGAATAATAATTGTTGTCACATGCTTATGCATTAAAGAGGAGTCCATTATCTGTTGTCCATGTTGTCCCGGTATGGATGTCTAAGTTGAGAATAATCAAAAGCGAGAAATCCAAAATGCGAGCTTTCTCCTTAGACCTTTGTACAGGCGGCATGGAGGTACCCCATTGTGACACTTGGTTAAAACATGTGTATTGTGATGATCCGGTAGTCCAAGCTAATTAGGACAAGGTGCGGGCACTATTAGTATACTATGCATGAGGCTTGCAACTTGTAAGATATAATTTACATAACTCATATGCTTTATTACTACCGTTGACAAAATTGTTTCATGTCTTCAAAATAAAAGCTCTAGCACAAATATAGCAATCGATGCTTTCCTCTTTGAAGGACCATTCTTTTTTACTTTTATGTTGAGTCAGTTCACCTATTTCTCTCCACCTCAAGAAGCAAACACTTGTGTGAACTGCGCATTGATTCCTACATACTTGCATATTGCACTTATTATATTACTTTTCATTGACACTATCCATAAGATATATGTTGGGGGGGATAACCCCCGGTATGCCAAAGGCATGCCAAACCGGATGGTTTAATCCATCAAGATACCGGTTTAATGTTCTTACCGGAAGCCTAGTAGGAATTCGGGAAAGCAAAGCTAAGCCGGTATCCCCAAAGGGGTATGCCGGAATCCGGTAAAGAAGGTACCGGAAAGGAAGGCCTGTCGGCAGGACTGGTCAAAGATTCTCTCCAGAGCAAGAAGACAAAGATGAGCTAAGCAAGGTGGCTTTAATCAGAACCCTGGCGCCAAAGAGAGGGATGACGCCCAAAGAAGCCGGAGGACATCAGCAGCCCTGATTAAAGAGGACCCCGGCGTCATCTGTGATTAAAGTAGCTTTGTAAAGTAGTTTGTCCAGTCAAAGATGCCATTAGGGTTTCTTGCACTGTAAGCCACCCTCTCCCTTATATAAGGAGAGGGGGCAGCCCTCCTTACGGATAGACAGGTAGGTACGCGAGACCACAGAAGGGATTAGACGATAGAACTTGTAATCATGTTGAGATCAATGAAGCTAGCGATATAGTAAAGAGTTCTTCCTCTTGTCTCTCTTCTTGTATACCGGCCTCTGGTTGTGTTCTTGAGTAAAGCATCCGGAAGTTCTTCCCATCTAATCGCAAACCCTCCCCCGAATCCTCTTGCGTCCATTCGGCCCCAATCTAAGCCATCCTATGGCATCTGTCTGTTCACCACGACGACAGTTGGCGCCCACCGTGGGGCATGAAGTGGCGCTTGATGGAGTTCACATTCGGGCAGGCGTCCTCGAGATCTCCGGCGAGCGTACTGTGTCCGCGTTGGTGCAGTGCATCTACGCCATGGACTTCATCAACGACAACGCGGGCTGCTTCGCCAACGGCGGCGTCTTCCCCAAGAACGGCCGCATCATCGAGTTCGGCAGCCACCGCGTCTACTTCGGCACCGTCCCTGTGCGCCAGCGCCTCTCGCCGGTGCTGGTGGCACCGGACCCGCCAAGATGGCTCTGTGCTGGTCGCGCCGCCGGCAGCGTCGAGGTAATGATGACCGGTGTGGCTGGTGCAGGAAAGGAGGCTGCGGGTGAAGGTGCTGGTCACGCGGTTTCGACCCGTGCGGCTAAGCCACCGCTGGAGCGCGACGCAGGCGCAGCGGGAGCACCGTCCGCACCACCGGAGACACCGCTCCAGGCGGCGATGAACGTCCTCGCCACCCCCATCGCGCAGAACGTCGATCCGGCAGCGGCTCAGGCGGAGCTGGAGGCGCAGCGCCAAAAGATGCTCGAGAGCGGCAAGGACATCGTCAGGGCGCAGCGCGAGCTGAACCTGACCGTACGTGAGTATAACGCTGCCCATGGCTTTGCTTCTGTTAGCGCGCATGCTGCTAGGATGCCGGAAAACCGGCTAAAAGCTCGCAACCTAGATCAGGATTTGCGCAAAGAGATTCATGCCGGCAAGAGTACCTCTGCATCTGTTAGCATCGTGGAAAAACCTAAGTACAGTAGCCCGGATAAAACTATAAAAGCTGCTAAAGCTGCTGTAGCGCTATGTGACTCGCTTTCCGGGGACGCTCTGGCAAAACAGCAAGAGCGTGTCCGGGAACTTCTTGAAACAATCGAGCAGCAAAATGCTGAGCAGCTTGATAAGCTAAACAAGGCTGTGGCTTCAAAATCCGCGCGTTCAACAAAGAATGCCGGTAGCAAGTCCCATGGGCAGGCTTCGTCCCCCCATCCGGACAGAAGGAGAGAAAAAGAAGTGAACGCGCAGCAGATGACTGTGTACGATCCGGTTCTTGCCGGAAAGCAACAAGCCGGGCAACATGATGCCGGTAGAAAAAGCCAAGGGGCAGAGCGAGGCTACGCCAGAGGAGGCTACGCCGGAAACAATCATGCCGGTAGATATGAGACCGGGCAAAATTATCGGGCTGCAAGGGCAGCGCACGATGAGGAGGAAATAGATCCCCCAAGGTACCGGCAGGCAAGGGCCGCGGTACCGGAATGTTATGACGAAGCCGACTCTGCAAGACCGGCAGCGTACCGGAACCCATTGGGAGAACGCTTGGGAGAGAGATACTTACCGGAACGGGATGCGAGGCACCGTCTGGATAGAGTGTACTTGTCAGAAATGATCGAGGAGGAAGGTCCTCCAGGTCCAAAATGCTTTGGCCCAAGGATCATGAAAGAAAAACCACCAGTTCGCAACTTTATGTTGCCCCGTGACACAAAAACATACGATGGCACCACGAAGCCGGAAGATTGGCTCGCGGACTACGTGACCGCGGTATACGTCGCAGGCGGTGGAGGAACCGTAGCAGGAGGAGGAAACAGGCGTTGGGCCGTGAGAATCATACCATCATTTTTGGTTGGACCGGCAAGAATCTGGCTAAACAACTTGCCGGCAGGAAGCATAAATGGCTGGCTGGATTTTGAGGAGGCTTTTGTGAGTAATTTCAGTAGCACCTATCAGAGGCCGAACAGGCCACAGCAACTTGCTCTGTGCGTACAGCGCCCGAACGAAACAGACCGAGATTATTTGGCTCGGTGGAACACTACAAGGAACTCCTGTGAAGGGGTGATCGAGGCACAGGCCATTGCTTGGTTTAGCAGTGGATGCAGAAGAGGTTCGCCGTTGTGGTAAAAGCTGCAGCGGAACATGCCGACAACGTTGGCAGAGATGATACGTGTGGCGGATAGCTATGCGTTGGGAGACCCAACGCAGCCGGCAGTACAACCTGAACCGGAACAGCTACGCCAAGAGCAACACCGGGATAACCGGAATAACAAAAGAAAAGAAGATTTTCCGGATCGAAGGTACGGTCCGCAGCAAGTTGCTGCTGTGCAGGAAAACTCTGAGGCCAGCGGCAGTCAGAGGCAAAGAACCGGATCGCAGCCGTGGGCGGGTCCTAAGAAACAATGGGTGGAAAGGAAACCCTGGGCCCAGAAAAGAAACTGGCAAGAACCCGCAAAATACACCATGGAAGCTGCCATGGACCAACCATGCCGGTGGCACACACCGAATCCGGCACACCCGTCAAACCACTTGACGAATGATTGTACCTGGACAAAGTACTTGATGCAAAAAGGAGCGGTAAAAGATGCACAACCGCCACAAGACATGCCGCGGCAGCAACAGCTACCGCCACCACCGCCGCTTACCGGGGCAAACTCCTTACCGGTGTAGCCAAACCGGCAGCAGTACCAGCAAGTTAACCGGGTGGAGCAAAATGATAACCAACCACCTCCACCGGCACCTCTAGGCCGGAATGTTTACGAAGACCCACATCTGTGCTGCGTTGTTTTTGTCACTGAGCCAACAGATAGGCAAAGTATGCATCGCCGCTCCATGGAAGTAAACGCCGTGATGCCGGCAGTTCCCAAGTACATGCAGTGGTCCAACCAGGAAATTGCCTGGTCGATTAAGGATCACCCCAAAATCATGCCGAATCCGGGTGGATATGCTCTTGTTGTGGACCCAATCATGAAAGGGCCGCAAACTCGAGTAAAATTCAGCAAGGTGCTGATAGACAATGGCAGCAGCATAAACATCATGTACAAGCATACCATGCGTACGTTGGGCATAACAGAAAACATGCTTCAGCCAACGCGCACAACGTTCCACGGGATCGTTCCTGGTTTGTCCTGTGCCCCGATAGGAAAAGTGCGGGTGGACGTGGCATTTGGAGGACGTGACAGTTGCCGGGTTGAAAATGTTGAGTTTGAGGTGGTGGATTTAGACAGTCCCTACCATGCATTGCTGGGGAGACCGGCATTGGCAGCCTTCATGGCCACAACTCATACGGCTTACCTCAAAATGAAGATGCCGGCACCTCGCGGACCATTGACTGTGGTGGGAAACTATAAGGTCTCACTGGAAACTGCATCTGCCGGATCGAACCTAGCGGAATCACTGGTGATCGCGGAGGAAAAGGAAAGAATGCAAACAGTTGTTGCGCTGGCTCAGTCCTCACAATTGAGCTTAGCGGCAATGAGTGAAAACATGGGCTCACCGGCATTCAAGCCGACGAATGAAACAAAGGACATTGCGCTGGATCCGGCTTACCCAGAGCGCACCGTTCGCATCGGTGCCAGACTCGATCAAGCATAGGAAAGCGCGCTCGTCAGCTTCCTCCGTGAGAATCGGAATATCTTCGCCTGGTCAACTGATGATTTGGTGGGTGTTCCGAGGGAGCTGGCTGAGCACTCTTTAAACGTCCGGAAAGATGCTAAGCCGGTGCGGCAACCACTGCGCCGGTTCGCTGAAGATAGAAGGAAAATCATAGGAGAAGAGGTGACCAAACTGCTCGTTGCCGGATTCATTGTGGAGGTCACGCACACAGAGTGGCTGGCCAATGCGGTAATGGTTGAAAAGAAGAAAGAGGAGAACCTGGAGGCAAAAGCTCCGAAGGTGTGGCGCATGTGCATCGACTACACCAACCTAAACAAGGCCTGCCCAAGAGACCCTTTCCCTTTGCCACGAATCGATCAAGTGATTGATTCAACTACTGGGTGTGAGTTGTTGTCCTTCCTGGATGCGTATTCCGGATTCCATCAGATTCCCTTGAAAAAGGAAGATCAAATAAAAACTGCGTTCATTACCCCGCACGGGGCTTACTGCTATGTTACTATGCCTTTTGGTTTGCGCAACGCTGGTGCAACGTACCAGCGCTGCATGCAAAAATGCTTGTTTGATCAAATCGGAAAGAATGTGCAAGTCTATGTGGATGACATTGTGATAAAAACTAAGGTAAAGAACACCTTAATCGATGACATCCGGCAAACATTTGATAACCTAAGACGGTTCCGGATGAAACTCAATCCGGCAAAATGCACCTTTGGTGTCCCCGCCGGCAAGCTGCTCGGTTTCCTGGTATCAAGCCGGGGCATAGAAGTTAATCCGGTAAAAATCCGGGCAATAGAAAGGATGGCTGTCCCTCGAGAGTTAAAAGATGTGCAAAAGTTTACCGGAAGCTTGGCATCGCTAAGCCGGTTCGTAAGCAGGTTGGGAGAAAAAGCTCTGCCACTCTATGCTCTCATGAAAAAATCTGACACGTTCGTCTGGACCCCTCAGGCAGATGCAGCGTTTAAAGAGCTAAAAACAATGCTAGCCACAGCGCCTATACTGGCTTCGCCTCTAGAGAGAGAGAGAGCCTATGTTGTTATATATAGCGGCAACAAACCGGGTTGTGAGTGTAGTGATTGTGGTTGAAAGAGAAGAGGAAGGAAAAACCGTCCAGAGGCCGGTATACTACCTGAGCGAGGTGCTCTCCCTCTCAAAACAAAACTACCCTCACTTCCAAAAAATGACTTATGGCGTGTACATGGCCGCCACAAAACTCAAGCATTACTTTGAGGAGCACCCCATGAAAGTGGTGAGTGAAGCACCAATCTCCGACATCATGTGCAACAAAGACGCCAGCGGCCGGATTGCAAAATGGGCAATCCAGATATCACCATACGTGCCGGTATATGAAAGAAGAGATGCCATAAAGTCACAGGCTTTGGCCGATTTCCTCGTTGATTGGGCGGAGATGCAATACAAACCGCCAGATCAGAGGATAGAATACTGGAAAATGCACTTTGATGGATCCAAGCTCAAAGAGGGTCTAGGTGCCGGTGTGGTGCTTACCTCACCAAAAGGAGATCACCTCCGGTATGTTTTGCAAGTACATTTCAGGGCATCGAATAATGTCGCTGAGTATGAAGCTTTGATCCATGGGCTTAAGGTCGCAAAAGAAATCGGTGCGCACCGGATCATTTGCTATGGAGATTCAGATCTCGTGGTGCAGCAGTGTTCCGGAGATTGGGATGCAAAAGATGCCAACATGGCCTTGTACCGGTTTCACGTGCAAAAGATTGCCGGATTCTTCGAAGGTTGTGAGTTTCACCATGTGCCACGCGCAGAAAATGAAGCCGCGGATGCTTTGTCCAAGCTGGGCTCATCTAGGCAAGAAATTCCTCCTGGAATAGCTTTGGCTCACTTAAGAGTACCATCGATCAAACCAAGCCCGGAATCGGAATCAATTTTTGTACCGGAATCACACGTGGTGCCCATGGATATCGATGAAGGGAACCCGGGGACTGCTCCGGCAAACCCGGGGACTGCTCCGGCAAGCTCGGGGACTGCTCCGGTAAGCTCGGGGACTGCTGCACCCATACCGGAAGAAATGATGCTGGTGGATAGCATGGAGATAGATGCACCGGTGTTTTTGGTTCGAGAGACACCGTCATGGGTTAAACCTATTAAGGAATTCCTGATCAACGGCACCTTGCCGGTTGACGAAAATGAATCAAGGAGAATCCAAAGAAGGTCCAAGGCATATACGTTCATCAATGGTGAAGTGTACAAGAGAAGCGTTACCGGTATCCTTCAAAGATGTGTGGAACCGGAAGAAGGGAAAGAAATGCTTGAGGAAATTCATCAAGGAGAATGTGGGCATCATGCTTCGTCAAGGGCGCTGGTAGCAAAAGTATTCCGGCATGGGTTTTATTGGCCCACTGCTTTGGAGAACGCTGAGGATTTGGTAAGAAAATGCAACGGCTGCCAGAGGTACGCCAAGCAAAATCATACCCCAGCATCCGGTTTAAAAACAATACCATTAACATGGCCGTTCGCTGTTTGGTGCCTTGACATGGTTGGCCCATTCAAAACTGCAAGAAGCAGCATGACCCATATCTTGGTTATGGTGGATAAATTTACCAAGTGGCTAGAAGTGAAACCTATCGCAAAATGTGATGGGCACACAGCGGTGAAGTTCTTAAAAGATGTCATTTTGCGGTATGGATACCCGCACAGCATCATCACTGACAATGGAACCAACTTCGCTCAAGGTGAGTTCAAAAGGTTCTGTGAGGACAAGAACATCCGGTTGGATTTGTGCTCAGTGGCACACCCACAAGGCAATGGCCAAGTGGAAAGAATGAATGCTTTGGTACTTTCCGGTATCAAGCCTAGACTCATTGATGCAGTGGAAAAGTCACCGGGATGTTGGCTCGACGAGCTACCATCAGTATTGTGGAGTATAAGAACAACTCCAAACCGGTCTACCGGATACACTCCATTTTTCATGGTTTATGGAGCAGAAGCAGTCATACCAACCGATATCATTCATGATTCACCAAGAGTACAGCTCTATTCAGAGCAAGAGGTCAAAGAGGCCAGAGAAAATGATGTGGACTTGCTAGAAGAAGCAAGAGAGCTGGCTCTGGCGAGAACAGCCATTTACCAGCAGAACCTCAGACGCTATCATAACCGGAAGGTTAACCCGAGAGTTTTCCGGGAAGGAGATCTTGTGCTTCGCCTAGTGCAGCGCACTGAAGGCCGGCATAAGCTTTTGCCACCATGGGAAGGTCCCTTCATTGTAAGCAAGGTGCTTCACAATGATGCATACTACTTGATCGATGCACAGGAGTGGAAAAAAGGAAAGGCGGACAGGTCCGGAGAGGAGAGCAAGCGTCCATGGAACGTAGCTCTGTTGCGTCCTTTCTGCTCTTGAAGTGGCGGTGTAAGAAGTTCCTTTTTGTACCTTATGTGCTATGAATAAAAGATGCCGAAACCTTGAATGAATCTCGGGGACTACCCCAATAAGGTTGCATGTAACTGGTTTATTTTTTCAGTTTACCGGTTGCTTATTGAATGTTTTTTCTTTCCGGATTAGTAGTGTGCTAAATCCTACCGGAGTCTTCGACTTTGCTGCTGTCCGCAAACCGGCTTCATGGCAAGCAAGATAAACCGGTAGGGGATAAGCACATGAACTGTGGAGAGGAACAGCAGGAAAGAACAATCCGGAAAATTTAACTAACCCCGGTTAAACCGGTTTTTTGCAAAGTTTCAAAGTTATTTCTAAGTTCAAGAAGGTGCTTGTTTGGTGAAAGAACCTTGTGCTCATACGCCAAAGAACGCCCAGAGAAGGCAGGCAGAGCCAAGGCAAAAGAACCAAGTATGCATCAAATTGGATGCGGAAGCAATTGGGAAATCTTTGCAGTACAAGATAAAAGCAGAACCAAAAGCAAATATGCTAAGACAAACTTAGAAATAATTAGCTACCGGCATAGCATACCGGCATAAAATGTTGTACGGCAACCACAAGCAAACTTAAAGTTTTACATCATAAGCCCCGGCATACCGGGGCAGAATTTAACAAGCATTGTTTTGAAGAAAGCAGGACCAACAGACATATTACAGGCAAACATTTCGTAGAGAATCATCAGGCAGCAGGAGTTTCCGGAGGAGCATCGCCAGCATCAACGTCGTCCAGGAGCTCTTCCTCGGCTTCATCCTCCTCCTCATCAAGATAATCTTTGACGTCAGGAGGGGGAGGGATGAAGGTGCGCATGTCGGCGTACTCTGCAATGTGGTACGCACGATCCTGCCGCTTAGCGGTGAGAATCGGGTCCAGATCAGTTTCTGCGTCTTTGCGCACGCCGGTAAGGGCGTCCAAGTCGAGCTCCGGGTACCAAGAACAAGCGACGCGGAGGGCGGAGTCCGCTCCAGCGCGGGCAGCAGAGCACTGCCACTCGCGGATCCTCCTACCGGCGCCCTTGAGACGGTCGCTGATGAGGGAGAAGGTATCCGGCACCTCCTCGCCAGGCCACAGGGTCCTGAAGAGCTGGGTAGCTACATCAGGAATGTCCGATAGATTGCAGTCTATGGCGCGCATATGAGACACCCGCGCGTTAAGCGCGACCAGATGGTCGTTGGGCGTCCACGGCACGGTAAGATCCGCTCGGCCTTGGTCCTTGCGGCGCGCGTCAACCTTCTTGACAGCGTACTTCTGTGAGTCCGGAAAGAGGCCTGTGTGAAGAAAGAAAAAGGCTAAGGAAAAGAATCCGGAAGAAAAAGAGACCGGAAGGGAAAGAGTCCGAAAGAGAAAGAGACCGCAAGGAAAGATAACGGAAAGAAAATGGGGTCGGAAGAAAAAAGGCTCGTATGCACTAGTCAAGTATGTAAAAGAAAAGAACTCACGGTAGGCAAGTGTGTCTGTTTGCAGGATCAACTGGTTGCATTCCTTGTGCTCCTCCTCCAGCCGCGCGGCCTTCTCCTCAGCACCCTTGTGAGCCTTGGCTAGCTCCTCAAGCTCAGCTCGCAGCACCACTGTGGCGTTGCTGGCGTCCTCCAGAGCCTCGTCCATCTTGGCCGCTGCGTCAGCTTCAGCGGCTTTGAGGGCCTTGGCATGGTCAAGCCCCAGCTGAATGAGCTGGGACTTGAGCTCCTGGTAGCTGGTCTTGTGGGCGCTCAGCTCCTCCTGATGCTGCCGGATGAGCTGGTCCTTCTCCCCTACAACCCGGAAAGGGAGAGGTTAACAAGATTATGCTAACAAATATGAAAAGGAAACCAAGTTAACATGAGAAAGGAGAAAAGTTATACGTTGGGCGGTAGCGAGCTGCTCCTTGAGAGCGTCAATGGAAGCTTCCGGGATCACTGTTAGGCAGAAATTGCGAATGTTAAGAGGAAAAAGGTTTTCCGGTAGGAAAGATGCCGGTAGAACAATAACTTACCTTGGCACTTATCGTGTGCCTCAGCGAGCTCCCGATGCTCCCATAAGAGCTCCTCAAAGAGGACCTTCCGAGCGTCAGCCGTGAGCTGTTCAAGAAGAAGAAATGAGTTAAGTTGTGCGCTAAGAACAAAGTTCTTAACCCGAAACTCGGGGACTGGCAGTGCCGGTTTTGCGCGTTTATAAGTTCAGTTTTGCGCTAAGAACAAAGTTCTTAACCCGAAACTCGGGGACTGGCAGTGCTGGTTTTGCGCGTTTATGAGTTAAGTTTTGCGCTAAGAACAAAGTTCTTAACCCGAAACTCGGGGACTGGCAGTGCCGGTTTCGCGCGTTTCTAAGGAAAGTTGTGCGCTAAGAAGAAGATGTTTAACCCGAAACTCGGGGACTGGCAGTGCCGGTTTCACGCGAAGTTTTTAAGTTAAGTTTTGCGCTAAGAGCTGCGCTCTCACCACAAAACTCGGGGACTGGGAAGATAGAAAAGAGAAAAACCGGCATGAAGCTAAAGAAAAGATAGAACAAAGCCGGAAACGAAGAAACCGGTAAAGATTGAAAAAAGTTAGTAAAACGTACCATCAGATTGTTCGTGGCATCGTACCACGCGCTGTCGAGCTCCTTCACGGCGTTGCGGAGCCGCATGAAGTGCTCCTCGGAAGACCGGTCCCCGACAGGGTCAGGTGCCGGCAGCCTGTCCTTGCCCAGGCCACGGGTCGCCGGAGTTATGTCCGCGGCGTTCCACTTTTCGGCGTAAGGCAGGAGATGCCCCAGGTCCCGGCCTTGGCGTTGGAACTCGGTGATACGGCCAAGAAGACTGGTGGCCTTCGTGGCGGTATCTCTGGCGGCCTTGGAGACATGCAGCACCAGAGGCTGCTGGCCGACGGAAAGGGCGCTGGAGGCCGTCGCCTTCCCCTTAATGAGCTTGGAAGTCTTGGGCGGCGGCGCGGTAGAAGCGGCCCCGGAAGTCTTGGGCGGCGGCGCGTTGGGAGCGGCCCTGGAGGGCTTGGCGCGAGGAACGTCTGGCGGAGGCATGAGGATGGTTCGTGGAGAAGGGGGAGCGCTAGGAGCGTCACCCGTTTTGGAGCCTTCCGGCGCGGAAGATTCCGGCGCGGAAGTTGTCTTTTCAAGGACGGGAGGAGCAGGAGGCTCCGCCCGCCCGGCAGCTTCTTCTTCTCCGGCGCCGATGTTGCTGGCGCCGGTGTCCTGGTGTTCAGGGAGGAAGGAAAGATCCTCCTCCGTGCAGTGATCTGACGATGAAGGGGCCGCACGCCCCGAAATTGTTGTGCCCCCCGAAAGGGAGGCAGAGGCGTTGCCGGCACCAGATGGTGCTGGACTTGAGCGAGGAGGAGGGGTTGAGGTCCTTGCGGAACCCTCAGAGCCCGAGGGCTTTGGGCCAAGCTTGAGTGCAGGGCTGAGAAAAAAGGAAGAAAGACAGTTGGAAAAAAGCAACCGGAGAAAGGACTTGGCAAAAAGAGGCAAGCAAGAAAATGGAAAACTTACCCGGAAGCAGTTGGCATCGCCTTGCGCCCGTAGCGGCGCACGCCTACTTCCTTCTCCCCCACAGGCTCAGTCCGGAAGCGCTTGGGGGGAGGGGCCTGGCTGGAGCCGGCATTAGACGCCGGCTGCTTGTTCTTTTGGCCCTGGGCCATGAGTTTGTCCACAAACTCATGGCCGGCCTCGGCGCGCAGGGGCGGCACACGCTCGTGGATCTATGAGAAGAATGTGGCTAAGAGGCAATTCGCAGGAAAGCAATAGCGGTAAAGTACAGGAAACCGGAAAAGAAGGTACCTCGAGCACGGTCAGGTCATCGGAGGTCCCGGTTGGCTCCGGCGGGTCCCGGCCAAGGCGCGCAGCCGGAGTTTTGCCCATCTTCAGATCCTTCCAAAAGATGTAGGGATCTGGATCGAAGGAGTCAAGGGCGCGCTTCCGGCAGATTCCTCGCTGCTCTGCTTGGATGAGGGGGAAGCGGTCCTTGGCCTGAAACACGAAAAAAGGAAAAGTTAACAAAAGCAGAAAGTTACCGGCAAGAAACAACCCCAATTGCGCAATCTCTTACTTCTTGAGTCGGAGGGTTAGAAGAGCTGAGGGGAAGGAGGCCCCATTCCCAGGCAAATGGCATAGCAGTTTGGCAAATCTGCTTAGCCTTGCGAACAACATCCTTCTTGCTAAGGGGGCGGCCTGTGATCTTGGTAGGATCACCAGGGCCATACATCTCTCTCATCCTATGCGCACGGCGCTTCAGAGGAAGCACCCGGCGTGAGATAAAGGTGCGGATGATATCATCAGAGCAGATGTTGGTCTCCTTCTTCAAAGAAGCCAAGAAGCGTACTACCCGGTTGGTTTCGGCGTGATCCGTCTTCGGGTTGTAGCTCCAATTGGTTCTGCTAGGGGGCCCCGCTTGGTATGGAGGAAGATCGATAAGATTGGCGCGGCCGCTGTTCTTCACATAGAAAAAAGTTCCTTGCCAGGCGCGGCAGGACTCGAGGCCGGAAAACTTAAGAAAGGTGCTCCCTTGGCGGGAGCCAACTATACAAGATCCGCACTCCACGGGTGGCTTGGGCTTAGGGATTTCCTTGCCCTGGACGGAATTAATCCGCAAATTGAAAAAGCGGGCAAACGTCTCACGAGTGGGACGAATGCCGATATATGCCTCCATGAAGGTGGCATAGCAAGAAAGGTAGAAGATGGCATTGCCAAGAAGGTGGTGAGGTTGGAGTTTATAGAAGTCTAAAAACTCCCGGAAAAAAGGGGAGGCAGGAAGGCCAAAGCCACGCTCAAAGTGAGCAAGAAAAACAACATATTCACCGGGTTCGGGGTCCGGTTCGATTTCGTCATCAGGAATCCGGCAAGTGACGCCTTCTGGAATCCTCCGAGACCGGTATAACCAATCGATCTCAAACTCAGTAACATTGGAGCCCATCCAGGCTCCGCGGGTGATCGGGGAAGGCTCTGCGCCGGAAGATTGGCTAGAGCTACTAGAGGCTTGGCCGGAGCTACTCGCTTCTTGGCTACCGGAAGCTTGGCTAAAGCTACCGGATTCTAGATCGCCGCCGGACTCTTGGAGGCTACCGGATTCCTGCTGGTTGCCGGAATCGATCTCCATCGGATCTGAAGCCGTGGATTCGCCGGGAGATTGTCCACGGCGCTTAACAGAAAGAGAAGAGGAAGACGCGGAGGAAGATTCCTCGTCAGACATTGGAAGGGGAGGCGAAAAAATAGGAATCCCACACTTGAACCCCGCGTGAAGATCTACGAGTAAGAAGAAAACCAAAGAAAAAGAGGAAATAAGAACACCGTAGACCCAAGATCTGAAAAGAAAGCAGATGGCGAGCGAAACGAAATTGGTACCAACCTTGAGCGGCGCAGTCGCTGAGGGAAGTGTTGGCCGGTGGTGGAGCAAGCTTGCGGTCTCCGGCGAGCACCGTCGATGGCGAGGCGGAGAAGCTCGCAAGGAAGCGCGAATGCGGCGGGCGCGGTGAAGTTGCTGCCAAAGATTTCCGCGCAGCAAAGTCCGGCGGAAGCACGGCGTGAGCTCGCCGGGCGCCGGAGCTTGAGCGAGCGACGGCGGACGGAGAGCGGCGAAGGCACGGAAGCGAAGAGCACTGTGCGCGAGGAAGTGGAGAATGCGAGAAGAGGAAGAAGGAGCGGCGGTTGTGTTTATAAAGGAGAGAGAAGATGGGCAGGAAACCGTTGGGCCGCGGCGGTTCGCCTCGCGGCCCGCAACGGTTCGCGCCTCGGGCCACCACGTGGCGACGGAATACACGCGAGAAAATGGGACGCCACACGGAGGCGCACACGGGATCCCGAGGGGGTAGTGGGATTCGCAGCGGTGCATTTAATGAGCGCGCGGGAGCCGAAGCGATGTGACAACTGACACTGGCGTGGCAGTTAACAGTGCGCATGTCACTGGCAGGCACGGGGCCCAAAATATTCTCAACTTCGCCGAGGAAAGAGTAAAGGCACATGATGCCGGAAAAGAGAGATGCCAGAACATGCCTTGCGAAGAAAAGAAGACAAAGAAAGGTAAAGGTGCCGGAACCAAGTTCAAGAGATGAGTGATTAAACCGGTATCTTAAGGAGATGAAAACCTGGCATGGTCTGTAGGATAGAATCCTCCAGGCTATACCAGCTTCGGGGACTAATGTTGGGGGGATAACCCCCGGTATGCCAAAGGCATGCCAAACCGGATGGTTTAATCCATCAAGATACCGGTTTAATGTTCTTACCGGAAGCCTAGTAGGAATTCGGGAAAGCAAAGCTAAGCTGGTATCCCCAAAGGGGTATGCCGGAATCCGGTAAAGAAGGTACCGGAAAGGAAGGCCTGTCGGCAGGACTGGTCAAAGATTCTCTCCAGAGCAAGAAGACAAAGATGAGCTAAGCAAGGTGGCTTTAATCAGAACCCTGGCGCCAAAGAGAGGGATGACGCCCAAAGAAGCCGGAGGACATCAGCAGCCCTGATTAAAGAGGACCCCGGCGTCATCTGTGATTAAAGTAGCTTTGTAAAGTAGTTTGTCCAGTCAAAGATGCCATTAGGGTTTCTTGCACTGTAAGCCACCCTCTCCCTTATATAAGGAGAGGGGGCAGCCCTCCTTACGGATAGACAGGTAGGTACGCGAGACCACAGAAGGGATTAGACGATAGAACTTGTAATCATGTTGAGATCAATGAAGCTAGCGATATAGTAAAGAGTTCTTCCTCTTGTCTCTCTTCTTGTATACCGGCCTCTGGTTGTGTTCTTGAGGAAAGCATCCGGAAGTTCTTCCCATCTAATCGCAAACCCTCCCCCGAATCCTCTTGCGTCCATTCGGCCCCAATCTAAGCCATCCTATGGCATCTGTCTGTTCACCACGACGACAATATACATGTTATAAGTTGAAAGCAACCGCTGAAACTTAATCTTCCATTATGTTGCTTCAATGTCTTTACTTTAAATTATTGCTTTATGAGTTAACTCTTATGCAAGACTTATTGATGCCTGTCTTGAAAGTGCTATTCATGAAAAGTCATTGCTTTATGATTCAGTTGTTTACTCATGTCATTACCATTGTTTTGATCGCTGCATTCATTACATATGTTTACAAATAGTATGATCAAGGTTATGATGGCATGTCACTTCAGAAATTATCTTTGTTATCGTTTTACCTGCTCGGGACGAGCAGAACTAAGCTTGGGGATGCTGATACGTCTCCGACGTATCGATAATTTCTTATGTTCCATGCCATATTATTGATGATTTCTACATGTTATATGCACACTTTATGTCATATTCATGCATTTTCTGGAACTAACCTATTAACAAGATGCCGAGGTGCCAGTTGCTGTTTTCTGCTGTTTTTGGTTTCAGAAATCCTAGTAACGAAATATTCTCGGAATTGGACGAAATCAAGTCCCAGGGTCCTATTTTGCCACGAACCTTCCAGAAGACCGAAGAACATACGAAGTGGGGCCACGAGGGGCCACCACCACAAGGCAGCGCGGCCAAGGAGGGGCCCGCGCCGCCCTGTGGCGTGGGGCCCTCGTCAGCCCTCCGACTCTGCCCTTCCGCCTACTTAAAGCCTCCATCGCGAAACCCCTGATGCGGAAAAACCACGATACGGAAAACCTTCCAGAGACGCCGCCGCCGCCGATCCCATCTCGGGGGATTCTGGAGATCTCCTCCGGCACCCTGCCGGAGAGGGGATTCATCTCCCGGAGGACTCTACACCGCCATGGTCGCCTCCGGAGTGATGAGTGAGTAGTTCACCCCTGGACTATGGGTCCATAGCAGTAGCTAGATGGTTGTCTTCTCCTCATTGTGCTTCATTGTTGGATCTTGTGAGCTGCCTAACATGATCAAGATCATCTATCTGTAATGCTATATGTTGTGTTTGTCGGGATCCGATGGATAGAGAATACCATGTTATGTTAATTATCAAGTTATTACCTATGTGTTGTTTATGATCTTGCATGCTCTCCGTTATTAGTAGAGGCTCTGGCCAAGTTGAAGCTAGTAACTCCAAGAGGGAGTATTTATGCTCGATAGTGGGTTCATGCCTGCATTGACACCTGGGGGAGTGACAAAAACCCCTAAGGTTGTCTTGTGCTGTTGCCACTAGGGATAAAACATTGATGCTATGTTCGAGGATGTAGTTATTGATTACATTACGCACCATACTTAATGCAATTGTCTGTTGCTTTGCAACTTAATACTGGAAGGGGTTCGGACGATAACCTGAAGGTGGACTTTTCAGGCATAGATGCAGTTGGATGGCGGTCTATGTACTTTGTCGTAATGCCCAATTAAATCTCACTATATTTATCATGACATGTATGTGCATTGTTATGCTCTCTCTATTTGTCAATTGCCCGACTGTAATTTGTTCACCCAACATGCTTTTATCTTATGGGAGAGACACCTCTAGTGAACTGTGGACCCCGGTCCATTCTTTAATACTGAAATACAAATCTGCTGCAATACTTGTTTTTACTGTTTTCTCTGCAAACAATCATCTTCCACACAATACGGTTAATCCTTTGTTACAGCAAGCCGGTGAGATTGACAACCTCACTGTTTCGTTGGGGCAAAGTACTTTGGTTGTGTTGTGCAGGTTCCACGTTGGCGCCGGAATCTCTGGTGTTGCGCCGCACTACATCCCGCCGCCATCAACCTTCAACGTGCTTCTTGGCTCCTACTGGTTCGATAAACCTTGGTTTCTTACTGAGGGAAACTTGCTGCTGTACGCATCACACCTTCCACTTGGGGTTCCCAACGGGCGTGTGCTTTACGCATCATCAGGTTCCGCCCCCCGAGTCGCCTGGAGGGGGACGACCGGAGGGGGTACGATGGGGCCGGGTTCGTTCTCATCTCACATTTGTATGCCTCACTTGCGACATGTCTCTAATAGCACGGGGAGCTACACCTGCCGCACGAAGCCAAGGCCGGCAGCTGCCCGGGCATGCCGGGCTGAAGCTCCGCCCATGCCAAAGCGCTTATATTATTTTTTAGAAATTTAAACTATGTTAAATCACTAGTGGAAAACAGGCCTAATGTCGCGGGTCGTATGACCCTTTTGTCGCGGGCGGCCAGCTGCGACAAGGGAGGTGCGACAAAAGGTCCACCTTTTGTCGCGGGTGGCTTACGACCCGCGACATAAGGTCCACCACGTGGCCGCCGCGGGGCGCGCAGGGGACAGGCCCTTTTGTCGCGGGCGGTATTACCACCCGCGACAAAAGGCCCTCTTGTTGCGGTCAGAAACCCACCGGCGAGCAGCGACGGGCAACACAGTAGAGCCGGGAGGCTCCCAGGACTGCGGCTGGCCCTGGTCCCTCGAGCGACGGCCCGCAAAGCCTCGGCACGCACGTCCGATGCTGGTGCAAGGGCGTGCCACCTGACCTATACCTGGTCAGGAAGGTGATGGATTTGCTTCGCTTAGTTTCCTGCATGGCATACCCGTAAACATGAAATACGAGCCTCGATCGGCTCTCAGGTTGTCCTGTGAATCGGCTCAAGGAGCTGATCCACCCATGATCCGTATGAGGTATACGATCACATGGTGGTCCTGCTTGATCAATATAAAGCTAAAACGACCTACGACGATTTAGGGTTTTCACCACATAATCGGAACATCCTACGCGTGATTGAGCCTGGCAGCCACGAACGGTGATAATAAACCGACCCTAGATAAGGCCTAAAAACCAACGTGAAGTTGATCCCCGGAACATCTCATCTAGGGCTAGCAAACTACACCCTACGTGCTACTGGATCCTTCAACCCGTTTGCAAGGCCTAACTATGCAGATATTAAACTAATCCTTGAATAACAAGGAGCAATCATAACAGATCGGATCTACTAAATAATGATCAAGCGAGGTGCCGCCCTTACACCTAAGATAGGCGTAAGGGCGGCTAGACGTCTAAGGGTTGCATGGACGAAAGCATGTGACACGATGAAACAATGCTAACCCTAACACATCTATGATAACTACGTTGCTCGCCATCAACAAGGCTTCAGCACGAGCAACGCATGAACAACGAATAAACGTGTACTGCCTAGATCACAAGATGCGATCTAGGCAGCATGATGCTTATCCGGAAGAAACCCTCGAAACAAGGGGCTGGCGATGTGCCTAGATTGGTTTGTGATGAACGTGATTGTTGTCTTTCTCAATAACCCTAGATACAAATTTATAGTCCGTAGACTTTCTAACGTGAGAGTAATCCCAACCGTGCACGAGCCAAATTCTATCTAACCGACACGTATCCTACTATATTTACAGATACACGGGCAAACTAGCCCAAACTTTGTATACAAGGCCGATTCATGTATTTCTTCCAGGTATATTCTTCAAGCCCATCTTAATCGCGGCCCACCTCTGATCCGGTCAAATTCTGGTGATAACACATGCCCCCCTGGTTTTGGAAATGACAATTCCAAAATCACTCTGTTTTTTTTTCTTCGTCGGGTCATGTCGTGGCAGAGCAGAACCGTCACAGTATCCTTCATCATGATGCCTTGCCTTATCGACTTCTCTGCAAGATTTGATAGCATCAACATCACTTCCTCGGAAACCGTAGTGGCATTAAATCTCCACTATACCCCTTTTATTTAACCGCATCGAGTAGTTTGCTTCTTCATCCCCTCCTCATCCTCTGCTCCTCTGTAGTACTCAAAAAACCCTTCTTCCACCATGGACTCCTTCTCCTCTTCCTTCTCCGGTCTTTCCTACCGGTCTTCCTCCTCCCGCGAGTCGACGCCGGAGGACATACGCGCCCCGGAGCGATGGGACGAGGCGGACTGGGACTTCTCCGTCTGGTCAGAGGATGATGAATCCCTGACCGATGGGGAGGATAACCTTCATTTCCTCATTGATGGGGATTCGGAGGAGGAGGACGACGATGATGCTCCCTGGGGCGAAGACATCTCTTCCGATAAGGAGGATGAAGAAGTGGAGGAGGACACCTCCTCCGACGAGTACCCGCCGATGAAGCGCTTCCGCGCCGGGTCGGATGATGATGACGACGACGATGATGACGAGGAGGAGTACGGGGCCCCTGCCGAAGGTTACGGCAGCAGCTACGAGGAGCCTGCCGGCAGTAGCGCCGACGGCAGCCATGACAGCACCGACGAGGGCAGCAACGGCCCTTAGACTAGGACTAGTAGCATAGGACTAGTAGTAGCAGTGCATTAGGCATCGGATGATCCTTTTGAGAGCAATCGGCTCTTTCTTGTAAAGTCGTTCCTTTGAATTAATAAGATCTGTTCTTCCAATTTGACTCTCCATTTTTCCAATTTCATGTCTTCCATTTGCCGCACCAATAACCGATAGCAACGTATCGGACTTTTCGCCTCAAACGACCATGAAGCCAGACTCAAATACCAATTTAGACAGTCATCCAAGCACTCCTCAAATTCAGACTGTAATTTAATATCTGACCATAATACTTCGCAACCCTAAAACCGATGGCTGTTCATCGGCTGTTTTGAAAATCCAGTCTCCTTCAGGTTAGATAGTTTTGCTGATGATGTCCCTTCATCTCCTTGCCGCAACAGGACGGTCCAGACCCTGTAGGTGATGACGGCTCCCCTTTCAGATTCCTCCCAATAGCTCTGGTGGTCCTCTTTTGCAAAATCTCACCACCTTTGAAGAAGGTTGTGATGCAGAGCCAGCCGATGACACCTAAATCGGCTTCAAAAAGCAGAGTGTCTACTAAGTCAGCTGCCCCCCGAGCCTCAGTCAAGGCGAGAACAGTGGTGAGGAAAGTAGCTGCCAGGAAGACTCTGAGGCGCCAAAGCCCTACTCCAGCTAAAGAAGGCTTGCACGTAAGTTCCGCCCATGCTTTGGCTGATTTCATTTATCCTTCTAGGCTTCTGCAGCATACTCGTAGTTCTTCTACAAACCTTTACTGAAGAAAGCTATAGTGAGGACACACAGTTCAATCGAAGAGACTCGAGCTCGGGCAATTCTGAGAAAACCACCACGCAGAGTCAGCCAGACTTGCCACCGTCGGCTTCCAAGAGAAGGTCAGCCACTGAACCTGCTGTTTCCCAAACTCCCATTAGAGCGGGGCAGGGCAGCCTACGCACAGAGAGTCGATGCATAAAGAGAGCCCGCAAGGAACCGCAAGCCTCTCTATTTGCAGACTGATGACACCTCCAATGGGGAAGTCGAGGAGGTACCCATGCCATCCGCCACTCTGGCCCTGGCAACTTCTACGAGTGTAGTTGAGAAGGTGGCCAACTTGGCCAAACCGACAGCCGATCACCAGAGCCGATCATCTCTTCTTCCGTTGAAAGCCGATATTGCAGACCAATGCCAGCGGCTTAATGGCAACAGGCTGCCTTGGACGCCAAAACTGACACATCTGACAACACAGCTGAACTGGCGACCCTGCGCAAAGGGTTGGAGGTACTCGAAGAGGAGGTTCGGGCAACAAAAACAGCTCATTGAAGCTGAGGAAGCTCTCATCGTTCACACCCTCGAGGAAGCAGAAGGCCTCGAAGCTGAACTGAAGACCGACTCGGCCGAAACCCGCACCTTGAACACGCAGCTGGTAGATCCTGTGTAATTTGTACTAGAGTCGATGGCTGTGCATCGGCTTTGTTTCTTAGTTCTAAAGTCGATGTCTTTGCATCGGCTGTACTTGTATACTGTTGTCTTCGCATATCTTCTCAAGTCGATGTCTGTGCATCGGCTGTGACTTGCATGTACATTTTTTTTTACTGGCCGATTTTTCTATCGGCCCCCCATATTTCACTACCCATGTATCGCACGTGTTCATCTGATTAGGTGCCCCCCGAGCCGAATCTGTCAGGTAACTGCAGATATCGGCTCTGTAATTAGCCAAGACACAGTAGTTGAATATCGGCTCCGTCAGGACCAATGTTGACTTCTTCCAGCTCGTCAGCCGACGTAAACCTGTATCCCCGCTTTCCGCCGCCCGTTAGATCGACGTTGAACACGGGCAGAACGTATGGTGAGGATAATTTTGGACGATTGCTGGAATCGGCCTCCATGTTGATTGAATTGCTCAATGAAGGTTTACATCTTGGTCTTGCTTCAGTATAACTACGTGACATGCTTGAGACGAGATTATCCCTTTTTATTTCTCGGGGCCGATCACAAGGATCGGCCTTGCCATGTTCGTCCACAGATTTTGCTCTTGTTACACGGACAGGCCGGTGGATAAGACCAGCCTCACCCCATTTTTCGTCACGTCGATGCGCTCGCAGTCGTCCAAAGTGATGCCTGAGAGTGGCTCTTGGCCTGCCGTCTCCCAAACGTTCATGCCAGCCGTTGAAATCTCGGTTGAGTCATCTGCGTGGACGACCTCTACTTCATCTCCATCCTGATACGTCTCCGACGTATCGATAATTTCTTATGTTCCATGCCACATTATTGATGATTTCTACATGTTATATGCACACTTTATGTCATATTCGTGCATTTTCTGGAACTAACCTATTAACAAGATGCCGAAGTGCCAGTTCCTGTTTTCTGCTGTTTTTGGTTTCAGAAATCCTAGTAACGAAATATTCTCGGAATCGGACGAAATCAACGCCCAGGTTCCTATTTTTCCCGGAACCATCCAGAACACCCGAGAGCCGCCAGAGGGAAGCCCTGGGGGCCCCACACCACACCCTGGCGCGGCCAGAGGGGGGGCCGCGCCGCCCTATGGTGTGGTGGCCCCAGGCCCCCTCCGAGGCTGCCCTTCCGCCTATTTAAAGCCTCCGTCGCGAAAACCCTATTACGAAGGACGAAACCCACAGAAACCTTCCAGAGCCGCCGCCATCGCGAAGCCAAGATCTGGGGGACAGGAGTCTCTGTTCCGGCACGCCGCCGGGACGGGGAAGTGCCCCCGGAAGGCTTCTCCATCGACACCACCGCCATCTTCATCAACGCTGCTGTCTCCCATGAGGAGGGAGTAGTTCTCTCGGGGCTGTACCGGTAGCTATGTGGTTAATCTCTCTCCTATGTGCTTCAATACAATAATCTCATGAGCTGCCTTACATGATTGAGATTCATATGATGATGCTTGTAATCTAGATGTCATTATGCTAGTCAGGTGGGTTTTACTTATGTGATCTCCGGAGACTCCTTGTCCCACGTGTGTAAAGGTGACTAGTGTGTGCACCGTGTGGGTCTCTTAGGCTATATTTCACAGAATACTTATTCACTGTATGAATGGCGTAGTGAAGTGCTTATTTATATCTCTTTATGATTGCAATGTGTTTTGTATCACAATTCATCTATGTGCTACTCTAGTGATGTTATTAAAGTAATCTATTCCTCCTGCATGGTGTAAAGGTGACTAGTGTGTGCACCGTGTGGTTCTTGTCATAGGCTATGATCATGATCTCTTGTAGATTGTGGAGTTAATTATCATTATGATGGTATTGATGTGATCTATTTGGTTATGTTGATCTTTCATGCACTCTAAGGTTATTTAAATATGAACATTTAATTGTGGAGCTTGTTAACTCCGGCATTGAGGGTTCGTGTAATCCTACGCAATGGTGTTCATCATCCAACAAGAGTGTAGAGTATGCATTTATCTTTTCTGTTATGTGATCAAAGTTGAGAGTGTCCACTAGTGAAAGTATGATCCCTAGGCCTTGTTCCTAAATACTGCTATCGCTGCTTGTCTACTGTTTTACTGCGTTACTACTGCTACCATATTACCACCATCAACCACACGCCAGCAAGCTATTTTCTGGCGCCGTTACTACTGCTCATATTCATTCATACCACCTGTATTTCACTATCTCTTCGCCGAACTAGTGCACCTATTAGGTGTGTTGGGGACACAAGAGACTTCTTGCTTTGTGGTTGCAGGGTTGCATGAGAGGGATATCTTTGACCTCTTCCTCCCTGAGATCGATAAACCTTGGGTGATCCACTTAAGGGAAACTTGCTGCTGTTCTACAAACCTCTGCTCTTGGAGGCCCAACACTGTCTACAAGAATAGAAGCTCCCGTAGACATCAGCCATCCTCACCCAGAGCATGAAGATGAATTTTCGCGGCCAGATCAGGCCGCGCTTTCCTTAACGTGTGCAGGTACAACCTTTCGGCTTCCTCCAAACCACGTAGTCGCTGAACCCTACGCTTTTGGGAACGGCTGAGTCCATCAGGGCACCACCTTGGCCGGTGGTACTTATCTTCTTCTTCTTCATCGTCGTCTTCTAACTCCTCGAGATCTTCCACCCGAGAGGACTCGGCGTACTTGTTCCGAGATGGGAGCGGCCCTAGACGTTTGAATACTGACACGTCTCCTGCACCCTTCTTCTTCCCTCTACATTCTGGGCAGTTGCCGATTGTAGGCAATCGGCTCATTCCTGAATCCCAGCAGTGTCTGAAGAAGGGACAGTCCTAGTGCCTATCCACGTCGTCTTGTTCTCTTGACTTCTCCTTGGCATGGTGCTCATATCTCTCCTCGTCGCGATCATGCCGACGATCTCTCCTGGCGTCTCTGCTAGCTAGACGATCTCTTTCGTCATCGTCGTCATATCGCCGGCGTTGGTCGTATTGACTCACGTATTTGTTGAGGAGGTGATCAGAGAGAGGTCGCTGATATCGCACATTCTTCACTTCTCCCTCTGTGATGTAGCGCTTGCCATCGTGCCGGAGCCGATCGCGTGGAACGGCTTCCTCTTTGTCCTCGTCATGAGAGCGGCTGCCCTCATCTCTGTCCTTACCAGAGTGGTGCCCAGGTCCTACCATGTTGATGCTGAACGAGGAACCTGGCTGGCACCTCCCAGGGTAAGTGCACTCCACCATGTTAACGGCGGGGAAGGGGTGCGTATCGACTTTCATGGCGTACTGGCTAAAAATTAGCCGCCCTTGTTCTATCGCCATTTGGATCTGCTGACGCCACACCCTGCAGTCGTTGGTGGTATGGGTGAACGTGTTATGCCACTTGCAGTATGGCTTTCCGTTCAGCTCCTGTGCCGTGGGGATTTTGTGTCCTTCGGGTAACTTTAGCTGCTTCTCCTTAAGTAAGAGGTCGAAAATTTGCTCAGCTTTGGTCACGTCGAATTCAAACCCTCTTGGAGGACCTTGTGGCTTAACCCACTTGCAGGACACGGGGCTTGCCCCCCGAGTCCATTCAGCCACTGCTACCTCTTGATCTCCCGCAGAGCCTTCATCTTCATCTGCCTCAACCAGGACTACCGCACGCTTGAATTTATCCTGGTACACCTCTGGGTGGCGCTGTTCATATAATGACAGCTTCTGCACCATATGCGCCAGTGAAGGGTAGTCCGCTTGGGAGGCCATATCCTTGATCGGTGATGCGAGACCCACCACCGCCAACTCGACTGCTTCTTTTTCAGTCACACGAGCCGAATAGCATCGGTTCCTAACGGTCCTGAAGCGATGGATGTATTCTGACACTGTTTCTCCGCGCTTCTGTCATACTTGTGCTAGATCGGCAATGCCAGCCTCGGAAGCCTCTGAGTGATACTGCATGTGGAACTGTTCTTCCAACTGCTTCCAAGTCCGGATTGAGTCTGGTGGCAGCGATGTGTACCACCCGAAAGCCGATCCTGTGATGGACTGTGCGAAGAACCTCACACGTAGTTCATCTGATGCTGAGATCGTGCCCAGCTGCGCCAAATATCGGCTCACATGCTCGATTGAGCTGGAGCCATCTGACCCACTAAACTTGGAGAATTCGGGGAGCCGATATTTGGGTGGTAGTGGGATCAAATCGTACTCGTTGGGGTACGGCTTGGAATAGCCGATTGCCCTCCTTTTCGGCACCATGCCTAACTGGTCTCTCAAGATTGTACTGATCTGATCCGCGGTGCTGGCTGCAGGAGTCGAACTCTGAAGATTCGCTGGAGTGGCATACTTAGCCAGCCACGCTTGCTTCTCAAGCTCTGAGCCAACTGCAGGAGTTGAGCTCTGGAGGTTCGTCAGAGTGGCATACTTAGCTAGCCACGTCTGCTTCTCAAGATCTGTTCCAGAAGTTCCTCCTGCTGTTCTAGAAGTCCCTGTTGTTGCAGTCTGGTTCGTGAGTGCCCAGTTGCTGCAGTCTGGAACGTATGTGCATGTGTATCCGTGAGGGATCTCCTTAGGCGCTTCATACAAGAACTGGTAATCACTAGGGTCACCACCGATCTTGTAGACGATGTATGCCGGTGAACTCGGCACTTCTGGTGCTGCCAACGCGAACGGCAGCGGTGGTCGGGACTGGAGTGGTATCTCTCCTTGGTGAGTCCCCAGAGCTGGTCCTGACGGAGAATACTGATGGCTCATGATTTCCTGGATCACCCGAAGGGCGACACGCTCCAAAGTGTTCACCAGGCTCTCAGAATGGCGGTGCAGCGAATGAGCTACCATGAAATTAATCTCCTGACGCAGAGACCTGGTGCGTTCTTCTGAAGGGGTAGACAGGTCCACTCCATCGAGCGCGCCTTCAGGCGAGAACCCTTTCCACCTGATGCCGTGTGAGCGGGTTCTCTGGAAAGAGCCGATGAGGTCGGCTTCGAGGATAGCTTTGACCTCGTCATACTTCTTCTTGAGCTCCTCAGTCAGTTCTTCGTACGTGACCGGAGTACCTTCCGCCATCTCAGATGTAGATGGCGATGCAGTTGATGTCGAAGACTGTCCCACCGGGCGTGCCAGAATGTGTTGCGGTCAGAAACCCACCGGCGAGCAGCGACGGGCAACACAGTAGAGCCGGGAGGCACCCAGGACTGCGGCTGGCCCTGGTCCCTCGAGCGACGGCCCGCAAAGCCTCGGCACGCACGTCCGATGCTGGTGCAAGGGCGTCCCACCTGACCTATACCTGGTCAGGAAGGTGATGGATTTGCTTCGCTTAGTTTCCTGCATGGCATACACGTAAACATGAAATACGAGCCTCGATCGGCTCTCAGGTTGTCCTGTGAATCGGCTCAAGGAGCCGATCCACCCATGATCCGTATGAGGTATACGATCACATGGTGGTCCTGCTTGATCAATATAAAGCTAAAACGACCTACGACGATTTAGGGTTTTCACCACATAATCGGAACATCCTACGCGTGATTGAGCCTGGCAGCCACGCACGGTGATAATAAACCGACCCTAGATAAGGCCTAAAAACCAACGTGAAGTTGATCCCCGGAACATCTCATCTAGGGCTAGCAAACTACACCCTACGTGCTACTGGATCCTTCAACCCGTTTGCAAGGCCTAACTATGCAGATATTAAACTAATCCTTGAATAACAAGGAGCAATCATAACGGATCGGATCTACTAAATAATGATCAAGCGAGGTGCCGCCCTTACACCTAAGATAGGCGTAAGGGCGGCTAGACGTCTAAGGGTTGCATGGACGAAAGCATGTGACACGATGAAACAATGCTAACCCTAACACATCTATGATAACTACGTTGCTCGCCATCAACAAGGCTTCAGCACGAGCAATGCATGAACAACGAATAAACGGGTACTGCCTAGATCGCAAGATGCGATCTAGGCAGCATGATGCTTACCCGGAAGAAACCCTCGAAACAAGGGGCTGGCGATGCGCCTAGATTGGTTTGTGATGAACGTGATTGTTGTCTTTCTCAATAACCCTAGATACATATTTATAGTCCGTAGACTTTCTAACGTGAGAGTAATCCCAACCGTGCACAAGCCAAATTCTATCTAACCGACACGTATCCTACTATATTTACAGATACACGGGCAAACTAGCCCAAACTTTGTATACAAGGCCGATTCATGTATTTCTTCCAGGTATATTCTTCAAGCCCATCTTAATCGCGGCCCACCTCTGATCCGGTCAAATTCTGGTGATAACACCTCTACGTGGCGGGCACACAACGCTGCTGCTTTAGGGTTTGAGAGGTGCAGCACCCCCCCCCCCCCACCGACCGCCTGTTATTTCATTTTTTTCATTCGAAAATAAAAGTTGGATATATTTGTACGCTACTAGAAGTGGTACACGTTCATTCATTATATATAGATCGATCAAACAAATATTGGAAGCAAAAGTCGATTCCCCTTACATGTAGATTCCCCTTACATATATATATACATTTAGCTCACGATCGACAAGCGGTACTAACGACCGTCTATTTGGAGGTAGAGCTTCTATTTGGACTAAACAAGCCTTTGTTGTTTAGTACTTCTTTAACCAAAAGTCCCGCCAGTTCCTCCGCAATTCCTAGTAGGTGTTCCTTTGGTTGGAGTCTGTCCCGCATGTAGTCCACCTATATACGAAAATGAGATGAGTATGACTATATCAATCTTGATAATGAAATATTGATGATAATAAATAAAGTTCTGAGTGTTATTGCTTACGTTGAATTTATTTTTGTTCTGCTTCTCAGTGGTTAACATGCGAATGGACTCGCAAACGTAGTATCCACATAGATTTGTCCCTTGTGGCTGCTGAGGGCACGGTACAGGAGTAAATGTTAGCTTCTCTGCCCAGGTACCATCCTGACGATGTCTCTTGAAAGCGGTCCAAGCCCTGCCAGGCAAAAGAATGATTGAATGAGTGGATAATTAATTGATATCTCACGAAAGATATAGCGCGGCGATGAAGGAAATTACACTTGGAGCAACTTCTGCAAGTCGCTGAACCCGTCCACGCCTCTACTCAGTGGGTCTCTTACTTCAACTATTCCCTTATCAGGTTGAATGTCTAGTAGAATCCAGTGGAAGCTGCACATGTTATGTATATATGTCAGGAATTACACTTAACATCGAGTAAGAAAAATTGGATGTGCATAAAAGATCATTAAGACTCTCACTCGTAGTTGTAAGGAAACAATATTGAATCACAGAAATATTGCTCCCCCAAAAACCTTAGTAGGTTTCCCCCCGTTTATTCGCGGTTATGCTTTACCGTTTGAACATGTATTTTATCTGGGTCCATAAACCCAATATTGATAATATTATTACTTTTGCATTCACTGATCTTCAGTCTGCATAATAGAGAACACATAAGATATAATGAGTATATGCAATGAGAACGAACATGAACTGAATGAAAATGAACTTATATGTAGTTAACAACTTATAAGCAATAGCAACTCATGAGAGATTTGTCGAGGGCGATTGCGCGAGAGGGAGAGGAGAGGGCCGGTGTCGGCGTCGGGGGTGTTCGCGAGAGGGAGTCATCCGCTAAATAACTAACTAAATACACTAAATAACTAACTAAATAGATATACTAAAAAACTAAAAAAGTAACTAACAAATTAACTATTAAACTAACTACTAATTACATAAAAACTAAAACAACTAAAACATTAACTAATTAACTAACTAAACCTAAAAACTAACTACTAAATACATTAACTAATTAACTAACTAAACCTAAAAACTAACTACTAAATACATTAACTAATTAACTAACTAAACCTAAAAACTAAAACAATTACAGAAACTAAAAAACTAAAACAATTACAAAAATTAAAAAACTAAAACAATTACAGAAATTAAAGAACTAAAAAAAAGCTCCATCTCGGCGGCGGCCGTACGGTGCCTGCGGCAGGGTGCTACCTTGGGCGCGAGGCGGCGTCCCGAGGCGAGGAAGACGGCGCGCGGCGGCAGAGGAGCGCGCGCGGCGGCGGAGAGGCAGAGGAGCGCGTGGCGGCCCCGAGGCAGAGGAGCGCGGCGGCGGAGAGGCGAGGATCGCGGCGGCGGCCCGAGGGGCAGAGGCGGGGGCGGCGCAGAGGGCGGCGGCCGGAGGCGAGGAAGACGACGGCGGCGGCGGCGAAATCCGGCAGCCTGGCGGCGCTATTTCGTGTTAGGGTTGGCCTCCAGTGTCGCGGGTGGCGGCTCCGCCCGCGACACCCACTAGTTAAACCAAACCCCTTTTGTCGCCGGTGGTGGCACCACCCGCGACAAAGGGGTCTTTGTCGCGGGTCGAGCCACCACCCGCGACAAAAGGGGTAGGAGCTGATCCGTGGGAACTACATCCAACGGCTCTGGCCCTTTGAATCCAACGGCCTAGAGCCGTTGGACGCGGATCAGCTCATACCCTCTCAGACCCCTTTTCTTTTTCCTATTTTAAATTAATAAAACTGTTATTTCAATAACTTTTGAATGGTAACTCAAATACAAATGTTTTATATATGAATATTGGTCAGAAAAAGCTAATGAACATGAATATGATATCCATATACCTATTTGCATCTCGCATCATATGAAACATTGATAGTCATGTATGTTTCACCCCTGTGCACCGCCGCCGTGCCACACGTGTCGCGTCACGTCGGCGTCGTCGTGCGACGTGTCGCCACCGCTTCCACGTGCCTCGCCCCGTCGACGCCGTCGTGCGACGTGTCGCCATCGCTTCCACGTGCCTCGCCTCGTCGACGCCGTCGTGCGACGTGTAGCCACCGCTTCCACGTGCCTCGCCCCGTCGATGCCGTCGTGCGACGTGTAGCCACCGCTTCCACGTGCCTCGCCCCGCCGACGCTGTGGCTTACACGTGCCATGCCCCGCGTGCGCTATATAGAGCGACGAGTGCGGGCGCAACCACACGTCGCCACCGCCTCCTCCGCTCATTCATCTCCAGGATGCCTCCACGTCGTCGAGGGGCGTTCGGTTTCCGTGGCGTTCGAGTGCGTCCGAGCGGTAGGTTCACCGCCGAGATACGCGCCGGTGGCTTCCGCCTCACCCTCGGCACGTACAACACGCCGGAGCTGGCGGAGCGCGCTTACGACGCGGCGGCGTGGCGCTTTCGGCGGCCAGGGCGCGACATGAACTTCCCGGATGTTGAATCGCTAGAGGAGGCGGAGTTCCTCGCGCCACCGCCGTGCCTCGTCGACGACGAGGACCGACGCCGGCACCGCCAGGTGCAGCGCAGGATCGCCATCGCCGAGCGTGACGAGCAGTTGATGCGCCAGTGGAGGGCGCAGTTCCCCAACGATGTCGACAACACCGACGCGTTCTTTGCTAACCTTAGGGCACAACGCAGGTCCGACAGGCGGCACCGTCGGTCCGTCGCCGCCTTCGAGCTCGAGAACCCGAATACAACTTGGATCGAAAACGACCCTCGGTGGGATGACATTTGGACGGAGACAACCTCCGATGACGAGTAGAGACTAAACTAGTAATTTATCTATTTTATTGTAATTTCAATAAAGTCGTTGTCGGTTCTATTAGTTTAAATTTAGTTTATAAAGTCGTTGTCGGTTCTATTAGTTTAAATTTAGTTTATAAAGTCGTTGACGGTTGTTTTTGTTCAATAAAGTGGTTGACACGAAATTTATTACGATTGAACTGAAATTAAAGTACATAGCTCAACTGAAAAATAAGATACATGGCCAGATTCGAATGTTGGAGCCATTCAATCATAGTCGTGCCTATCCCTATAATATTTGCCACTGTAGTCATCATAGTCGCCGACGTCATCGTCGCTACCATCGGGGTCGCGGTTGTCGAACCTCGACGGATGACCACGCGTGGGCTGGGATTGAGGGTAGCGCAGGCGGGGACCGCGATAGGCCATGACGCTCTGGAGAGTCCGGCCGCGCCACCACATCCGACGGCTGGCCTCGTTGAAGTTCGAAGGAGGCGGGCCGTCCTCCTCGTACCTGGCAACCGCCCTCTCACGCCGATTGATGAAGAAGCTGTCCCAAGTCGGGCTGTAGTCGGGATGCCACTGGGGATTCCTCCGCTGCTTAGGCGTGAGCTCGAAATAGTAGTGGTTCGTGATGGCCATCTCGCGTGGCACACCTAGAGGGATAGGAGGGACCGGTACGCCTCCAACGCTCAGCAACCAGCCGGTCGGGACGCGGTAGCCGGGCGGGCAGGGGTAGTTCGAGGCGCAAAGCGCCTCCGCCTCCCGGGGTGTTAGACATACGATGGAAGCCATGGGAGAGAGTGATGAGGTTTGCAGATATGAGTCCAAGCCTACATATATATAGTGGAAAAATGGCGGGAATGCGGGAAGAAAATAGGCGGGAACGAAGTGGCGCGCGAAACTTTCATCCCGGGTGGAGGCTCAAACCGGTACAAAAGACTGGGGGAGGCTTATCTAGGAGGGCCTTATCTGGGGGGATGATGTGCGGGTAACCTTTTGTCACGGTTGGTGGCTGCAACCGGGACTAAAGCTGTCGGCAGGATAAGGATGTGTCGGTAACCTTTTGTCACGGTTGGTGGCTGCAACCGGGACTAAAGCTGTCGGCAGGATAAGGATGTGTCGGTAACCTTTTGTCACGGTTGGTGGCTGCAACTGGGACTAAAGCTATCGGCAGGTAAAGACGCGTGGGTGGACGCACTGCTCGATGAGATAAAGCATGTAGCGCACGACGCCCTGTCGAAGGAACAAGACAAAGTAGAAGCGGTGTCATGCCTATAAAAGGAGCATCGATACGCCTTGCCAAGCAGATCAACAAGCCAAGCACAGTTTCATTCCCATGGATGAAGGAAAGGGTTGGGAAATCTCCCGTGGCGCAGCTTCTCGAAGATGTCGTTGGTGCACACGCCCTACGGCATCTTCGGAAGCTGCTCCTCGGAAAAATTTCCCTGCAAGCCCGTGAAAGACTCCGTCTCCTCTAACAGTGTTGGGGAAAGGGTTCTCATTATTACATAAATGGAGAGATTGTCTTGGGAACTATATATGAAGAATACATTATTACATCGCCATCTAGTGTTGTGATCTTCTACGCCGTAGCCATGGAGAATCTTCATCATTTAGTAAGATGCTTGGGTCAATTTTCACCGTGAAGGGCGGAATTTCTTTAAACTTATTATAATCTTCTGGCATGTCTGTCTTGTCATCCACTCCCACGATGTTTCTTTTCCCCGAAAGAACTATGTAGCGCTTTGGCTCCTCGGTTGATGTATTCTTTTGTGGACTATGTATATACGAGAAAATAGTTGCTAACCTTTTAGGATCAAAAAGAGGAGAAATCTTATCAAATAAAATCAAGTGGCATCCCTCACAAGCATTCCATCAAACACCTCTTGTGCACATGAAGAAAAAATGAGCTAGCATACACCTCCACCTTTCACCACCAAGGAAAAAAATGTAGGGAGGTGGGGGGGCTGGCTGCGTGTATATATAGGCATGGCCCTTTTGTCGCGGGCCGTATTACGACCCGCGACAAAAGGGGTGCTGGCAGGACGCGCCAGAGCTCAGACCCCTTTTGTCGCGGGTTGTGATACGGCCCGCGACAAAAGGGCGCGATAAAAGGCTTGGCTCGCTCCAAATGGTTTCGGGGCGACGTGGCTGATACGTCTCCGACGTATCGATAATTTCTTATATACCATGCCATATTATTGATGATTTCTACATGTTATATGCACACTTTATGTCATATTCGTGCATTTTCTGGAACTAACCTATTAACAAGATGCCGAAGTGCCAGTTCCTGTTTTCTGCTGTTTTTGGTTTCAGAAATCCTAGTAACGAAATATTCTCGGAATCGGACGAAATCAAGACCCAGGTTCCTATTTTTCCCGGAACCATCCAGAACACCCGAGAGCCGCCAGAGGGAAGCCCTGGGGGCCCCACACCACACCCTGGCGCGGCCAGAGGGGGGGGCTGCGCCGCCCTATGGTGTGGTGGCCCCAGGCCCCCTCCGAGGCTGCCCTTCCGCCTATTTAAAGCCTCCGTCGCGAAAACCCTAGAACGAAGGACGAAACCCACAGAAACCTTCCAGAGCCGCCGCCATCGCGAAGCCAAGATCTGGGGGACAGGAGTCTCTGTTCCGGCACCCTGCCGGAGCGGGGAAGTGCCCCCGGAAGGCTTCTCCATCGACACCGCTGCCATCTCCACCGCCATCTTCATCACCACTGCTGCTCCCATGAGGAGGGAGTAGTTCTCCATCGAGGCTCGGGGCTGTACCGGTAGCTACGTGGTTCATCTCTCTCCTATGTACTTCAATACAATAATCTCATGAGCTGCCTTACATGATTGAGATTCATATGATGATGCTTGTAATCTAGATGTCATTATGCTAGTCAAGTGAGTTTTACTTATGTGATCTCCGGAGACTCCTTGTCCCACGTGTGTAAAGGTGACAGTGTGTGCACCGTGTGGGTCTCTTAGGCTATATTTCACAGAATACTTACTCACTGTTATGAATGGCGTAGTGAAGTGCTTATTTATAGCTCTTTATGATTGCAATGTGTTTTGTATCACAATTTATCTATGTGCTACTCTAGCAATGTTATTAAAGTAGTTTTATTCCTCCTGCACGGTGTAATGGTGACAGTGTGTGCACCCGTGTTAGTACTTGGCGTATGCTATGATCATGATCTCTTGTAGATTGTGAAGTTAACTATTGCTATGATAGTATTGATGTGATCTATTCCTCCTACATAGTGTGAAGGTGACAGTGTGCATGCTGTGTTAGTACTTGGTTTAGTCGTGTTGATCTTTCTTGCACTCTAAGGTTATTTAAATATGAACATTGAATTGTGGAGCTTGTTAACTCCGGCATTGAGGGTTTGTGTAATCCTACGCAATGTGTTCATCATCCAACAAGAGTGTAGAGTATGCATTTATCTATTCTGTTATGTGATCAAAGTTGAGAGTGTCCACTAGTGAAAGTATGATCCCTAGGCCTTGTTCCTAAATACTGCTATCGCTGCTTGTCTACTGTTTTACTGCGTTACTACTGCTACCATATTACCACCATCAACCACACGCCAGCAAGCTATTTTCTGGCGCCGTTACTACTGCTCATATTCATTCATACCACCTGTATTTCACTATCTCTTCGCCGAACTAGTGCACCTATTAGGTGTGTTGGGGACACAAGAGACTTCTTGCTTTGTGGTTGCAGGGTTGCATGAGAGGGATATCTTTGACCTCTTCCTCCCTGAGATCGATAAACCTTGGGTGATCCACTTAAGGGAAACTTGCTGCTGTTCTACAAACCTCTGCTCTTGGAGGCCCAACACTGTCTACAAGAATAGAAGCTCCCGTAGACATCAAGCACTTTTCTGGCGCCGTTGCCGGGGAGGAAAGGTAAAAAAGCACTCATACTCCGGTTCCAGGTAACAGTACTTTTCTGGCGCCATTGTGTTTGTGCTCGAAGCTATTTCCTTTAGATCCTGCAATTGCATCTTTTTGTTTCTTGTTTACACTAGTTTGGCATAATGGACAACAATGAGCTTCTTATTCTATTTCCTGATTTAAGACATGGATGGTTTGATGCGAAAATTAAAAAACCTATGGAATCTTATTTGCATGCTGGTAGTAATATTAGTATGAACGCTTTGAACACCATTGTTGCTAATGATATGGAAAATTCTAAGCTTGGGGAAGCTGGTTTTGATGAGCATGATCTTTTTAGTCCCCCAAGCATTGAGGAGAAAATTTTCTTTGATGATACCTTGCCTCCCATATATGATGATTATAATGATAGTGGTCTTTTGGTGCCGCCTACTATGGAGAGTAATTTTTATGATGATTATACTATGCCTCCTACACTTGGTGAGAATAATAATGATAGCTACTTTGTTGAATTTGCTCCCACTACAACTAATAAAATTGGTTATGCTTATGTGGAGAGTAATAATTTTATGCATGAGACTCATGATAAGAATGCTTTATGTGATAGTTATATTGTTGAGTTTTCTCATGATGCTACTGAAAGTTATTATGAGAGAGGAACATATGGTTGTAGAAATTTTCATGTTACTAAAATGCCTCTCTATGTGCTGAAATTTTTGAAGCTACACTTGTTCTATCTTCCTATGCTTGTTACTTTGCTCTTCATGAACTTGTTTATTTACAAGATTCCTATGCATAGGAAGCATGTTAGACTTAAATTTGTTTTGAATTTGCCTCTTGATGCTCTCTTTTGCTTCAAGTACTATTTCTTGCGAGTGCATCATTAAAACTGCTGAGCCCATCTTAATGGCTATAAAGAAAGAACTTCTTGGGAGATAACTCATGTGTTATTTTGCTACAGTACTTTGTTTTATATTTGTGTCTTGGAAGTTGTTTACTACTGTAGCAACCTCTCCTTATCTTAGTTTTGTGTTTTGTTGTGCCAAGTAAAGTCTTTGATAGTAAAGTGAATACTAGATTTGGATTACTGCGCAAAACAGATTTCTTTGCTGTCACGAATCTGGGTCTAATTCTCTGTAGGTAACTCAGAAAATTATGCCAATTTACGTGAGTGATCCCCAGATATGTACGCAACTTTCATTCAATTTGAGCATTTTCATTTGAGCAAGTCTGGTGCCCTTTTAAAATTCGTCTTTACGGACTGTTCTGTTTTGACAGATTCTGCCTTTTATTTCGCATTGCTTCTTTCGCTGTGTTGGGTGGATTTCTTTGTTCCATTACCTTCCAGTAGCTTTGGGCAATGTCCAGAAGTGTTAAGAATGATTGTGTCACCTCTGAACATGTGAGTTTTTGATTATGCACTAACCCTCTAATGAGTTTGTTTCGAGTTTGGTGTGGAGGAAGTTTTCAAGGGTCAAGAGAGGAGGATGATATACTATGATCAAGAAGAGTGAAGAGTCTAAGCTTGGGGATGCCCCCATGGTTCATCCCTGGATATTATAAGAAGACTCAAGCATCTAAGCTTGGGGATGCCCAAGGCATCCCCTTCTTCATCAACAAATTATCAGGTTCCTTCTCTTGAAACTATATTTTTATTCGGTCACATCTTATGTACTTTACTTGGAGCGTCTGTGTGCTTTTGTTTTTGTTTTTGTTTGAATAAATGCTTGTGTGGGAGAGAGACACGCTCCGCTGGTTTATATGAACACATGTGTTCTTCGCTTTATCTTTTAGTGTTCATGGCGAAGGTTAAAACTGCTTCGTTCATTTTTATATGGTTGGAAACGGAAAATGCTACATGTAGTAATTGGTAAAATGTCTTGGATAATGTGATACTTGGCAATTGTTGTGCTCATGTTTAAGCTCTTGCATCATATACTTTGCACCCATTAATGAAGAAATACATAGAGCTTGCTAAAATTTGGTTTGCATAATTGGTCTCTCTAAAGTCTAGATAATTTCTAGTATTGAGTTTTGAACAACAAGGAAGACGGTGTGGAGTCTTATAATGTTTACAATATGTCTTTTATGTGAGTTTTGCTGCACCGTTCATCCTTGTGTTTGTTTCAAATAACCTTGCTAGCCTAAGCCTTGTATCGAGAGGGAATACTTCTCATGCATCCAAAATCCTTGAGCCAACCACTATGCCATTTGTGTCCACCATACCTACCTACTACATGGTATTTCTCCGCCATTCCAAAGTAAATTGCTTGAGTGCTACCTTTAAAATTCCATCATTTGCCTTTACAATATATAGCTCATGGGACAAATAGCTTAAAAACTATTGTGGTATTGAATATGTACTTATGCACTTTATCTTTTATTAAGTTGCTTGTTGTGCGATAACCATGTTTCTGGGGACGCCATCAACTATTCTTTGTTGAATATCATGTGAGTTGCTATGCATGTCCGTCTTGTCTGAAGTAAGAGAGATCTACCACCTTAATGGTTGGAGCATGCATATTGTTAGAGAAGAACATTGGGCCGCTAACTAAAGCCATGATTCATGGTGGAAGTTTCAGTTTTGGACATATATCCTCAATCTCATATGAGAATAATAATTGTTGCCACATGCTTATGCATTAAAGAGGAGTCCATTATCTGTTGTCCATGTTGTCCCGGTATGGATGTCTAAGTTGAGAATAATCAAAAGCGAGAAATCCAAAATGCGAGCTTTCTCCTTAGACCTTTGTACAGGCGGCATGGAGGTACCCCATTGTGACACTTGGTTAAAACATGTGCATTGCAAAGATCCGGTAGTCCAAGCTAATTAGGACAAGGTGCGGGCACTATTAGTATACTATGCATGAGGCTTGCAACTTGTAAGATATAATTTACATGATACATATGCTTTATTACTACCGTTGACAAAATTGTTTCATGTTTTCAAAATAAAAGCTCTAGCACAAATATAGCAATCGATGCTTTCCTCTTTGAAGGACCATTCTTTTTACTTTTATGTTGAGTCAGTTCACCTATCTCTCTCCACCTCAAGAAGCAAACACTTGTGTGAACTGTGCATTGATTCCTACATACTTGCATATTGTACTTGTTATATTACTCTATGTTGACAATTATCCATGAGATATACATGTTACAAGTTGAAAGCAACCGCTGAAACTTAATCTTCCTTTGTGTTGTTTCAATACCTTTACTTTGATTTATTGCTTTATGAGTTAACTCTTATGCAAGACTTATTGATGCTTGTCTTGAAGTACTATTCATGAAAAGTCATTGCTTTATGATTCAGTTGTTTACTCATGTCATTACCATTGTTTTGATCGCTGCATTCATTACATATGTTTACAATATGATCAAGTTTATGATGGCATGTCACTCCAGAAATTATCTTTGTTATCGTTTACCTGCTCGGGACGAGCAGGAACTAAGCTTGGGGATGCTGATACGTCTCCGACGTATCGATAATTTCTTATGTTCCATGCCACATTATTGATGATTTCTACATGTTATATGCACACTTTATGTCATATTCGTGCATTTTCTGGAACTAACCTATTAACAAGATGCCGAAGTGCCAGTTTCTGTTTTCTGCTGTTTTTGGTTTCAGAAATCCTAGTAACGAAATATTCTCGGAATCGGACGAAATCAAGACCCAGGTTCCTATTTTTCCCGGAACCATCCAGAACACCCGAGAGCCGCCAGAGGGAAGCCCTGGGGGCCCCACACCACACCCTGGCGCGGCCAGAGGGGGGGGGGGCCGCGCCGCCCTATGGTGTGGTGGCCCCAGGCCCCCTCCGAGGCTGCCCTTCCGCCTATTTAAAGCCTCAGTCGCGAAAACCCTAGAACGAAGGACGAAACCCACAGAAACCTTCCAGAGCCGCCGCCATCGCGAAGCCAAGATCTGGGGGACAGGAGTCTCTGTTCCGGTACCCTGCCGGAGCGGGGAAGTGCCCCCGGAAGGCTTCTCCATCGACACCGCTGCCATCTCCACCGCCATCTTCATCACCGCTGCTGCTCCCATGAGGAGGGAGTAGTTCTCCATCGAGGCTCGGGGCTGTACCGGTAGCTATGTGGTTCATCTCTCTCCTATGTACTTCAATACAATAATCTCATGAGCTGCCTTACATGATTGAGATTCATATGATGATGCTTGTAATCTAGATGTCATTATGCTAGTCAAGTGAGTTTTACTTATGTGATCTCCGGAGACTCCTTGTCCCACGTGTGTAAAGGTGACAGTGTGTGCACCGTGTGGGTCTCTTAGGCTATATTTCACAGAATACTTACTCACTGTTATGAATGGCGTAGTGAAGTGCTTATTTATATCTCTTTATGATTGCAATGTGTTTTGTATCACAATTTATCTATGTGCTACTCTAGCAATGTTATTAAAGTAGTTTTATTCCTCCTGCACGGTGTAATGGTGACAGTGTGTGCACCCGTGTTAGTACTTGGCGTATGCTATGATCATGATCTCTTGTAGATTGTGAAGTTAACTATTGCTATGATAGTATTGATGTGATCTATTCCTCCTACATAGTGTGAAGGTGACAGTGTGCATGCTGTGTTAGTACTTGGTTTAGTCGTGTTGATCTTTCTTGCACTCTAAGGTTATTTAAATATGAACATTGAATTGTGGAGCTTGTTAACTCCGGCATTGAGGGTTCGTGTAATCCTACGCAATGTGTTCATCATCCAACAAGAGTGTAGAGTATGCATTTATCTATTCTGTTATGTGATCAAAGTTGAGAGTGTCCACTAGTGAAAGTCTATTCCCTAGGCCTTGTTCCTAAATATTGCTATCGCTGCTTGTTTACTGTTTTACTGCGTTACTACTGTTGCGTTACTACTGCTACCATATTACCACCATCAACTACACGCCGTTACTACTGCTCATATTCATTCATACCACCTGTATTTCACTATCTCTTCGCCGAACTAGTGCACCTATTAGGTGTGTTGGGGACACAAGAGACTTCTTGCTTTGTGGTTGCAGGGTTGCATGAGAGGGATATCTTTGACCTCTTCCTCCCTGAGATCGATAAACCTTGGGTGATCCACTTAAGGGAAACTTGCTGCTGTTCTACAAACCTCTGCTCTTGGAGGCCCAACACTGTCTACAAGAATAGAAGCTCCCGTAGACATCAGTGGCCAGGCCATTTGTCGCGGGTGCTGGCGCGCCCACGACAAAAGGCTCACACGAAAGCCCTGTTTTCTACTAGTGAATTTAATTAAATATTTACCACAAATCATTAATATGTAAAATACAAAATTAATATCATTAAATAAATAATGAAATATATTTTTATGTTCATCTATAAATATTATATTTATTAGTAGATTGTTCTAAAAGTTTGGTCAAGCTCACACAATGCTCGCTCAACGTCAGCCAAAGCCCGCCAATTTTCATGAACCGATCCATTCTGGCATGCAAGAAGCGACCCTAAGAGCATCTCCACTCGTCCCCTCGACGAGGCCCCCGAGCGACGATTTTCCCATCCGGACGGTGAAATTCGGCCCAGTCGCGACCCCGGTTCCTCGTTTTCGTCCGGATTTGGCCCTTCATCCATCCGGCGAGCCCACGCCATCCCCGGCCCCCCGGGGACCTATCGGGGACTCCGGACGAGTGAAAAGCGGGGAAGGGCCCGATCTGTCGGTGACTCGACACACGAACCCCACCTCCACCCCTCGTATCTCTCTCGCCGCCGGCACCACCCCGCCGGCTTGTTGCCCAGATTCCGCCGTCCCTCCTTCCCCACCTGCCTATATTCCGCCGGCGTTCGACGACGACCTATCTTGCTGCTCTTCCGCCGGCCTGTTTCCTGACTTTGGCCTGCTCCTCGTTGCTCGCGGCTCGGGTTGCCTCGACCACGCCCGTCAGTTGTTCGTCCATTTGCCTCGCAAGACGACGAGCACATGATGATCCTCGGTTGCTTGGAAAGCATGTACGCCGGACTGGCAACTGGTCGACGTGGTGGGTCGGCACCAGGTCGCCGGAAGTGCAAACCGAGACAGCGAATGGAGGGCTACTGCATGTTGTACGCCGACTACTTCGCCGACAATCCATTGCACGGTGAGAGTGTTTTCCGGCGTCGTTTCAGGATGAGCAGAAAGCTATTTCTGGAAATTGTGTATGCCATCCGAGACTTTGATCCCTACTTCAGATGCAAGGCAGATTGCACTGGTTTGGTTGGATTTTCGTCACTGCAGAAGTGCACAGTGGCTATGAGGATGCTGACGTATGGAGCTCCCGGTGATACTGCAGATGACTATCTTCGGATGGCGGAGTCTACCGCCCTTGATTGTTTCTACCGGTTCTGCAGGGCCGTCATAGCAGTGTTCGGGGACTATTACTTGAGATCACCCACTGTCGAAGACACTCAGAGAATCCTTGCAACAAATGAAGCTAGAGGTTTTCCAGGGATGCTTGGAAGCATTGACTGCATGCATTGGCAATGGAAGAACTGTCCGTTTGCGTGGCAGGGAATGTACAAGAGTCACAAAAAAGGCTGCACTGTGATACTTGAAGAAGTGGCTACCCATGATCTCTGGATTTGGCACTCTTTGTTTGGTATGCCTGGATCCAACAATGACATCAACGTCCTAAACTGCTCTCCGGTCTTTTCCAAGCTTGTTGAGGGTCATGCTCCCCCGGTGGACTATGTGATCAATGGTCGGCACTACAACAAAGGATACTACCTTGCAGACGGTATCTATCCAAAGTGGGCAACATTTGTGAAGACTATCTCGAACCCTAACACCCCCAAACTTTGCGAGTTTGTCAAGAAACAAGAAGCTTGCCGAAAAGACGTCGAGCGTGCATTTGGTGTCCTCCAGCAGAGATTTGCTGTCGTCCGGTTCCCCGCTATGACTTGGTCCAAAGATCAGATGTGGGAGGTGATGAACAGCTGTGTGTGCCTACACAATATGATTATTGAAAATGAGCGAAAGCATCCGGTTCCTCTGGCTGAGCAAGAAGCACCATATGAGAGAGAGGGTCCTCTTGCACAGCCTAATCACCAGGTGCCTCCATCATGGGCCGCCTTCATTGTTATGCGCCAGGAGATTCGAGACTCTACAATGCATCAGCTGCTACAAGATGATCTGGTGGAGCACATATGGAGGCTCCGAGGCAACGCCAACGCCGACGCCAACTAGTCTGTCTTAATTTGTTTGAAAAATTGTGAAATTGTGTGCTTCATTTGTTTCAGCACTTGTTAAATATTGTACTGATTATCGCCGAATTTGTTTCAGCAATTTTCGTACTCTTGGTCGCCGAACTTGTTAAATTTTATGTTAAATTTGTTTGAAATATGTCAAATGGTCGAGGTTGGGGGTTTCCTGCCGGGGGGACGGCTGGAACTTCGGCGCTCCCCACGCCAAATCTTCCTCCAATCCGGACGAAAATTTCGCCGGATTTGGGCGTGGGGAGCGCCAACGAGTGGGGATGCTCTAAGGTCTCAACCATACATCTTGTGACTTTATTCTTAAGCTGTTGGGTCACTTTCATACTTGTTCGAGCCGATGGATTATGTGGATATTATCACTACTTCTATCCATTTACAGCTGAGTTGGCATCTGAAATGACAAATCTGCCTTGTCTTTTTTTTCTCGCCTGCGGAATATGTATACAGTCTTTCCTTAGGCGCTAAGACACACAGGAACCTTGGAAGTGATCGACATGCCACGAGGCCTGGAATTCGTTCTGTTCGATCCGGAAAATCGATCTCTCACGAGCAGTACGTGTTCTGCTGTGCTGTGATGGCACATCAGATCTTTCTCGCTCAATTGCCACCAAGCATTTCCGGCCAACAAACTCCAGCCAAGCGATGGATAAAAAAGTCAAAGAAAATCACTTTGCAACAGCGCTACGCTCTCGCCAATTAAGAAGAAATAAACCGCGAGAGCTGCTACTGTAGCTAGCAGATCCTGTTGATCGATATTTCTGATAGAGCATTAGTGGTCTGCAACATTTCCATGGGATCGGAAGTTTTTGAGTGGAAGCGAAGCAAATCACGGACGTATGTGCCGTCGGGGTCGGATGAACGGACAATCGCGCCCATATTTTCGAGTGGAAGCTAACACGTGCTTCCAGGAGAAAAGTATACTATCGATTGGACTAATATTCAACTGTTACTTGGACAATCGCTTGGACGATTCTGATCGAGTTCAACGGCATTTATAGAACGGTGAGTTATTATCTGGACTCTGGAGCTCCAGTGCAGCGGACATGTCATTTTTCCAGATTAATCAACGAAACGTCGACGACTCACCTACATCTCTACGTCAAGAAATGTTAACCCCAAGAACATTGTGTGTACGATCACTGCACAGTCCTGGGTAGAATCTTGCGTCGTAAATATGGAAAACGATATTGGATAAACTTCTCCAATACTGTTCTATTGCCAAGAAAGAATAGCTGCATCTCACACTGAGTAGAAGTTACTAGCAGGATAGACACGAATCAGAGAGGCGGATGACATTTCCGATTTAGGCGTATTAGCTTAATTAATGCCATTCCAAAGATCATCGCCAAGTCCTTGCTCTTTGTCTTGGGCTGCTCATGAACGGCCTAGTTTTTTTTTTTTTGAATGAACGGCCTAGTCTAAGTTCTCGTGGTTCATCACTACTTATGCGATATTCTATTAGATTCTAAATTATGCTTACAATTTCGCTCGAAGTGTATTCTTCACAAAGAGAAGCATACACAACAACAAAAAATTATGTGAAGAATTTGGCAAGGAGATTGCATAAGAGTAACACGGCGGTGTATGCTTTTATCCAAGCTAGAGGCTATCAACTCACATTCCTTACTCTATAACGCCGTGGTTGGTCAAGTAGATTTTCAAATTGGATTGCCGCATTGTTCTTCAGGTCACCCTCCCCTGCATCTCAACGGCATTGCCGGCCTCCCGTTCACACATATGGCCTCGGCCTCGGCAAAAGGCCCCCCTCTCTCCACTCTTCTTCGTCCCTTCCGTCAACCCGTTAATGCAAATCACTGGCATAGCCACTCGGAACAATCTACATCACAGGCTTCAAGGTCGAGGAAGAATTTTGAGAACCTCTCCCTATGCGGACTGTGAATCAACTTTTGTTTGATCCATGAAGCAAACAAAACGTATCATCCACCATTGATGGTTTTCGAGAAGTTAGTGGACTTTGCACTAACTTCCAGAAAAAAGCTCCATGGTTGTAATCCATTGTGAAGACATCAACCTCGACGAATCAGACAGATGTCCATGCCGTCATTGTCGGATGAACGGACAATTGTTCCTACATTTTTTTGGCTCAACTCGCCAGGCTCAATCAACACAACATCGATGACTCACGTGGTTTTTCCATCTCCACAAGAGCGGGCGTTTCAATTTTCGAGCACATATTATGAATTTTGTATTAGGAACATGACAATTGTCATCTCTCCTCTTTAATTTCTCTACCTCAAGTGAGCTAAGTGCATCTAGAAAATGAGAAGATCATGTGTGAAATGTTATTGGGCTTGATTATATCGTGTAAAAATAGAGGGGCATTTTTCTACTACGTTCAGCCCTAAATACTTGTCACAGAATTATTTCTAGCTTCATTAAACCTGCAATAATAAGTATTTATGGACGGAGAAAATATTCTAAAGTGTATTGAAAGGTATGGACAAATTTTAGGCCCCGTCCAGTTATTTGTATATGGAGAGAGTACATCTCTACAGTGAAGAAATGTTAGCCCGAGAGCTCTGAATTTGTAACATTAGCGTCGAGGCGATTTGCACAAAAATAATCCAAAACTTAAAGAAAAGCACAGACTGACCCTCCGGCGAAACTATTTCACCCATCTAACCCTTTTGTGTGGCGCCCTTCCCATCGGCGCCACACATGCCAGTGTGGCGCCCCTCCTGCCGGCGCCACACATCCAGCCGACCTGGCGCCCTCGACGCTGAGCTGGTGCGCCCATCCGACGTGGCAGCATGTGTGGCGCCTCTCCCAACAAATCCAGAAATCCAGCATGAGTGGAAGCTAGATTTTCTAGCGAGGTGACGAGGATATGCCAACAAATCCAGGCAACGTCGCCGTCGGAATGGTCCGGAAAACCTGTGCAGGTCGACAGGGGCGGGGACCCGTCAGGCCGTGTCACACCGGAGCAAACGTGCGTGCTTAGATCTCCAGCGGCGCGACGTAAAAGGACGCTGAGCGACCGTTTTTGTCCGCCGTGACCGGAAATACGTCTGAGGCCTGCTCCAGCGGCGCGACGCAAAGTGACCGGGCCGTCCGCGGAGACGGAAACCTGGCCCAAATATGCCCAGGTTTGCGTCTCCGCGGACGCTCGGCGGTCGCTTGGAGCGTCCTCCATTTCTTACCCGGTCCCGCATGTCAGGGATCGCTTCGATTTGCTTCTTGTTCCCCTTCTTTCCTGCCCTAGTGCGACGCCACCACCCCCACCCCTAGCGCTGCCGTCCGGCCGTAGCGCCGCAGTAGTCGCCGTCGGCTCCGTTCTTGCCGCGCGGGAGAGCAGGAGCGTGCTCCGCCGCGTACCTGCCGGCTGTTTTCGGGCGAAACGCTCCCGGTTGCGCCGCCCTTCCGCGCCGCCCGCGACCTGTTCGGTCAATTGCGTCGGTAGGTTTCTTACTCGTGTTTTCGGCGCTATCGTGCGCGGCCATTGATCCGCAGTTTGTACCCACGCAGATGGACATGTGGCAGATGTTGGACAAGTTCCGCGCAGAGGTCGTCGACTCCTCTTCCGACGAGGAGTCCGATGAGTCGACGCAGACTTTGGCAACAACTGCGGCCTCCATGATCCACGAATTCAACAATGACATCAATGTGTTGCACCGATCACCGGTTTTCAACCGGCTCATGCAAGGCAAAGCTCCCCGGGTGAGCTATGAGATCAATGGAAATGCATATGACAAGCCATATTATCTTGCTAATGGCATCTACCCTGACTGGGCCACATTGGTGAAGATTGTCCGTAATCCAAACTCCGAGAAGACGAGGAGGTTTGCCAAGATGCAAGAGGCTTGCAGGAAAGATGTGGAGCGCGGATTTGGTGTGCTCCAAGCTCGGTGGGCAATTTTCCGTCACCCGGCAAGAACATGGTCGCTGAAGACCATGCATGAGGTGATGATATGCTGCGTGATCATGCACAACATGATCGTTGAGAACGAGCGTCCTGATGGCCGCAATGAGAACCAATGGGATTTCCAAGGTGAGCTGGTTGCGCCACTTCCTGGAGCTTCATCTTGGCAGGACTATCTACATAGGAATGTAGAAGTCATTGATGAAAACGTCTCCAAACAGCTGCAAACGGATCTGATTGAGCATCAGTGGACATTGGCTGGCCATGAAGATCATGCCTAGAGAAATACTATCTTATTTTCATGTCGACTTTTAAATGTAATAACTATGACTTTGTTGATTTCCTTATTTTGTTGTTTAAAAACTTCATAAATTGATGCAAACGCGAAAATGCGTCGGCCCGCTGGAGCCACCCCTAGGTGCAAACGGACGCGCGGACAAAAACGGTCTGTCGAGCGTCCGCCGCGCGACGCAAACAGACATTTCGGACGTCCGAAATGCGTCGCGCCGCTAGAGATGCCCTTACTGTGCTGTTATCTGTGTAATATATTCTGAGTTTCTGAGATGAAAACTAACTTAGTGCTGTGTCAAATTCGCAACCAATGGATTAGCATCACAATTCTTGCATTGCATGAGTTGCAACTGAAGTTGCATAAAATTTTCAGTTCTAAGATTGCAACTCAGATTTGCTTAGTTAAAAATAGGTTGGAATCGCAATTTTTCAGTGGTAAGTTGATTTGCAACTCAGATTTTTCCAACCAATTTTTTTTTCAAAATTGCACCGATCTCTTAATAATCATCAACAGTAGCACAAATAATTCAAAATTAATAAAAAATATATATCGACTTTTGGACGACCTAGCGACGACTACAGACATTAGTATGAGCAAAAAGCCCGCCGCTATCATCGCTTGTCCATCAGGGGAGCCAGGCAAAACTTGTCGTCATCATAGTATAGCTTGTTATAGTAGATAGACGAGAAGTCGTCATGCTAAGACCCAAAGAAATAGCATACTAGAGCAACACTCATCGCAAATGATGACATGAAACCACACCAACGACCACGAAAACCGCACCGATCCCAGGAGCAAGGTAATTCAAAAAGTAGTAAACAATATATATTGATTTTTGGATGACCTAGCGACGACTACAAACACTAGTATGAGCCAAAAGCCCGCTGCTATCCTCGCTTGTCCATCACCGGAACCGAGCAAAACTTATCGTGGTCGTAGTATAGCTTGTTGTAGTAGATAGACGAGAAGTCCTAGTGCTAATACCCAAAGAACCAGCGTACCAGACCAACACTCATCGCCAATGATGAAAATCGTAGATCGGAAAAGACTGACATGAAACCATACCAACGATCACGAAAACCGAACCGATCGTCGGGCACATGAGTCCACGAGCCATCACCAGCGCTAGACGCATCACTAGAAGCGAGGATAAGGAGGTGAGCACCCTATTATGATTCAGGGTGTAGCCGCCGCCTCATTATCCTGAAAAAAAAAACTGAAAACTATCCTAAAAAGGAACGAAAACTCCTCGCCGGCGAGGGGCCATGGTCCGCGACACCTCAAGGCCCCATGACCACCGGAGACAGAGCGAACGAACCTGGTCGCGAGCAAGGTAAATGGAACCCTAGATGGCTTTAGTGGCCATTGCCTCCTAATCGCCTCTCATGCTGCTCGAGTATCGGTTCGGTTGGTATATATAGTGAAAATCCCACTAAATGTATGCAGATATTGCAAGTGGTTTTATACCTAAGATTTGAAAATTAGAAGTGAGTTGTAATAGAAAAAATGGTTCACGCAGTATAAAGTTATGGGAGGTCATCACTTTGCTAAAAAAATAAAATCTGTGACACCTTAATATTTTTAGGCCCGTCTGGTCTGCTTTCAGCGTTGCTAGGATCACTCGCGTGAGCTTTCGTGATCTCCCCCGTTTATGTCCATCCGCAACGTAACAAAATTGACCCATTCACACCTCGCCACTGGCGCATCAACGACAGCTCAAGCTACAGGGACAGGTGCTCGATCTCAGGAAGGCGCAGCGCAGGTAGCTGGTGTCCTGCCTGGTGCCCAACGCTCGTGCATAAATAGGCTGTTCCTCGCCATTACCTCCAAGCACCATTCAGCTACCATTTGGTACATAGGCATACAAATTCCCAGGAAGCTAAGGTAGTGTAGCTCCGGGAGGATGTCTCTGGTGGCAAGGCTCTTCGACACGCTGTCCCTGGACGCGTGGAAGAACCCCTTCAGCAGCATCTTCGGCACGGCCGCCGGCGCCGACGCGTGGCTGGCCAGCGACACCACGGCGTTCGCCGAGACCTACATCGAGACCCGGGAGACGGCGGAGGCGTACGTGTTCAGCGCGCGGCTGCCCGCCGGGGTGAGCAAGGAGGAGGTGCGGGTGGACGTCGAGGAGGAGGGCCACGTGCTCGTCATCGCCGGCCAGCGCAGCGTCCGGAGGGAGGTCAAGAGCGACGAGGCGCGCCGCCAGGTGATCGAGCGCAGCTGCGCGTCCTTCTTCGGCAGGTTCTGCCTGCCCGAGGACGCCGTCGTGGGGCAGGTCAGGGCCGCCATGGACGACGGCGGGGAGCTCGTCGTCACCGTGCCCAGGATCGGAGCCGCCGCCGTGGTGGCTCTGCCCGAGCCGGCCTTGGCCATCGAGGCCGAGGCCAGCCCGTGCTGATCATGCCGACGCCGCCCGCCCCGGCCCCAGGCAGGCACGCGGCAAGTTGCTGTCGTGATCTGGAACCATTCGCGCTCTACGTCCCGTGGCGTCACCTGTAATCCCTATGCGGTTCCATCCATCCCTATGCGGTTCGCTGTGAGTGAGCTCAGCTCTATGCATGCATGTAAAAGCAAATGCACATGCATGTTGGTTGTAGTTCTTGTGATCACTGTCAAGTTAATTAATGAAGAGCTTGCAAGCCCCCTCCGGAAAAAAAGGGAGCTAGCAACCCGGAATCAATCTATACTACTCCCTCCGATTCATATATCGGAGGGAGTAGCAAAGTTGTCAGTATCGCGATACATATCGTACCGTCTTATGATTTTACGATACTATCAATGCCAATTGATACATATCGTGGATAACCGGTTTGGATGGTTTTGGCAAGTTCAATATTTTGTACTAACTCCATAGTTTGGGTAGGATTTGTGAAGGTGATTGGACTACGGGATCAAAGGCGTGTTTTGCCTCGATGTCCCCCCTTTGCAAACTGTTGTCCGCTGTGGTTGGCTAGGATCTTCCAATCCCTTCATGGGTTAACTTATTCCTTATACTTTAATGATGGTGGAAGAGAAAGGTGGGACACCGAAGCACACCTCATCACTGCCCGGTTTGAGCGACCTGACCGGTTTCATGTTTTTCAAAGGTTTAGTAGGATGATATGTATAATATAAAAAAGCCGATGCCGTACGATACCACAATAATGCGAAAAAAATAAGGACACAAAAGCAAGCCAAGCTAAAGAGTAAGAATTGTCTTAGAGTCGCAAGGTGAATTAAATATTTACAAAGACAATTTTTATTAGTTTGGAGGTACCATATGAAAATCTTTATCACTAAGAAAACCCTTCTAGTTATTGCCGTCACCACCACTAAAAACAATGTCAGTGATAAAGCACAAGAAAAATGTTCCGAATATCGAGACAAGGGCGGTTGCCCTACCTTCCCTTACCAATAGGCGATAGCTACACCCCTGTATAGTAGTATTCGAGGTCTAGGGAGTTGTGTCACCTCTCTGAGTCCTAGTTGGTGGGGGTGGTGGTGGCGAAAAGGCGGCGGCGCAGTATGATTCGCGCAGGCCACGACAACAGTGTCGGGAGGGTGGCGGCCCACCGATGTTTGCCAAGGTCGTTACAGAAAATTTGGAAGCAAAAGGGCTGATGCGAGAATCCTACGTGTTCAATCAAAATGCGCTTTACTGGGTTTCTTCGGCGAAAAGTGTCTTTAGCTCATGGGCAACAGTGCCCCCGCTTTACTGGGTTTCTTCGGCGAAAAGTGTCTTTAGCTCATGGGCAACAGTGCCCCTGCTGTTTAAAAAGAATCGAAAATCATACATATTTATTTCAAAAAAATCTGAAAATAAATCTAGACATAATAAATAACGTAACCTACAAGCGTGTAAAATTTTAATATGAAATTCTTTATATTGTAGACTACACAAAAAAGACAAAATCTGTTGAAATTTGGAGATTTGAAATATGCATACCCAGATCCACACATTTGTTATTTTTGTGTAGCCCATAATTTTATGTTTTTGAAATTGAAATTTTTCTCGTTTATGGGACAATCCATTGGCTACATCATGTTTTTTTTTTTTAAACACATAAATGTGATTTTTATTTTTTGTAAAATAGCAGGAGCATTGGTGCCCAGGAGCACCAAATCTCTATCCGTTTCTTCGGGGCGATTAGACCAGAAGATACCAATTTGATGCCCAGAGTAGGATGCCCTAGGGGTAGCAGCACATCTGACGGCCAGAAATTAACAAATGCTAGATGGGACGGCAAAAAATGATCAGATCATGAGAGGGCTCCCTGTTGTCCCTAATGTCAGCTGTAAATCTTGGGAAGGTGTTCTTCTTTTGACAATTCTCGGGAAGGTGGCTAATAATTAGAGCACATGGTAAAACTCTTCATTGGTTCTCTTGACACAAAAGAGACTGAAAAGTTTTCGATGGATCAGGCATCTCGTGGACACACTAGCCGGCTAGTTGGTTGGCAGGTTCGTTGCTCGTGCGCGCATCTCGTGGAGAAAGAGGCACGACCACTGGTAGAAAAATGGCCTTTAGTCGCGGTTCGCAACTGCCATTAGTCGCGGTTGCGCAACCGCGACTAATTAAGCGCGACTAAAGGCCCCCCCTTTAGTCGCGGTTGCTTACGAACCGCGACTAAAAGCCCGTCCACGTGGGCGGCTACCTTGCGCCTGGGCGAAGGACCTTTAGTCGCGGTTGGTGTCCCCAACCGGGACTAAAGGCTATTTCGTTAAATTTTTTTAATTCATTTGGATTTCTAATTTTTTTTCACTCCTTTTTTTTTTTTTCTTCAGAATTTCTCTTATTTCAGTTATTTGCATAGCTTAGTCTCTATCTCTAACTACACTTATCTCTAGTCAAATTACTTATTCGTGGTCAAACTTCCCGCTCGGTCACCCATCCTCCCACTACTCCACCTCTAGCACGCTTAACTTCCGAGGTCCATTCCGTTCCGCATCCAAGTGCTTCGCGTGCATGTATGTGATAGTAGTATCATATCAATCCTATTAACATGTTGATCGATGTCACATTTCTTTATTGTTTGAATTTCAAATAATTCTTTTAATAAATAAAAGTAATGATGTAATAATAATATTGAATAAATAAATAAACATTAACTTTTTAATTTGTATTATTTTTAATTTTATTAATTAATTAAATATTTTTTTTGCCAAACCTAAAATCTAAAAATTTGAAAATCTAAAAATTGGGTAAAAATGATAGTAATCTTTATGCAGAATGAAATTATTAATTTTAGGTTTTAAAAAATTAAAAAAATATAAAATCCATAATTTATAGAAAAAACTAAAATCTTCCTGCTTTTGTATTTCCATTTGGAATTTTGAGAATCTAAAAATTGGCTAACCGGGTAAACCTCGGTGAATTCGGATGTAACTTTTTCCCAGGATTTTTTTGATATATTATACGTTTTTTTCCGACGTCGTATGCAAAAGTTATTGCGGTTTTACCATTTTTTAAACTTTTTTTGCAAAAAAAGTGGAAATTCGAATTTCTTAATTTCTCCGAATATTAGGTTGCATAACATACAAGAATCTGAAAACAATTTTTTTTTTGAATTTTCTATCATTTTCTTTTGTATTTTACAAACCAAAAAAAGGCGATCCAGGGGGGGGGGGGGGTTGCAGGTTGCGTGGGAGTAAAAAAACTCGGAAAAACCTTTAGTCGCGGTTGGTGTCCCCAACCGCGACTAAAGGTTTTTCCGCCGGCCGCCTCCCGAACCGCGACTAAAGGGGTATCCTTTCGTCGCGGATGGAGCATTAGTCGCGGGTCGCCTCCCGAACCGCGACTAAAGCCCCCTTTAGTCGCGGTTCGAATATTTCCGGGACTAATGGGGATGGACGGAAGCCTCTTTTTCTACTAGTGGACAGGTCGGAAGCACACCGTCTTTTGCTGCAGGTATGCAGACCAGTACCAACTACCACCTAGTACGGCACATCGGCATGTCGACGGCGACGATATTTTTTGTGTGGTATATATTCCCGCCAACACTCGCGTACCAAACACAAGAAACAAGACCGGGCCATCACAGATATTTCGGCCCTCAATCAGGAATGGGGTCATATATAGTGAGGGCTCTGGGTGAACGGTCACGTGTAGACTTTTTTTTTGTATTACAGGTGAGCGTTGTTTTGAACCACGATTTTTTTTTTGACTGATGCGGAAAAGGTTTTAGATATCTTATGATTGTTTTTTTGTTGGATTGATTAACATTTTTCCAAATCATGTGAAAGTATTCTTTAAAACCACCCATGTACATTTTGAAAGCCCAATGATTTTTTTTCAACCCGATGAACTTTTTTCGAACACTGAACATTTTTGGACCACGAACAACATTTTATAAAATAATTTTAGTTTTTAAGAATGCAAATATTCTATAAAATACAAATACAAAAATTTAAGAGAAATATAAAATTTTAAAATAGGGTTTTCTATTTTCGTGCCCTCGGGTTCTTAGTTGTGCTCAGTTTTCCCCAGCCGCTTAGTTTTTACTCAGTTTTGCCCAAGCCTCTTGTCTGAAACCCTCACAAGGAGCTCGGACGGGAGGAATCCCGTTTAGTTGACCGTTGGTTGGTGCTGGCAAGTGGGGCCGCTGTTGGTGCCCCGCAGTGGACACGTCTCCACTTATCCAGATCATCGTGGGACCCACAACTTGTCCACGTTAGCGCGCCGTACCCATAGCTTACCCAGGTGACCGTTGCAAAATGGGAGCCCGAGCCAGCCCCGCGCCCGTGCCCGTGCCATTGCTTCCCCTTTCTTTCCCCGCACCCCATTGTTCTTCTTCTCCGCCAGCGGCAGCCCTTCTCCGGCAGGCGGGTGATGTCTAGTTTCTCTTCGACCTTCCGTTCTTCATGGCCGCAGTATGGACCCGTGCCTTTGACAAGATGCCCTGACTTCCCACGCCAGGAGCATCTGAAGCGGTCGATCTGTAAGACGGACGACAACGGCAACCGTGGACGTGAGTTCCTTGCATGTGAGAGCATGCCATATAGAGAGGGGGATAAGGTTAGATCTCGCTCCAATTGCTCTGTTTTCTCTCGATTTTCTTGTTATTCCCTCGAATTTGGGATTTAGGGTTCACGTTGTTGTTTTCAGATCCTGAAGAAATGCAGGTATTTCGAGTGGATCGATGTGTACATTCAGAGGCTTCAATTGCAGGAATCAATTGGCGCTATTGGGGAGCACAATTTGGGAGGGGGGGACTTGCTGTAGAGAATGCGGCGGAGAGAGGAGCCGTTCCGACTATGCCTAATGCTCCCAATGCAGAACTGGTGGAGGTGAAGGGAGAACTGAAGAAAATGAACAAGCAGTTAAGGCAGCTGGTCGAGTTGAAGAAGCAAGCTAATCTAATGGCTGGTTGTTTTTTTTGTATAATTGCGATCGGATTCTTATCATTGCTCATCAGGCGCTAGAAGTTGTTACAAGGGATCCCTTGTTACAAATCCATTATTCAGTTACATGTACTTGTAGTTGTTGTCAAAGTTAGTGTGTGCATTCACCGAAATTACCAAAAAAAAAATAAGTGTTAGGGAATATAGGAATGCTAAAGATAGTTAATAATTGTTAGAGAGGTGACAAATAATGCATTCACCGAAATCCCACAAATATGTATGTCTCATGTTTATACCAAAATTATACCACTTTTGGGACATTTCAAATAACCAAAACTATATCCCAAACTATATTCCCTAAAAGAAAAGGAATGCTAAAGAAACTTGATAATTGTTAGAGTGGTTGTAAATAATCCATTCACCGAAATCCTCCAAATATGCCAAATATGTATGTCTCATGTTTCTACCAAAATTATACCACTTTTGGGCCGTTTCAAATTACCAAAATCTATATTCCCTAAAAGAAAAGGAATGCTAAAGATAGTTGATAATTGTTAGAGGGGTGATATATAATCCATTCACCAAAATCCCTCAAATATGTATGCCTCATGTTTATACCAAAATTATACCACTTTTGGGCCGTTTCAAATTACCAAAACTATATCCCAAACTATATTCCCTAAAAGAAAAGGAATGCTAAAGAGAGTTGATAATTGTTAGAGGGGTGACAAATAATGCATTCACCGAAATCCGCAAATATGTATGTCTCTTGTTTACACCAAAATTATACCACTTTTTTGTTTAACATTTTTAGATCGTGGAAAATAATGCATAAATAGAGGGAATATAGTTACGTGGCAAACTCGTTATTGCACATAAATAGAGGGGTGACACTGTCCACCGGCAGAGAGAGAGAGGGGTGGCCACGAAGAGAGAGAGAGGGGTGGCCACGAAGAGACGGAGAGGGGTATACTGCCCGTTAGATTAGTGGATCAACGGTTGGTGGAGTCGATCCGTGTGACAACGGCTCAACCAATCAGGATAAGTTTGGGCTTCTGTGAGCATTTGTGACAGTACTTGAGGGCAAAACTGAGTAGTACTAAGAAACCAAGGGCACGTAAATAGTAAATAGACTAAGGGATTCAAATAAAAGAATTACAAAATGAAAAATGCATGTTTTGTACAATATAATTCATATTGGGCTACATCAAATTATTTGCAATTCAAATATACATGAATGTGACAATTATGGCCTCATTTAGACAAACTATGTTTTGGGGAAGATGTTTTGCAAAGGGGTTTGAGTGGAAAACCATGCATCTTCATAGCTACTAGTGATTCTGAGAAGTGGCAATTTGTGGTAAAACTTGATTTATCTATGTTTGTTAAGGTTTCCTAGTGAAAGTGCATGGAGCCCCATGTGTGGTTTTGGTAATTAATGACAATCCCTATGGACTAATGTTTGCATTGAGTTAGGTTTGTAGGAGTTGTCCATAGGCAATATGTTGGCTCAAGATTGTAATAAGAAGCAAATGAAGAAGATCAAGTGTCAAGTATGTCTTGAAGATGAAGATGAAGTGAGCTCTCAAGGTTAACTTCAAGACATCAATGAAATGAAGTGCAAGTTCAAGATGAGCCAACTCGAAGAGATCATATGCTTGAAGCTTGCCATGAAGAAATGAAGTGCAAGTTCAAGATGAGCCAACTCGAAGAGATCATAAGCTTGAAGCTTGCCGTGAAGAAATGAAGTGCAAGTTCAAGATGAGCCAACTCGAAGAGATCATAAGCTTGAAGCTTGCCATGAAGAAATGAAGTGCAAGTTCAAGATGAGCCAACTCGAAGAGATCATAAGCTTGAAGCTTGCCATGAAGAAATAAAGTGCAAGTTCAAGATGAGCCATCTCGAAGAGATCCTTTGTTTGACTCTTGCCATCCATATGATGATCATGGATATGTGAATATGCGCCGAAGAAGAAGCTCTCCCATGGTGGATTATGGGGAAGCAATCCATATGGTGATCATGGATATGTGAAGTTGCGCCGAAGAAGAAGCTCTCCCATGGTGGATTATGGGGGAGCAATCCACAAGACTTCGTCAAGCAAGCACAATCAAGAAAGGCGTTCCATCTTGTTTCGGTCAAGATCGTCATCATCGAGCTCAAGTGGAATGCGCAAGTATAAGGTTTGCTCTTGATAGGGTTTCTTTCTCACCGGTCTCATTGTAGGATAACGTTGCATAGAAAACAAAAATTTTCCTACCGCGAACACGCAATCCAAGACAAGATGCAATCTAGAAGACGGTAGCAACGAGGGGGTATCGAGTCTCACCCTTGAAGAGATTCCAAAGCCTACAAGATGAGGCTCTTGTTGCTGCGGTAGACGATCACTTGCCGCTTGCAAAAGCGCGTAGAAGATCTTGATCACGATCGGTTCCGGCGCCACGAACGGGCAGCACCTCCGTACTCGGTCACACGTTCGGTTGTTGATGAAGACGACGTCCACCTCCCCGTTCCAGCGGGCAGCGGAAGTAGTAGCTCCTCTTGAATCCGACAGCACGACGGCGTGGTGTCGGTGGCGGTGTAGAAGTCCGGCGGAGCTTCGCTAAGCTACGCGGGAACTATGAAGTGGAGGAGCAAAGCTAGGGTTTGGGAGGGGGTGGCCGGCCACTCAAGGGGGGGCGGCCAAGCTATGGTCTTGGGGTGGCCGGCCCCCTCCCTTGGCCCCTCATTATATAGGTGGATCCCAAGTGTTGGTGTCCAAGTCTTCGAATAAGACCCGAAACCAAAACCTTCCATAGGAGGGGGCAAACCTAGCCCAACTAGGACTCCCACCCAAAGGTGGGATTCCCACCTCCCATGTGGGGGGTGGCCGGCCCCCTATGGTGGAGTCCACTTGGGACTCCACCCCCACTAGGGCTGGCCGGCCATGGAGGTGGAGTCCCTTGTGGACTCCACCTTCCTTGGTGGTTTCTTCCGGACTTTTCTAGAACCTTCTAGAACCTTCCATAGAACCTTCCGCGACATTTTATTTCACATAAAATGACATCCTATATATGAATCTTATTCTCCGGACCATTCCGGAACTCCTCGTGATGTCCGGGATCTCATCCGGGACTCCGAACAAATATTCGAACTCCATTCCATAATTCAAGTGCTACCATTTCAACATCCAACTTTAAGTGTGTCACCCTACGGTTCGAGAACTATGCGGACATGGTTGAGTACTCACTCCGACCAATAACCAATAGCGGGATCTGGAGATCCATAATGGCTCCCACATATTCAACGATGACTTTAGTGATCGAATGAACCATACACATATATTACCAATTCCCTTTGTCTCACGATATTTTACTTGTCCGAGGTTTGATCTTCGGTATCACTCTCTACCTTGTTCAACCTCGTCTCCTGACAAGTACTCTTTACTCGTACCGTGGTATGTGGTCTCTTATGAACTCTTTCATATGCTTGCAAGACATTAGACGACATTCCACCGAGAGGGCCCAGAGTATATCTATCCGTCATCGGGATGGACAAATCCCACTGTTGATCCATATGCCTCAACTCATACTTTCTGGATACTTAATCCCACCTTTATAGCCACCCATTTACGCAGTGGTGTTTGGTGTAATCAAAGTACCTTTCCGGTATAAGTGATTTACATGATCTCATGGTCATAAGGACTAGGTAACTATGTATCGAAAGCTTATAGCAAATAACTTAATGACGAGATCTTATGCTACGCTTAATTAGGTGTATCCATTATATCATTCACACAATGACATAACCTTGTTATTAATAACATCCAATGTTCATGATTATGAAACTAATCATCCATTAATCAACAAGCTAGTTTAAGAGGCATACTAGGGACTTCTTGTTTGTCTACATATCACACATGTACTAATGTTTCGGTTAATACAATTCTAGCATGATATATAAACATTTATCATAAACATAAAGATATAAATAATAACCACTTTATTATTGCCTCTAGGGCATATCTCCTTCAGTCTCCCACTTGCACTAGAGTCAATAATCTAGATTACATTGTAATATACCTAACACCCATGGCATTCTGGTGTTGGTCATGCTTTGCCCTAGGGAGAGCTTTAGTCAACGGATCTGCTACATTCAGATCAGTGTGTACTTTGCAAATCTTTACTTCTCCATCTTCGATGTACTCGCGAATCGAGTGATAACGCAGCTTGATATGCTTCAGCCTCTTGTGTGACCTTGGCTCTTGTGCATTGGCGATGGCACCCATGTTATCACATAAATGATTAATGGGTCCAATGCACTAGGAACCACACCGAGCTCTACAATGAACCTCTTCATCCATACCGCTTCGATGAAGCCTCCGAAGCCGCTATGTACTCCGATTCTGTTGAAGACTTCGCCACCGTGCACCGCTTCGAGCTTGCCCAGCTCATCGCAGCACCATTCAATATAAACACGTACCCATTGTGACTTAGAGTCATCGGGATCAGTGTTCCAACTTGCATCGGTGTAACCGTTTACAACGAGCTCTTGGTCACCTCCATAACAAAGAAACATATCCTTAGTTCTTTTCAAGTACTTCAGGATATTCTTGACCGCTGTCCGTTGTTCCATTCTGGATCACTTTGATATCTCGTTAGTCAAACTAACAGCATGTGCTATATCTGGTCTAGTACATAGCATGGCATACATGATAGATCCTCTGCCGAAGCATAGGGGATGTTACTCATCCTTTCTCTTTCTTCTGCCGTAGTCGGTCCTTGAGTTTTACTCAATACCTTGCCTGGTAACATAGGTAAGAACCCTTTCTTACTTTCGTCCATTCTAAACTTCTTTAGAATCTTGTCCAGATATGTACTCTGATAGCCCTATTAGGCGTCTTGATCTATCTCTATAAATCTTGATGCCTAATATATATGATGCTTCACCAAGGTCTTTCATTGAAAAACTATTATTCAAATAACCTTTAACACTGCTTAATAGTTCTATATCATTCCCAATCAATAATATGTCATCTACATATAATATCAGGAATGCTACAGAGCTCCCACTCACTTTCTTGTAAATACAGGCCTCTCCATGACATTGTATAAACCCGAAGTCTTTGATCACCTTATCAAAGCGTCGGTTCCAACTTCTTGATGCTTGCTTCAGTCCATAGATTGAACGCTGAAGTTTGCATACTTTGTCAAGCATTTTTAGGATCGACAAAACCTTTGGGTTGTACCATATACAACTCTTCCTCAATGTCTCCATTAAGGAACGCCGTTTTGACATCCATCTGCCAAATCTCATAATCGAAAAATGCAGCTATTGCTAACAAAATCCTCACAGATTTTAGCTTCGCTACAGGTGAGAAAGTCTCATCGTAGTCAACTCCTTGAATTTGTCGGAAACCCTTTGCAACAAGTCGAGCTTTATAGACAGTAATATTACCATCAACATATGTTTTTCTCTTGAAGATCCATTTATTCTCGACAGCCTTTCGGCTATCGTGTAAATCTACTAAAGTCCATACTTTGTTATCATACATGGATCCCATTTCGGATTTCATGGCTTCTTGCCATTTGTTGGAATCTGGGCTCATCATCGCTTCTTCATACGTCGCAGGTCCTCATCATTGTTATCTACAATCATGACATTTAGACAAGGATCATACCAATCAGGAGTGGCACGTTCCCTTGTCGATCTGCGAGGTTCAGTAGTTTCCTCGTTCAAGTTTCATGATCATTATCATTAGCTTCCTCTGTTGCCGGTGTAGGCGATGCAGGTACAACTTCCCGCATCGCGCTACTCGATCAACGAGTATAGATTTATCAATCTCATCGAAGTTCTACTTTTCTTCCAGTCACTTCTTTAGTGAGAAATTCTTTCTCAAGAAAGGTTCCGTTCTTAGCAACAAAGATTTTGCCTTCGGATCTGTGATAGAAAGTGTACCCTATAGTTTCCTTAGGGTATCCTATGAAGACGCATTTCTCCGCTTTGGGTTCTAGCTTGTCCGGTTGTAACTTCTTTACATAGGCTTCGCAACCCCAAACTTTCAGAACGATGACTTAGGTTTCTTATTAAACCATAATTCATACGGTGTCGTTTCTACGGATTTTGATGGTGCTCTATTTAAAGTGAATGCGGCTGTCTCTAATGCATAACTCCAAAATGATAACGGCAAATCAGTAAGAGACATCATACTACGAACCATATCTAAGAGAGTTCGATTACGACGTTCGGACACACCGTTTCGTTGAGGTGTTCGGCGGTGTCAATTGTGAAAGTATTCGCATTTCTTTAAATGCATGCCAAACTCATAACTCAGATATTCACCTCCACGATCAGATCGTAGAAATTTGATCTTCTTGTTACGTTGATTTTCTACTTCACTTTGAAATTCCTTAAACTTCTCGAAAGTTTCGGATTTATGTTTCATGAAATAGATATACCCATATCTACTCAGATCATCTGTGAAGGTTAGAACATAACGATAACCACATGCGATGCTACACTCATTGGTCCACATACATCGGTATGTATGATTTCCAATAAGTCAGTAGCTCGCTCCATCATACCAGAAAATGGAGTCTTAGTCATTTTTCCCATTAGACATGCTTCGCATCTATCAAGTGACTCAAAGTCAAGTGATTCAAGTAATCCATCAAGATGGAGTTTCTTCATGCGTTTCACTCCAATATGACCAAGACGACAGCGATTGCCACATATAAGTAGAATTATCATTAAGTTTAATTCGCTTAGCATCAATGTTATGTATGTGCGTATCACTACTATCGAGATCTAACAGAAATAAGCCATTCTTTTGTGGTGCTCGACCATAAAAGATATTATTCATAAAAATAGAACAACCATTATTCTCAGACTTGAATGAATAACCGTCTTGCATTAAACAAGATCCAGATATAATGTTCATGCTCAACGCAGGTACATAATAGCAATTATTTAGGCTTAAAACTAATCCCGAAGGTAGATGTAGAGGAAGTGTGCCGACTGCGATCACATTGACCTTGGATCCATTTCCAACGCGCATCGTCACTTCATCTTTCAGCAGTTGTCGTTTATTCTTTAGTTCCTGTTTCGAGTTACAAATATGAGCAACCGAACCAAGATCAAATACCCAGTGTACTAGAACGAGAACTAGTGAGATAAACATCTATAACATGTATATCGGATATACCTTCTTTCTTCTTCTTGACAAGGCCGCTTCTTCAGATCAGCCGGATACTTGGAGCAATTACGCTTCCAGTGTCCCTTCTCCTTGCAGTAATAACACTCCAGCATCGTGCTTAGGGCCGTTCTTAGGTTTCATAGGAGGCGTGGCAGCTTTCTTGCCACCCTTCTTGAATTTTCCCTTAGACTTGCCCTGTTTCTTGAAACTGGTGGTCTTGTTGACCATCAACACTTGGTGCTCTTTCTTGATCTCAATCTCAGCAGCTTTTAGCATGCCAAAGAGTTCAGGTAACTCCTTGTTCATGTTCTGCATATTGTAGTTCATCACAAAGTTCTTGTAACTTGGTGGCAGTGATTGAAGGACACGATTAATCCCGATCTGTTAGGAATCACTATTCCCAAGTCATCGAGTTTCTTCGCATGCCCGGTCATGGCGAGCATGTGCTCACTAACGGAGCTGCCTTCTTCCATCATACAGCTGAAGAAATGTTTCGATGCTTCATAGCATTCCATCGCCGCATGAGTCTCGAATATATCTTTCAGATCATTCATCAACTCATGAGTATCTTGTTTCTCAAAACCTTTTTGAAGATCGGATTCCAGCATCGCACAGGATGGCACACCGAACTTGAGAGTACCGAGTTTTCCAGTCGCGTAAACAGCTTTTACTTCATCGGATTCATCTTCTCAGAGGGTCACCTAGCGGTGCATCAAGCACAAATTGCAGATTTCCGCCGAGAGGAAGATCCTCACATGACGGAACCAGTCGGTGAAGTTGCTACCGTTGCTCTTAAGTTTCTCTTTCTCTAGGAACTGATTAAAATTGATTGGGGACGCCATCTCTACAACATATATTTGCAATAGTTTAGACTAAGTTTATGACAAATTGAGTTCAAATTTTAATTCTACATAATTAAAAAACTAAGTGAACTCCCACTCAAAACAATATCCCTCGCATTGTCTTAGTGATCACACGAACCAAATCCACCGCACCTAAACCCGATCATCACGAGAAAAGGTGTGATTTCAATGGCGAACACTCAAAGTGTTCATCATATCAACCATATGATTCATGCTCTACCTTTCGGTATCACGTGTTCCGAGACCATGTCTGTACATGCTAGGCTCGTCAAGGCCACCTTAGTATCCGCATGTGCAAAACTGTCTTGCACCCGTTGTATGTACTTATCGAATCTATCACATCCGATCATCACGAGATGCTTCGAAACGATAAGACTTGATAACGGTGCTACTAAGGATGAACACTTTATTATCTTGAGATTTTAGTGAGGGATCATCTTATAATGCTACCGTCATGATCTAAGCAAAATAAGATGCATAAAAGGATTAACATCACATGCAGTTCATATGTGATATGATATGGCCCTTTTGTCTTTGCGCCTTTGATCTTCATCTCCAAAGCACGGACATGATCTCCATCATCTTCGGGCATGATCTCCATCATCGTCGGCGAAGCACCAAGGTCAATGGCACCGTCTTCATGATTGTCCTCCATGTAGCAACTATTACAACTACTTTGAAATACTACTCAACATGAAATTTAAAGACAACCATAAGGCTCCTGCCGGTTGCCACAATACAATAATGATCATCTCATACATATTCATCATCACATTATGGTCATATCACATCACCAAACCCTGCAAAAACAAGTTAGACGCTCTCTAATTTGGTTTGCATATTTTACGTGGTTTAGGGTTTTCGATATAGATCTAATCTACCTACGAACATGAACCACAACGTTGATACTAATGTTGTCAATAGAAGAGTAAATTGAATCTTTACTATAGTAGGAGAGACAGACACCATAAAGCCTCTTATGCAATACAAGTTGCATGTCGAACGAGGAACAAGTCTCATGAACGCGGTCATGTAAAGTTAGTCCGAGCCGCTTCATCCCACTATGCCATAAAGATGCAAAGTACTCAAACTAAAGATAACAAGAGCATCAACGCCCACAAACCATTGTGTTCTACTCGTGCAACCATCTATGCATAGACACGGCTCTGATACCACTGTAGGATAACGTTGCATAGAAAACAAAAATTTTCCTACCACGAACACGCAATCCAAGACAAGATGCAATCTAGAAGACGGTAGCAACGAGGGGGTATCGAGTCTCACCCTTGAAGAGATTCCAAAGCCTACAAGATGAGGCTCTTGTTGCTGCGGTAGACGATCACTTGCCGCTTGCAAAAGCGCGTAGAAGATCTTGATCACGATCGGTTCCGGCGCCACGAACGGGCAGCACCTCCGTACTCGGTCACACGTTCGGTTGTTGATGAAGACGACGTCCACCTCCCGTTCCAGCGGGCAGCGGAAGTAGTAGCTCCTCTTGAATCCGACAGCACGACGGCGTGGTGTCGGTGGCGGTGTAGAAGTCCGGCGGAGCTTCGCTAAGCTACGCGGGAACTATGAAGTGGAGGAGCAAAGCTAGGGTTTGGGAGGGGGTGGCCGGCCACTCAAGGGGGGGCGGCCAAGCTATGGTCTTGGGGTGGCTGGCCCCCTCCCTTGGCCCCTCATTATATAGGTGGATCCCAAGTGTTGGTGTCCAAGTCTTCGAATAAGACCCGAAACCAAAACCTTCCATAGGAGGGGGCAAACCTAGCCCAACTAGGACTCCCACCCAAAGGTGGGATTCCCACCTCCCATGTGGGGGGTGGCCGGCCCCCTATGGTGGAGTCCACTTGGGACTCCACCCCCACTAGGGCTGGCCGGCCATGGAGGTGGAGTCCCTTGTGGACTCCACCTTCCTTGGTGGTTTCTTCCGGACTTTTCTAGAACCTTCTAGAACCTTCCATAGAACCTTCCGCGACATTTTATTTCACATAAAATGACATCCTATATATGAATCTTATTCTCCGGACCATTCCGGAACTCCTCGTGATGTCCGGGATCTCATCCGGGACTCCGAACAAATATTCGAACTCCATTCCATAATTCAAGTGCTACCATTTCAACATCCAACTTTAAGTGTGTCACCCTACGGTTCGAGAACTATGCGGACATGGTTGAGTACTCACTCCGACCAATAACCAATAGCGGGATCTGGAGATCCATAATGGCTCCCACATATTCAACGATGACTTTAGTGATCGAATGAACCATACACATATATTACCAATTCCCTTTGTCTCACGATATTTTACTTGTCCGAGGTTTGATCTTCGGTATCACTCTATACCTTGTTCAACCTCGTCTCCTGACAAGTACTCTTTACTAAATACCGTGGTATGTGGTCTCTTATGAACTCTTTCATATGCTTGCAAGACATTAGACGACATTCCACCGAGAGGGCCCAGAGTATATCTATCCGTCATCGGGATGGACAAATCCCACTGTTGATCCATATGCCTCAACTCATACTTTCCGGATACTTAATCCCACCTTTATAGCCACCCATTTACGCAGTGGTGTTTGGTGTAATCAAAGTACCTTTCCGGTATAAGTGATTTACATGATCTCATGGTCATAAGGACTAGGTAACTATGTATCGAAAGCTTATAGCAAATAACTTAATGACGAGATCTTATGCTACGCTTAATTAGGTGTATCCATTATATCATTCACACAATGACATAACCTTGTTATTAATAACATCCAATGTTCATGATTATGAAACTAATCATCCATTAATCAACAAGCTAGTTTAAGAGGCATACTAGGGACTTCTTGTTTGTCTACATATCACACATGTACTAATGTTTCGGTTAATACAATTCTAGCATGATATATAAACATTTATCATAAACATAAAGATATAAATAATAACCACTTTATTATTGCCTCTAGGGCATATCTCCTTCACTCATAGTGTAGTTGGAGACCGGTTTATAGTTTAGTTGCCGTACTATCAAGAGGGCTCTCGAGTGAGTAACTCGATCGTATCGTTCGGAGAGAGCTCAAACCTTTGCATCCTTGCATCATCTTTCTTAGTTGTTATTTGGATCTTATCCATGTGATGTTTTAGAGCTTGTGCTTATTCTCATTACAAGCTCTAGTTCATCGAAAACGGATTTTGCATAGATCACTTGTTGCGTTTTCGAGTTTGGTGATTTTGTCAGTTTCTCATGTTGAGGTGTTGCACCTCTAAAAATAAGAGAAAATCACCCCCACTGGTTTCCATATTTTGTTGGGTAGCTCTTGTCGTCCTCTTTTTGTTGGGTAGCTCTTGTCGTCCTCTTTCCAACAAAATTGGTTTCACTCAATTCGGAGCTACCAATCTTAAGTTTTGGAGTTTACAAGTTTACCTAGGCCGGATAATCCGGGCCGGATATTTGCACAAATATCCGGCCCCTGAAAAATGGCTAAGGACTTTTTCGACGAGATACCCTGGATCCAGGCCGGATTTTTGGCCGGATATTTCCAGGAGGCCGGATTATCCGGGGGGGCCGGATTATCCGCCCCCAAATATCCTGCAACGGCTCGATTTTTTGGGGGGGTATAAATACCCCCCTTCTTCCTCCTTGGGCTGGTGCTTCTCTCACTCTCTCTCTGCTCCATTGTTGAACTAGAGAAGCTTGCTCTATCTCTCAATCCCTCCATGATTCTTGCCCCCATTTGAGGGAAAAGAGAGAGGAGATCTAGACCTACATTTCTACCAATCAAATCCATCTCTTTGTGAGTGGAACCCTCTAGATCTTGATCTTGGTGTTCTTTGTGAATTCCTTTGTTCTTCCTCTCTTATTCCCCCAATAGCTTTTGTAGCTTTGGTGGAATTTGAGAGTGGGGGATTTGCCATTGCATTTGGTGCATAGGTTTGGGTTCTCCACGGTGATTCGTGGAAGTGAAAGCAAGAAGGTTGTTACTCTTGGGTCTTTGGACCCTAGACGGCTTAGTGGTCTTTGTGGTCTTTGTGGTGTTCTTGGGGACTCCAATTAAGTTGTGGAGATTCTTCAAGGGCAAGGCCTTTGTGGCGTCTTAGTGGTGTTCTTGGGGACTCCAATTAAGTTGTGGAGATTCTTCAAGGGAAGGCCGTTGTGCCAATTTATTGGGAGCCTCCAATTAAGTTGTGGAGATAGCCCCAAACTTTGTGCGGGTTCGGTGACCTTCCTAAGGTCCCATAGTGGATCGAGGACATCCCTTTTTGTGGGAATTCTCGAGGAGAATACGGTGGCCCTCATGCATTTGGAGTGACTTGTCCTCCACACCTCTCCAACGGAGAGTAGCAATCGCAAGAGTGTGAACTTCGGGATACATCGTTGTCTCCGCGTCACTTCGGTTATTCCTATACCCGAGCTCTTTACTTATGCACTTTACTTTGTGATAGCCATCGTGCTTGAAGTTATATATCTTGCTATCACATAGTTGCTTATATTGCTTAGCATAAGTTGTTGGTGCACATAGGTGAACCATAGTATATTGGCTTTGGACTTAACAAAGTAAACGCTAGTTTTATTCCGCATTTGTTAAGCCCATCTCGTAAAAGTTTTAAACCGCCTATTCACCCCCCCTCTAGGCGACATCCGTGTCCTTTCAACTAGGTGGCAGGTTGCGTAGGAAGACTCCATGAGTAGGTGCCACTATATTTTTATTTTTTTTGGATTTTTTTGCGCATGAAATGACTCTATGTTAATCTCATTTGTTGACTCTCTGTTGACCAGCTACTTGAGGGTAAAACTGAGTATATTGCACTTGCCAGTCTAAGTACTCGAGGGGAAAACTGAGTACAGATAAAATTTCTGTATAAGGCCCGAGGTTATAACTGAGTACACCAAACGTCCCAGGGTTAGCATCGTGTCGCGGTGCATGTTGCAGCCGTGCATAGCGGACGCGTGTTGCGATACACGCCACCTTCGTCTTTATAGAGACCCTCTTTCTCTCTCATTCTCACTGCAACCGCCTCTCTTGTCCCATCATCTTCTCCACAACCTAAGAAAAAACCCCGAAGAAAACCGCCGGCGATGGAGAAGAATGAGATACCCATTGTCGGCGCCGGCGCATCGGCCGCCGCCCCCGTCCAGGCCCCCGTCGCTGCTTCCAACGTAGCCGCCGGTGCACCAGCCGCCGGCGCATCGGCCGCCGCCCCCGTCCAGTCCCCCGTCGCTTGAGACCCGTACGAACCAGTGCCGTACGTCGCGCCGGAGAACCCCTACGACACCAGCATCGTCGACGACGAGCCGGAGGTAACCCTTTCTTCCCTTGTTCTTATCCCATTTCAATCCTTTTGTGTTAGATCTAGCGTTATTAGGGTTCGTCTATTCCTAGTTCAATCCTTTTGTGTTAGATCTTGCGTTATTAGGGTTCGTCTGTTCCTAGTTCAATCCTTTTGTGTTAGATCTTGCGTTATTAGGGTTCGTCTGTTGCTAGTTCTAGATCTTGCGTTATTAGTGTTTGTGATTTTTTTTGTTTAAGATTCAGTTAACTTATGTGAGTAATCAATCCCATCCGGTTAATTTGTGCCGATGATGATGAATATTTAGGCACAAATTGATTCAGGGTTTGGTCAGTGAACAATTGGTGTGTACAAATTTGTTGTGCATGATCTTTGGTTCACTGACTCAAATCCTGGATATAAGTGTGTCCAATGTAACTGAGGCTACCTCTTTTTTTTGTGCTCATATTATCATGCATGATCTTTTGTTCACTCTCTGTTCCATCATCGTTGCAATTGACTCCGTGTTTTTTGCACGATCTTTGGTGCTACGTGACAGGTGCAGAGCAGCGACATCGACAGCGACGACGAGTCCTTCCACACCAAGACTCATCACGTCCTCGGGAGGCTGCAGTCCGGCCATTACGATGGCCACTTTGCTCGAGGCGTTTACAGGTGCCCCTTCTACAACAGGAAGCTCCGCGCCACCGACTTCAACTGCCTGGTGAACCATGCTGAATCCATTGGCAGATGCGGCACTAGAGTTGGAACGATCGTGAACGTGCATGCGTTCATGGCCCAACACAAAGCACTTGGATTCACCTGCGCAGCCTCCAAGCGAGTCACATGCGCTACCTGGAGGCGTTGAACGTGCCTACTGCACTCTCTATATGTGACTGCTCTTTCTGTAGAGCAGCTTAAATTCATGTAAAATGTAGCTTATGTTGGATCTATCGGTAGTACTGTTGGATCTGTCGTGAATATATCTATGTTATGTTAGCTGCTGTATGCAGCTTATTCTATATTTTTTCTGGATTTGTGCCCTAGATTTCCTACCTGATTGGGTAAAAACTAAGGCATAAAAAAATAAATGGCGTTAAAAAACAGAAGGAGAAGCTGCTCTAGATTTGCTACCAATTTGGGCAATCAAGAATGAAGGAGATCGAGCGAGAGAGAGAAAAAAAGTGCATTGAAAACTGCTAATCTGGGCGAAAGAGATAGAAACCACTCGTGCCCACATCTCGGACCCACACGGCTCCACACGCTACGGCCCCACACGCTACGGCCCCCGCTCCGCTCGTATGACCAAACACGGTCTCGTCCTATCCCATGCGGTCCCTTTCTACCAGCCCCACACGACGCGGCCCTGCACGACGCGGCCCCACTCGTCAGCACGGAACGGTCAACTGAACGGGATTCCTCCCGTCCAAGCTCCTTGTGAGGGTTTCAGACAAGGGCTTGGGGAAAACTGAGGAAAAACTAAGGAGCTGGGGAAAACTGAGTACAACTAAGGACCCGAGGGCACGAAAATAGAAATCCCTTTAAAATAAACCGAAAAAATGAAACTGCTTAGATGGGCAAACTTGTCAACGAAACAATTCGGGCGGTCACATATGCCTCCACATATAAACATGGTAGATAGAGAATAATAATTCTAACTGCATCTACAACAAGAATGATGTAGAGGTTGTGAACATGCTTCAGATGAGAAGAAGCCCGTTTTAACCAACTTGTGAACACATTTAGGGTTATGGGTTGCTTCAAGATAACATCCACACATGTATCAAATAGTAGGTAGCAATGTCCCTTCATGTTATTAGTCATAACCAGAGATATCGAGTGATTCACAACACATCGAAGAGATGCATTGAGACAATCACTACTAGAAAAAGGCATGTCGCCAGTATTGCTAGCAGTGGCACACATTGATAGTGGTGCACCACTCCTATATAGCAGTAGCGCACCCTACCACGCGCGCCACTGCTAGCCCTCATAGTCAGGGACGAAGCTGCTTCATTGACATTCGTGTCAATTAACACGTGCGATATTGGTAAATCTATCACTAAATCTGCACTAAGCAATCATTATTTGTGAAGATGACACAAGCGAACATAGAGCTAACACCATCGCATCAAATTTCTAGATCCATCCCTACTCATAGTAGCCGCGCACTAGCTACGGGGTGCGTCATTGGTATGTCTTGGAGGAGGGTTGAAAAATGGAGCGACTTAGCAGTGGTGCACCATGGCATGGTGCGTCACTAGTACCTCACATTGGAGTGGAGCACTAGGTCCGGGGTGCGCCATTGGTATGTCAGGAGGGGGGCTGAAAAATGGAACCACATAGTTGTGGCGCACCAAGCCTGGTGCGCCACTGCTATGTGGTCCCTAAAATTTCCACCCCTACCCCCTTGGGGATTGCCTTTTCAGTTTCGAAAAAATAAAAGAAAATGATAGAAATTTTAAAAAACAAATTCCTTCGAGAAACCCATATGTTATGTCATCTAGTTTTAAGGAAAATTAACAAACATAAATTTTGACTTTTTTTATTGCAAAATGGCGCTATGTTTCGATTGAACGGGTTTTTTCGGTTGCATACGACATCCGGTTATAAAAAACTATACCAAAATGTATCTACGTAAAATTTTACATTTGATGCTAGATTTATCAAAATCAAGAAGAAAATAGGAATTTTTTCAGCTTTAGATTTGGATGAAAATTTTCAAAAAACCCAAAAAAATAGCAATGGCGCACCATGAGATGGTGCACCACTACTAGTCTTCCCCCCTTCAAAATTTGAATTGGCCGGACACCTGGCCCCACTCTTCTTATCCACCTCCCACATTCCTCCTCCACACATTAGAGCATCTCTATCAGAGCTCGTAAAAGGCCCAAAACCGAAAAATAACCGCCAGTTTACGGGTTCGGGCTGAAAAATGGCGCCGATCAGTGACCGTAAACGAGGCAAAACTGAAATTTTTTTTTCGGGCCGAGACCGAAACCCATACTCGGCATGTATTTGTAGGGGCCGATGGAGCGAACCGAACGCAGCCCGAACACAATCCCTAGTTTGCGCGCGAGGGAAGTTTCAGCTCCTCCCAACCGCCGCCACCGCCGCCGATCTGCGCGCCCTCACCTTCCTCTGCGCCGCCGTCGACCGATTTCTCCACGATGAGTCTCGAATCGACCCAGCCGGCCGCCGTTGCTAGCTCGCAGGCGCCGCCACCCTCTCCCGCGGTCACCGGAGCTTCCGCCGCGCCACCAACCACCCCGGCGACCCCTGCGACCCCCGCGGAGGTAGCAACCACGGTCTCATCGATGAGCGTGGTGAAGCAGCGGCGCGCGGGAACGCATGTGGTCCCGCAATCTGGTGCCGCGGCGGCCACCGGTGATGTCCCGGCGGTGGCAACGAAGCCAAAGGCATCCCGTGCAAAACCGAAGAATTCGGCGCCCAAAAGGACGAAAGTGAAGGCGTCGACGAGCCGTGGCGCCCCGCCTTCGTTCCCCTTCCCTCCAACGCCGCCGCCGCCACCACCGGAAGCCACCACGAACGTCGCCCAGGACATGCTCGATGACGGGCCAACAAGGTACACATCGACTCTTCCTCGGGTTTTCATTGCGAGAAGATATTGAGGCCGCGTACTGTTAGGAACGAGAACACCTCGTACATGGAGATGTTGGACGAGGTGAACATGAACCCACTCCCTCTGTTCGGCGCTGGGATGGGCGGAGATGAGGATGACGGCGGGGACGAAGGGGAAGAAGGGGAAGAAAGGGACGAAGGGGAAGAAGATGAAGGGGACGAGGGTGTGGTCGAGGTGAAGGCCGATGGAAATAGGAAGAAGAGGCGGGCCAACAACTACACGGAAATTGAAGACACCACCTTGTGCCGAGCTTGGGCCGCCGTGGGGATGGATGCCGTCTCCGGCACTGATGAAACAGGGAAGCGCTACTGGCAACGCATCGAGGACAAGTTCGATAAACTTATGCCGCGCTTTTAGCATCATGTCGATCGCACGTACCGATCCCTCCAAGGACGTTGGGACGCGATCAAACCGGCCTGCAGCCGGTGGGCAGCAGCAATGGACCAAGTGGTGTCCAATCCTACTAGCGGCGCAACTGTGGACGAATATGTGAGTGCATATTTCGTTTGTATAATTGTAGTTTCGCTTTGGTGACATATTGACGATTTCTTGGTTGGTTTTGCAAATGTAAGACCGCATTGCCGATGCGAGGTACAGAGACATGGCCGGCAGCAAGGGCAAGAGCTTCACCATGCGTCATTGCTTTGATGTGCTTCAACACCTCCCCAAGTGGCAATTGAGGGATGAAGAAGTAGCACCGAAGAAAGCTGCAATGGTTGCGCTCGACGACACTGAGGACGAGAAGGAGGGCCGGAACGCTGACAAGCCGGAGGGGAACAAGAAGGCCAAGGAGAGGCTCAAGCTCGAGGGGGAGGCTGCATTGTTGAGGGACAAGTTTGATCAAATGATGAAGTCGAAGGAGGTGATAGCATCCAAGACTTTGGAGACCAAGCTTGTCATCATCGAGACGAAGAAGGAGGTGAGCATTGCCAAGCTTGAAGACAACCAAGAGAAAGCAAGGAACAAGGCCAAGTTGGAGGAGATGAGGATCAATGTGAAGAAGGCCAAAGCAATGAAACAACTATTGGCCGAAGAGAGGGAGATCATGATGATGAACACCAAGGACATGAATGAGCAACAACTAGAGTGGTGAAAGGAGGCCTCGGCGGAGATCACGGCAAGACGAAGACTAGCTCGTCAAGAGGCAACTGGTGGTGGCTCGGTGACTCCTCGAGGTGGTGGCTCGGTGACTCCTCGAAGTGCTGGCGATGATGGTCACGGCGGGCCAACCTCGGTTTGATGCCGGCGGTGAGAGGAGAGTGTGAACTATGAACTGTTTGCTTTGATTGTGTCATTTGATGTCTGCAGTATGAACTATGCATGAATTGTTTGCATTTGATTGTGTCATTTGTTTGATCATATGCAAAGTTTTTGATAAACCATGTTTTTACGGGTTCGGAAGCCGCTGGCGCAGAACAGAGCCCGTAAACCAAAACTGTAAAACAGAATTTTACGACCCGAATACACGAGTTCGGTGAACTGAACTCCACTTTTTCAGTTCGCGTTTTTATGGGCTCTGCTAGAGATGCTCTTATGTCCTCCTCTTTCCTCCTTCACACATTCTCCTCTCCTCGATCCTTTCCTCCTTCCTTCTCCATCATCTCATCCTTCCTTCTCTCATCCATCCTCTTATCCTTCCTTCTCTCATCCATCCTCTCCATGCTCTCCTCCTTTCTCCTCTCCGGAGACCTCATCTTCGGCGACTTCCTCTCCTCCCTTCGGCCTCCCTCCTCCCTCTGGCATCCCTCCCTTCGGCCTCCCTCCACTCTCCTCTCCTACATCCTCCCTCCTCTTCGGCCGCCGGCCTTCTCTCCTCTCCGGTTGCATGTCGAACACCTCGGCACATAGAACGTAACAAGATGCAGAATAGAAAGAAATTCGGGAAAAAACAAAAAACAATCGCAAAAATAGTGTGCCAGATCCACAGCCAGATCTAGATTTTGAAATTTTACCAATGGTGCACCTAATTTTTTTATCAGTGGCGCACCCCAAAGAAATAGTAGTGGCACACCACATGATGCGCCACTAGTACTTGGATTACTAGTGGCGCACCACATGGTATGCCACTGCTAATACTTTGCAGTGGCGTGCTAGTAGGGGCCCACCATAATGAAAATAGGTGCGCCAGTGATGACCATTTGTCTAGTAGTGAATATCCCGACATTTAATTACTCGAGAGCTAAGAGGAGGGATGATCCAGCCACCATCTGGTCAAATCCATTGAAGAAAGAAGAAAGCTATCTATGGTATCCACATTTTAATGTGAGCAACTCGAGCATGTACTTCATCACATAATTATATTGCATCGAAACCTAACAATTTGTTTATGTCAGGATTGTATTGGAAACTGCATGAAAACTGAAGAGCGCCGTGTAACTGTACTAGAGGAAGTATCATGCATGACATGTTGGCAGTAATTTGTTATGGCACAACAATTAATGAGGAGAGAGGTGAGAATGTACAATAAGTAGTTACCGTATCATAGTAGGTAAAATCAGAAAAATTTAATGACAAGTGGATCAATGAACACAAATTTATTTTAAGATTTCACAAAATATTCAATATGATGAAACTATGATATTACCTCATGATACTATGCATTGTACAAGTGGTATCATAAACTAGTATCATATGCATGATACTAGTGTATGATACTTTTCTTTGTGATTAGTGTTAGCAAAACTACATTAGAATCTACTCTCCATGCGCCTTGGCGCCAACCTGCTTCAACGTTGTGCAATCTTGGCGCTGAACGCTTCGGTGCCGTTTTTAATGACGCCGACTTTAGGTATTCCATTTTATTTTAAAATACCTTTGCTAAAAGGTTAGAGGAGGGCATTAGTTTTACAAAAGGCTCAGATTTGTCTATAGAAAAAATACTCGACGGAAACCCCAGGAAGACAAATATGTTCGCCGTCGACCTGCCGACCGGCCGTACTTAGGTGGCGGTTGGCACAATGGTCCACATGGGCGTTGGCCTCGCGTGCAAAAGATCGCAAATTCGCGAAACTCCACGAGATGCAGGATGAACGAACCTGCCGACCACGAGATGCCTGATCCATCGAAACATTTTTCAGACTCGAAATATCTTTTTCCGTGTTAGAGCATGTCTAGCAGATCCTTCAAACCGCAAACCCCATATCCGTCTATTCAGGCCACCCCAAACGCGTTTTAGGGGTCGAAAAACGGCCGCGCAGTTCAGATGCGCCAAACGTTGCAACATAACACAATCTAAATTATTACACAAATTGATATAACAAATACAACAATAATCTGAGTTATTACATGAAAGTTTACTGTCATACATTACAAACAATACAAATTGAAACAAATGTTTCTGAACAATATGAATCAAATGGTACAACAACAAATGAAGCAAACAACAAATGGTTGGAAACACAAATAAATTCTAGTTGCCGTGCCTTTGCCAATGGTGGCGAACAAGATCTTCCTAGAGCTGTTTTGCATCATTGTCATTCTCAATCTGACGGTATGTTTCAAGGAAAGCTTGCACAGTATCTGGATTTCTTACAGGTTTGACCCGGGTGCCAACATTATCAAAGAAAAAGGATAAGTTCAAACCCCTCTCATCCTCAATGATCATATTATGTAGAATGACACAGGTGGTCATTATGTCCTTGAGTATGTCCATATCCCAAAATTGGGCATGTCCTCGGACTATTGCAAATCTAGCTTGCAAAACACCGAAAGCTCGTTCTATATCTTTTCGAGCTGCCTCTTGTGCTTTTGCAAACTCAGCTTCAGCTCTGTTCCCTGGCTCTCGGATGGTTTTCACAAATGTGGCCCAATCTGGGTATATACCGTCGGCAAGGTAGGACCCCATTGTGTACTCTCTCCCATTGACGGTGTAGTTGCAAGCCGGGCAAGAAGATGGGATCAATGCAAGACATTGATATCGTTGAGCGAACCGGGCAAACCAAAAAAACTGTGCCAAATCCAAAGGTCTTGCGATGCAACGGCCTCAAGAACGATTGTTGGGTCGCCGCTCCGGCCACAATACAATCCTTGCCAAGCTTTTGGACAATTTTTCCATGTCCAATGCATACAATCTATGCTTTCTAGCATGCCCGGCCACCCCCGTTGTTCGTTCTCCGTCATTAATCTTGCGGTATCTTCGTCATTGGGAGCTCGAAGATATATCGGCCCATACGCGCGCATCATAACCTTGCAAAAACGTCGGACGGACTCCAACGTCGTATCCTCGCCTATGCGAAGATACTCGTCGGCATGGTCCACCGGAATGCCGTATGCAAAGGTGCTCATGACGGCGGATATTTTCTGGTGCGCGCTAAATCCCAAGAACCCCGCTGCATTCCTTTTGCGCTTGAAGTAGCGCGTGTTGTCCTCACACATTGCGACAATTTTTTTGAACAAAGATCGCCGCATTCGGTACCGGCGGTGAAAAAGATGGGGCGGGTATGTCGGTACCTCGGGGAAATAGTCGCGCATGAGCAAGGTGTGGCCGACGGCGTGGTTCCGCGGGATGCACATCCGCCCCATGGTCGAGCCCTTCCGCTTCCTCGGCCGCACGTCCTCGGCCGCACGTCCGTGGCAGCCGCCGCGAGTATCACCGCCGTCAGCTCGAGGTCATCGTCGAGCAGCTCCTCCAAGTCCGTGTCGTTGGAGGAGGACGAATCCTCCAACAAAAACAGCGCGCACGGGTCCATTTGCAAAGGCGCAACAACCGCGGCAAACCATTAGAGCTACGGCGGCAGAACCGCGGCTGAGATGAGCTTGAGGAAAATGCTTACCGGCGAGGCGTGCGCGGTGGCGTCGATTCCGGCCGATTGGTGCCCGATTCACGCGCGCCGGCAGGCGGAGCGGACGCGGCGGGCCCGCGCGCGTGCTTCTACCGGTTGGAATCAGAGGGGAAGGGCGGGGGTGGCCGGGATCTGCGGCGGTGCGCGGCGGCGGCGGTTGGCGGGAGGAAGAGGAGAAGGGGAGACCTGAAACTTACTTCGCGCCAAGGGGCGGAAATGGATGGAGGCCGGCCTCCCACAGCCCCTCCGACCCGGGAACTTGGGGGTCGCGCGGCGCGAATCGGGGCGGCCCGGAATTTTTTTTGAAAATGGGGGTCCGATGCGGATCTGAACGGCGCGTTTTTTGCCCTCCGAACCGGAAATCGGCGGTTATTATACGAATGGGGTCGGATGGAGGATCTGCTAGAGATGCTCTTAGGAAGATCCAAGCTCGAAATATCTTTTCCGTGTTAGGAAGATCCAAAATACCAGTGAAGAGTTTTAGCCCGTAGGGTTAATTAAGCACCTTTCCGAGAATTACTGACAGAGTATATTGATTCCAGGATTCCAGCTTACTGGGTTTTCAGTAACTTGACAGTGAACACCATGCATGCGCAGTGCTTTTACAGGGACTCACTCACTCACACCCAAGTACCGAACCACAGAAGGATGGATGAAACGCACTACAGACATCAAGCAAGCGCCTTGATTTCTAGTGAAGCCACAGACCCGATCAAGCTGGCAGAGATCGCACGAGCAACTTACTTCGTGTCTGCACCTGCGCCGGCACCGGCAAGATGGTATCAGCACGGGCTGGGCTCGACCTCGATGGCCAAGGCCGGCTCGGGCAGCGCCAGCACGGCGGCTCCGATCCTGGGCACGGTGACGACGAGCTCCCCGCCGTCGTCCATGGCGGCCCTGACCTGCCCCACGACGGCGTCGTCGGGTAGGCAGAACCTGCCGAAGAAGGACGCGCAGCTGCGCTCGATGACGTGCCGGGCCTCGTCCGTCCTGGCCTCCCGCCGCACGCTGCGCTGGCCGGCGATGACGAGCACGTGGCCCTCCTCCTCGACGTCCACCCGCACCTCCTCCTTGCTGACCCCGGCGGGCAGCCGCGCGCTGAACACGTACGCCTCCGCCGTCTCCCGGGTCTCGATGTAGGTCTCGGCGAACGCCGTGGTGTCGCTCGCCAGCCACGCGTCGGCGCCGGCCGCCGTGCCGAAGATGCTGCTGAAGGGGTTCTTCCACGCGTCCAGGGACAGCGTGTCGAAGAGCCTCGCCACCAGAGACATCCTCGCAGAGCTAGCTTGATGGCTTTTAGCTTCTTGGGAATATGTATCTATGTACCAAATGGTAGCTGAATGGTGCTTGGAGGTAATGGCGAGGCACCGGCTATATATGCACGAGTAGGAGCGCTAGGCACGAGGCAAGACACCAGCTACTTGCCTTGCGCCTTCCTCAGATCGACCACCTGTCCCAGTAGCTTGAGCTGTCGTTGCTCCTCCAGTGGCGAGGTGTGAATGGGTCAATTTTGTTACGTTGCGGATGGACTTAAACGGGGTAGATCACGAAAGCTCACGCGAGTGATCCTAGCAATGCTGAAAGCAGACCAGATGGGCCTAAAAATATTAAGGCGTCACAAAATTTATTTTTTAGCAAAGTGATGACCTCCCATAACTTTATACTGCGTGAACCATTTTTTCTATTACAACTCACTTCTAATTTTCAAATCTTAGTTATGAAACCACTTGCAATATCTGCATACATTTAGTGGGATTTTCACTATATATACCAACCGAACCGATACGCGAGCAGCATGAGAGGCGATCAGGAGGCAACGGCCACTAAAGCCATCTAGGGTTCCATTTACCTTGCTCGCGACCCGGTTCGTTCGCTCCGTCTCCGGTGGTCATGGGGCCTTGAGGTGTCGCGGACCATAGCCACTCGTCGGCGGGGAGTTTTCGTTCCTTTTTAGGATAGTTTTCATTTTTTTTAGGATAATGAGGTGGCGGCTACACCCTGAATCAGAATAGGGTGCTCACCGCCTTATCCTCGCTTCTGGTGATACATCTAGCGCTGGCGAAGGCTCGTGGACTCATGTGCCCGACAATTCTCCTGGGATCGGTGCGGTTTTCGTGGTCGTTGGTGTGGTTTCATATCAGTCTTTTCCGATCTACGATTCTAATCATTGGCGATGAGTGTTGCTCTGGTACACTGGTTCTTTGGGTCTTAGCATGACGACTTCTTATCTATCTACTATAACAAGCTATACTACGACCACGGCAAGTTTTGCCCGGCTTCCGTGATGGCAAGCGAGGATAGCGGCGGGCTTTTTGCTCATACTAATGTATGTAGTCGTCGCTAGGTCATCCAAAAGTCGATTTATATTTTTTTATTACTTTTTGAACTATTTGTACTACTATTGATGATTATTAATAGATCGGTGCAATTTCGGAAAAAAAATTGGTTGGAAAAATCTGAGTTGCAAATCAACTTACCACTGAAAAATTGCGATTCTAACCTATTTTTAACTAAACAAATCTGAGTTGCAATCTTATTGAGAACTGAAAATTTTATGCAACTTCAGTTGCAACTCATGCAATGCAAGAATTGTGATGCAAATCCATTGGTTGTGAACTTGACAGAGCACTAAGTTAGTTTTCATCTCAGAAATTCAGAATATATTACACAGATAACAGCACAGTAAGCACGCACGTTTGCTCCGGTGTGACACGGTCTGACGGGTCCCCGGCCCTGTCGACCTGCACAGGTTTTCCGGACCATTCCGACGGCGACGTCGCCTGGATTTGTTGGCATATCCTCGTCACCCCGCTAGAAAATCTAGCTTTGCAACTGACCTATGGAGCGGTCGTACGAGTCACACGTCGTGGTTTGTGTGTGTGTCCTTCAAGTCTCTTGGCATAGACGTTGTGTGGTCCACGTCCTACATTTAAGGGCCTCGATGTACAATCCGTTCACACCTTTCCTTACTCGATCGACATGTTATACCTGCGCACTACAGGAATCGTACCGGATGCCGACGGCCGCGAGCCCTCGGCGTAGCGCGCCCTGGCCGTCGGCATACGCTAGGCCAACGGTGACCGTCGGCGTAGCCCCTCGGGCAAGGTCCGCCTTGGGAGAGCCCACCTGGCCGTCGGCGTAGACGAAGAAACCGACGGCTGGTCCCTCCCCTCGGCGTACCGGCCCTCGGCGTAGCTCGCCTACCGGCGCCTTCCGTCTGCCGTCAGCGCTACACCGAGGGCCTGGCCGTCAGCATACCGAGCTACGTGGCGCATCCACGGTCGCCCCACTGACGTCTACGCCGCGGCTACGCCGAGGGGCCGACCGTCGTCATACCGAGCTACGTGGCGCATCCACGGTCGCCCGCTAACGTCTACGCCGCGGCTACGCCGAGGGGCCGGCCGTCGGCATACCATGCTACGTGGCGTATCCACGGTCGCCTTGCCAACCGTCTACGCCGCAAGGCCCTCGGCGTATCTGCGGCCATTTTTTCTTCTTTTTTTTGCTGTTTTTTGTTGTTGTGCTGGTTTGGCAGCATATAAATTCACAGATAAATCACAGGAACTTGATCAAGTGCAATTAGCAAATAGACATAACATCAATTCCAAAATGCAAATAGACATCGTAATGTCATAACATCATCCAAATCTACATAGTAGTGTCATAGCGTCGCCAAGATATACATCGGACTACATGTCTAGCTCAAGGCCTAGTGATCTCCTAGGAAAAGCTAGAGGTTAGCGAGATCTTCATTGTTGAACTGAGGCGAGGGCTGGCGATACTGCGCTGAAGTAGAAGCTGCAGAAGAAACACCAGGAGAAGCACCGAGAGAAGAACCGGGAGAAGTACCGGCAGAAGGGCCACGAGAATGGCCGGGAGAAGGACCACCATGATGAACCGGTGTGATCTCACGCCCACCATCCCAGACATGACCATAACCCTGGTTCCCGGAACATCCCATTCCCTACATACATATTCCCCAGATGTTAGCAACTTGCGAGGCAAAGGAAAGCCGTAGTATTCGGTTTGGCGAAGAACTTACCGGTGTACTCCCATAGTATGTCGCAGCGAAAATTTCCTTCGATGACATCAATGGCATCGGCCCCGGCAAGGGAGGCCACGGCCCTAACTCCACTGTCTGTCCAGTTTGAGTGGCCACCATCGATGCCTACAAGATAGTTTACATGTCAGGCTTTGCAGAAATAAAGCATCAAACTAGGGGACAGTGGGAATTGTCATTATTTGCGAAAAGAAAGGTTGAAACTTACATGTACATATGTCATGTACTCCTGGAACTCCCTCTGGTGCCGGTGAAAGGACTCCTGATATTCTTGATGAGCGGCCACGTAGGCCGCCTCAAAGTCACGCTACAATTTCACAAATTCGTACGTCGTTAGCACTTAGCCATGCATGAACGAAAGTCGGAAAGAGGATGGAAATAAGGGAAACTTACGTCGTATGCTGGTTGCCGAGGCTGGCGACGAGGCGTGATAGGGGGGCTGTCTTTGGTGAGGCCCTCCTTGAGACGCGTGAAGGTCGTGGTGAGGGTATGCATCTTGAGACGGCCATGCGGCAACCCTCTGTACGACAGGACCAACGACTCCTCGTCGATCTCCGCGCTCATGGGGTCATCCATCTCCGGGCGACGATGCTTCACCATCGCACAGTAGTTGTCGGCGTCCTCGGCGTAGGTGCCGAAGTACTCGGGGAGCGAGGCTGAGGCTTCGAGAGATCTGGCCTCTTCATCCGCATCTTGTTGTATACCTGGACGTCAGTAATCTCCTCCCTGGGTTCTGCCTCGGCCCTCTGCATCGCGGAAGGAAATGTTATGAGTATCAACTATGAACCTGACGGAAAATAAAATGTATACATACCGTCTTCCCCTTGTAGCGCTCGTAGCTGAGGTTTCCCCCGCAGTGTGTGCCACCGTCGCCTCGATTCTCCTCGTTCCGCCTCGCCACGGCTGCAAAGTCCTCGTCCTGCCTGAGCCACCTCGTCCTAACCATCTCCTCCCATGCCTCGGCATGCCGCTCAGCCCAATCGGAGATAACCTGAAAATGCAATACTCAACTCAATATAATGCAATTGTAACTTAGTAGCAATGTAGAATCTCGTTGACATTTTACTCAGCGACATGTAGTCCTCCACCGTCATCACGTACTGGGCGTTAGGATTCTTACCGACAATGTCCGCCTTGTGGACCCTCTCGCCTCTCTGTGCCCAGAAGTGACTAGCGGCCGTGATCTTTTGGTTGTACCACACCTGTGGTTTCAACCTCTCACATGCCCCCCGCAAAGTCATCTTCGCCATCTCCTCAACCACGGGCAACACACGATAAAAACGCTTCAATCATGCAAAAAACAATTTTGAGAGTCATGAGTTAGCACATTTGGCGGAATTACAAACACGGGCCAACAACTGTAATTGGCAGCCGACATACCATATGGATTGAAGCCATCTGTCGCTATCGCAATTCCGACATTCCGAGCCTCTGCTGCCCTATGGGGGTATTTTCTATCGAAGTTCTTCCACGTATTACCATCAGATGGATGTCCCATCTTCGTCCGCCCCCTGATTGTCCTTTATTCGAGTCCCCATCTTGTGCCACATCATCTGTTTGGCGGTCTCCTCAGTCAAGTAAAGCCGCTGGATTCTTTTTATGAATGAGAGATACCGAAGAATTGACTTTGCGATCTTTGACTGCCTCACCTGACCATCCTTTCCCGTTACCTCTTCATACCTAGAGGCCTTACAAATGGCACAGTACTTATCCTCCGCAAACTGTTTCCAGAAGAGAATGCAACCTTTTGGACAACAGTCTATCCTTTTGATAATCCATGTTGAGCTCCGACATGAGTTTCCTCGTCTCGTGCAGGCTTTTAGGCAGACAATGCCCTTTGGGCAACATGTTACCAGTTGTTCTTAGACTTGCTTCGAAGCCGTCATGGGTGGTGTTGTACCGGGTCTTATCGGCTCTACATTGAGAGATGTCATCGAGCTGAGAATTCGCGGCGCCCTCGTACAGAGGCTTCTTAGCCACGTCCATCATATCATAGAAGGCCTTCGCGGCTGGATCTGGTTCCTCCGGTTCTGACGTTTCTTCCTGTTCTGGCGGTTTCTCCCGTGAAGGTGGCGACTCCGGCATGTGGGCATCGATTAGATCATCTAGAAAGTCTCTAACCCCATCGTACTCATTGCCATTGAACCGCTGCCGCATCACCTCACCTCTGTCACGTTCGTGCTCATCAAAGTCAATCTACGTGACGTAATGAGGCATATACCCATATTGCAGAAGGTGTTTAAGCATGTCATCCTTTCCACGACGGTGATGCTTCAAGCAACGATTGCACGGGCAAAGTTCCTGAACCATCTGTTTTGTACCACGCACCAACTCCTTCACTAAATGCCAAGTTTTCCTTATCCACTAATCTATTTTATTAGTCGCACTAACACGGCCGGTGTACATCCATCTATTATCAGCCATCCTCTGCTTTATTGGGAGCTAAACCACAATCATAGCATTTATATCAAATAGGAAAATAAATGCATCGTATTTTTTTTACCAGGCAAAACGAATGCATCAACCTACATCTCTACTAGGTGGGTTCCTAGCAGCCGCTGGATCCGTAGATTGAGTACGTTCTCCATGCTCTAACCCGGTCCGAGTTAGAATTTCGGCAGCACCTCCTCGCTGTTCTCCCGATACACGTCTCGGCAAAAAGCCAAGAGGATGTGCATCCGGAGAACAACGGTGAGGCGCTGCCGAAATCCTGACTCGGACCGGAACAGAGCATGGAAAACGTACACAACTACACATCCGCCAACTGTCCCGTAAATGCCGCAAGCATTACGGTTGAAAATATGCAGACCACTAGTGCATATTTATCTGCGTAACGCTTGCGGACGGGAAGTGACACCTAGGTTACACAACTTGACTTGAAAAATGAAACTAGTGACATAAAAAATACGGAGAAGAAATTGGAAATTTAGCTCACCCCCGGCTGTAGAGGAAGTAGTCGAACAACCGAGTGTCGATGTCGGCGACCGTCGAGAAGCGCGTCAAGATCCGGGATCGTCACGCCGGGGCTCACGACGAGGCGGTCACGACATGGCCTATTTATATTTCAATCAAAACAAATTCACAATATTAGAACAAATTCACATTATTAGAACAAATTCACATTTGCATTTCTATTTCCATTATTAAACAAATTTATTTCTATTTCTATTACACATTTCCATTTCATTTCTATTTCTTTCCAATTCTCCACTATTCTATTTCCATTACTGTTTCAAATCAATTTCAATTTCTATTTCTTTCCACTATTTCCACTATTCTATTTCTATCTCCACTATTCTATTTCTATTACAACAATTAAAGCAAATACAAAAAAAGGGGCTAACCCTAGCTTACCGTGTGCAGGGAACAGGGGCTGGGCAGGGCCTCGTCGGCAGCGAAGAGGGGTGGGCAGGGGCACGAGGAGGAGGCTGGCCAGGGGACGGCGGGCGGGGGCGCGAGGAGGACGAGGGTGGCGCGAGCGGACCAGGGGCCAGAGGACGGCGAGGGGAGGAGGGCGGCGCGAGCGGGCGGGGGGAGGAGGGCGGAGAGGGGAAAAGGCGGCGGGAGAGGAGGGTGGCGCGAGCGGGCCGGGGGCCAGAGGGCGGCGAGGGGAGAAGGGCGGCGCGAGCGGGCGCGTGGCGGCGGGGGGGGCGCGTGGAGGAGGACTAGGAGATGCGTGCGTGGAGATGGGCTCGGGTCCGACTCGACCCGATCTAATGCGCATGGCTATGCCGAGGGCAAAGCTATGCCGACGGCTGCCCTCAGCATAGACCCAAAAAATTCAATTTTTTGTTTAATATTTTTTAATCTCAATTATAGTAAAATATATTAATATATGTCCACATGGCAATTGTTTTTGTAATCTCCTACATTCCCTAATTATTGAGCTATAGCATTCTTTTAATTTTTCTTTTATTTCTTTTCTTCCGTTTGTTTTTTATTATTTTCATAATAATATAGTATAATATATGAACATGTAGTACCAATATAATATATGAACATTTTTAGGTCATAGGACATGTCTTACCTCAATAATTAGCATCTCTTACCTCAATATTCTCTCCGGTAGACAAAACCCTAATCCGGGAATCCCGCGGATCTACCCCTTTGACCGGCCTCCAATGACAGTTGACCAATGGACTTTTCTCTTCCTTTGAGCTTGGTTAGGTCATGGGGACATGTGGTGGCAAGGATGGATCCATACTATCTCAAGGTTCCCTCCGGTTCACCCAACCGGTGAGTTCCACCCTATACGTCCAGAACATGCCTAAGTGCCGTCAGCGCATGTGCGTGTACCTGGACGCCCCCGGGGGTACAACATTGGATCAAACAACACTCCACCATGCTAGTGTACACACCATGTGTTCACACACAGTTTTTTGGGTCATTCCCACCCCCCGAGGCTCGATTTCTAGGGAAACCCTATTCCGTTGACCGTGCGGTCTATAGCATTGACTACACCCCAGTGGCGGTGCCGCGGTGGCATTGTGCCTTCCTTTGAGCTTGGTTAGGTCATGGGGACATGTGGTGGAAAGGATGGATCCATACTATCTCAAGGTTCCCTCCGGTTCACCCCACCGGTGAGTTCCACCCTATACGTCCAAAACATGCCTAAGTGTCATTAGCGCATGTGCGCATAGCCAGACGCCCCCGGGGTACAACATTGGATCAAACAACACCACACCATGCTAGTGTAGACGCCATATGTACACGCATAGTTTTTTGGGTCATTCCCACCCCCCGAGGCTCGATTTCCAGTGAAACCCTAATCCATTGACCACGCGGTCTATAGCATTGACTACACCCCAGCGGCGGTGCCGCGGTGGCATTGTGCCTTCCTTTAAGCTTGGTTAGGTCATGCGGACATGTGGTGGCAAGGATGGATCCATACTATCTCAAGGTTCCCTCCGGTTCACCCCACCGGTGAGTTCCACCATATACGTCCAGAACATGCCTAAGTGTCGTCAGCGCATGTGCATGTAGCCGGACGCCCCCGGGGGTACAACATTGAATCAAAAAACACCACACCATGCTAGTGTACACACCATGTGTTCACACACAGTTTTTGGGTAATTTCCAACCCCCGAGGCTCGATTTCCAGGGAAACCCTAATCCGTTGACCGCACGGTCTACACCATTGACTACACCCCAGCGGCGGTACCGCAGTGGCATTGTGCCTTCGTTTGAGCTTGGTTAGGTCATGGGAACTTGGTGGGAGAAAAGGGTGGAAAAAATGGTGGGACAGAAAGGGCGGGAGAGAAATGGCGGGAGAGAAATGGCGGGAGAGAAAGTGCGGGAGAGAAACGGCGGGAAAGGTATAGCATGAAATAGCATGTTCTGAACCTAAAAATGATTTTTACAAAAATCTTGAGAATTATATCATTTACCTGTAGTTCAAATCTGGCCATCCTCTTGCCGATTCGGGCTTTCACGGGATTGCGGGAAAAAATTTCCGAGGCGGAGCTTTCGAAGATGTCCTAGGGCATGTGCACCAAAGACATCTTCGAGAAGCTCCGCCACGAGAGATTTCCCAACCCTTTCCCAAACAATTTTACAGGAGATGGAGGCTTTCACGGGCTTGCGGGGGAATTTTTCTGAGGCGGAGCTTCCGAAGATGTCCTAGGGCCTATGCACTAAAGACATCTTCGAGAAGCTCCGCCACGGGAGATTTCCCAACCCTTTCCCCAACAATTTTACAAGAGATGGAGGCTTTCACGGGCTTGCGGGGAAAATTTTCCGAGGCGGAGCTTCCGAAGATGCCGTAGGGCATGTGTACCAAAGACATCTTCGAGAAGCTCCGCCACGGGAGATTTTCCAACCCTTTCCCCAACAATGTTACAGGAGATGGAGGCTTTCACGGGCTTGCGGGAAATTTTTTCCGAGGCGGAGCTTCCGAACATGTGCTAGGGCCTGTGCACCAAAGACATCTTCGAGAAGCTCCGCCACGGGAGATTTCCCAACCCTTTTCCCAACAATGTTACGGGTGATGGAGGCTTTCACGGGCTTGCGGGGAAATTTTTCCGAGGCGGAGCTTCCGAAGATGTCCTAGGGCCTGTGCACCAAAGACATCTTCGAGAAGCTTCGCCACGGGATATTTACCAACCTTTTCCCCAACAATGTTACGGGAGATGGTGGCTTTCACGTGTTGGAGATATGCCCAAGAGGCAATAATAAAGTGGTTTTTATATATCTTTATGTTTATGATAAATGTTTGCATACCATGCTATAATTGTATTAACCGAAACATTGATACATGTGTGTTATGTGAACAACAAGGAGTCCCTAGTAAGCCTCTTGTATAACTAGCTTGTTGATTAATAGATGATCATAGTTTCATGATCATGAACATTGGATGTTATTAATAACAAGATTATGTCATTAGATGAATGATATAATGGACACACCCAATTAAGCGTAGCATAAGATCACGTCATTAAGTTCAAATTGCTATAAGCTTTCGATACATAGTTACCTAGTCCTTCGACCATGAGATCATGTAAATCACTTATACCGGAAGGGTACTTTGATTACATCAAACACCACTGCGTAAATGGGTGGTTATAAAGGTGGGATTAAGTATTCGGAAAGTATGTGTTGAGGCATATGGATCAAGAGTGGGATATTGTCCATCCCGATGACGGATAGATATACTCTGGGCCCTCTCGGTGGAATGTCGTCTGATTAGCTTGCAAGAATGTGACTTGGTCACAAGAGATGACATGCCACGGTACGAGTAAAGAGTACTTGTCGGAGACGAGGTTGAACAAGGTATGGAGATACCGATGATCAAACCTCGCACAATCAAAATATCACGTGACAAAGGGAATCGGTATCGTATGTAAATGGTTCAATCGATCACTAAGTTATCGTTGAATATGTGGGAGCCATTATGGATCTCCAGATCCCACTATTGGTTATTGGTCGGAGAAGAGTCTCGACTATGTCTGCATAGTTCACGAACCGTAGGGTGACACACTTAAGGTTTGATGTCGTTTAAGTAGATATGGAATATGGAATGGAGTTCGAATGTTTGTTCGGGGTCTCAGATGGGATCCAGGACATCACGAGGAGGTCCGGAATGGTCCGGAGAATAAGATTCATATATAGGAAGTCATTTTCTAGGTTTGAAAATGATTCGGTATTTTTTCTGGAAGGTTCTAGAAGGATCTAGAAGGGTCCGGAAGAAATCACCATGGAAGGTGGAGTCCCGGAGGGACTCCACCCACCATGGCCGGCCAGCCTAAGGGAGGAGGAGTCCCAGGTGGACTCCTCCCAAGGTGGCCGGCCAGCCCCACCAAAGGAAGGGGGGAGTCCCACTCCCCCTAGGTTTGGCAATATGGAAGGTTTTGTGTTGGGGTCTTATTCGGAGACTTTTGACCTAACCCTTGGGGATCCACCTATATAATGAGGGAGAGAGGGAGGGGGGAGCACACCATTGGCCGCACCACCCCTGCCCCCCTTGAGGCCGGCGCCCCAAGCTCCCCCTCTCCCAAACCCTAACCACCCCCTCTTCCACCGGCAACTCCAGCAGCGCTTAGGCGAAGCCCTGCCGGAGATCTCCACCACCACCGCCACCACGCCATCGTGCTGTCGGAATTCCGAGGAGGATCTACTACTTCCGCTGCCCGCTGGAACGGGGAGGAGGACGTCATCATCAACACCGAACGTGTGACCGAGTACGGAGCTGCTGCCCGTTCGTGGCACCGTCAGGATCTTCTACGCGCTTTTGCAAGCGGCAAGTGATCGTCTACATCCACCACGAGATCTGATCTTGTTAACACTTTGTGATCTTCAAGGGTATGTTGATCTTCACCTCGTTGCTACCATCTTCTTGATTGGATCTTGGCTTGTTCTTCGTTCTTGCGATAGGAATTTTTTTGTTTTCTATGCTACGAATCCCAACAGTGGTATCAGAGCCGTGTCTATGCATAGATTGGTTGCACGAGTAGAACTCAATGGTTTTGTGGGCGTTGATGCTTTTGTTGTCTTTAGTTCGTGTACTTTGCATCTTGCGGGATGGTGGGATGAAGCGGCTCGGGCTAACTTTACATGACCGCGTTCATGAGATTTGCTCCACGCTTGACATGCAACTTGGATTGCATAAGTGGCTTTGCGGGTGTCTGTCTCTCCCACCATAGTGAAGATTCAATCTACTCTTTCTATTGACAACATTAGTATCACCGTTGTGGTTCATGTTCGTAGGTAGATTGGATCTTACTCGAAAACCCTAAACCACGTAAAATATGCAAACCAAATTAGAGGCGTCTAACTTGTTTTTGCAGGGTTTGGTGATGTGATATGGCCATGATGTGATGATGAATATGTATGAGATGATCATTATTGTATTGTGGCAACCGGCAGGAGCCTTATGGTTGTCTTTAAATTTCATGTTGAAGTATTATTTCAAAGTAGTTGTAATAGTTACTACATGGGAGCACAACCATGAAGACGGCGCCATTGACCTTGACGCTACGCCGACGATGATGGAGGTCATGCCCGTTGATGATGGAGATCATGTCCGTGCTTTGGAGATGAAGATCAAAGGCGCAAAGACAAAAGGGCCATATCATATCACATATGAATTGCATGTGATGTTAACCCTTTTATGCATCTTATATTGCTTAGATCGCGACGGTAGCATTATAAGATGATCCCTCTCACTAAATATCAAGATAATAAAGTGTTCATCCTTAGTATGCACTGTTGCTAAGACTTGTCGTTTCGAAGCATCACGTGATGATCGGGTGTGATAGATTCTACATGTGCATACAACGGGTGCAAGCCAGCTTTGCACACGCGGATACTAAGGTTGCCTTGACGAGCCTAGCATGTACAGCCATGGTCTCGGAACACGGGATACCGAAAGGTAGAGCATGAGTCATATGAATGATATGATGAACACTTTGAGTGTTCGCCTTTGAAGCTACATCTTTTCTCGTGATGATCGGAATTGGTGTAGTGGATTTGGTTCATGTGATCACTAAGACAATGCGAGGGATATTGTTTTGAGTGGGAGTTCACCTAGTTAATTTAAGAATTAAAATTTGAACTCAATTTTATCATAAACTTAGTCTAAACTCTTTGCAAATATGTTGTAGATCATGGCGTCCCCCTCCATCAATTTTAACCAGTTCCTAGAGAAAGAAAAGCTTAAAAGCAATGGTAGCAACTTCACCGACTGGTTCCGTCATGTGAGGATTTTCCTCAATGGTGGAAATCTGCAATTTGTGCTCGAAGCACTGCTAGGTCCCCCACCACCACCTGCAGTATCCGAGGACGAAAAGAATGTTTACGAGACTCGGGTAACTCGGTACTCTCAAGTTCAGTGTGCCATCCTGTGCAGCCTAGAGGCGGAGCTCCAAAAGCGTTTTGAGCACCACGACCCTTATGAGCTGGTCCATGAGCTAAAAACTATCTTTGAAACTCATGCGGCCGTGGAAAGCTATGAGGCATCGAAACACTTCTTTGGCTGTATGATGGAAGAGGGTAGCTCCGTTAGTGAGCACGTTCTCGCTATGTCCGGGCATGCGAAGAAGCTCAGTGACTTGGGAATAGTGATTCCTAACAAGCTGGGTATTCATCGTGTACTCCAATCACTGCCACCTAGTTACAAGAACTTTGTGATGAACTACAACATGCAGAACATGAACAAGGAGTTACCTGAACTCTTCTCCATGCTGAAATCTGCTGAGGTGGAAATACAGAAAGAGCACCAAGTGTTGATGGTCAACAAGACCACCAGTTTCAAGAAGCAGGGCAAGCCTAAGAAAGGCAACTTCAAGAAGGGTAGCAAGAAAGTTGTTGCGCCTCCTGAGAAGCCTAAGGCTGGTGACAAGGTATTAACTTGTCAATGCCTACAGATTGTAGACTAGGGTTTTAGCGGAAGTAGAGGGCAAGTAGATCTCGAGGGTTTCAGCCGGAAAGGTACTCGACTGCTAGAAAAACTAGGGTTATGTTGACAATGAATCGATGCTTTCTTCGTCCCTCGACTCCCCCTTATATAGGAGGCGGAGCCGAGGGTTTCGTACTACACACGGTTACAAATTCCGGGGGGCTCTCTGAATTCCACCCGTAGATTTACAAGTCATTATTCCTATTACAACTCTATGTTTCCAAACTATTTCTTAACTGGGCTTCCGGGCTTCATAAATCTTTGGGTCGTGGGCCTTCAATAAACCCCGGGTACCTTCTCGATCAGGCCCATTGGGGATGCCTATGTCAGTAGCCCCCGAGATTTTGCTTGAATCGAAGAATCAGGGAAAATCTCCAACTTTATAATTTCTATATAACTTCTTCGAATTGACACAACTTCTTCGAGTTGATCATATATTTTTTAAACATCCAATCATATATTGTGCAGGGATAATGGTAATTGGGGCTAGTTCATCTGACGGATCAGGTACTAGTTAACTGCTCTTGTGGCAATCCACCAACACCTACTTCAAGATCACGTCCCTGGACATGATCTCGGGATACTGGTGTAATTCGACATGCGCCGCTTAAGGTCTTACCAAATGTCGAATTCTAGTCATAGTTTTATCGGGTACCTAACGCGTCCGTTAGGATTTTTCTTCGCATATGTTGACACGGAAAAAAGTAGCTAAGCGCCGTCAGAGGCGGTGCCACGCCGCATAGGACGAATCCCGGGGACTTACCTTCGCAAAGTATTGCGGCATTCAGAGATTAATTTGCGACTGAGGCACTCTGAGAATATATTGTCGAGTGCTTTTTCGGCTGTTGGAATAGCACGTTTATTCGAGTCACCAGATGACTTGTATATATTTTTTATCCTGTCCTCCCGATGGGAGTATATGAAGTTATTTGTATAACTCGAAATATGCTCACCATATCTTTTATAATTTCATCGGGCACGCGAACAGCGTTTCCGATGGGAGTAGCCCCCGAGGCTACAACCAAGTGCTTGTGCTTGGTTGTAGGCTCACCGTTTTAACATCTTCTTTGTCGCTATATTGACAACCTTTCAAAATCTTTCATATTTATCGGGTGCGCGACCAGCGCTCCCGATGGGAGTAGCCCCCGAGCCTATGGACAAATGCTTGCATTTGATCATAGGCTCTCGCCTTTTCTTTCTTGCCAAACTCGAGGTTTCCTTTTTCCAAAGTAGCCCCCGAGCATTTGATCAAAAACTTGTATTTGATCAAAGGCTCTCGAAATTATCATCACTTCTATTTTGTCACCAATTTTCATACCACCGTCGTCGAGATTTTCCTTTGTCAAAGTGACATCAGTGCTGACGATAGCCACGATCCCTGTATCGGGAAAACACGAGTTCTGTCCTATCACTGACTGGTGGACCCAAAATCTGCGGCAATTTGACACATTACGCAAGTGGGGGCACACGTCCTCCACTTTTTCTGGCACGTGCGCTGTAGCGCCTGTCCAGTTCCATCTCAGTGAAAATACGTTTTTACCCTTGTGAGCCACGTGTAGAACATCTAGTCCATTGCTATTGTATCCAATGGTGCGTCGATTCGCAAGCGTTCTATAAAGGATCGTCTTCCTCCTCCGTTCTCCCCTTCGCTGCGCCGCATCTCTGCTCCCTTTCCAAAAATCCTCCACTGCAAACAAAATCTCCTGAGCTCAACCACACTCCCACTCTCGCCTACGCCATTGTAGATGCCACCGCGGTCAAAGCTCACCAAGCACACCTCCCCCGAAGCTAGCATGGCGTCACAAGATCTGGTAGCTGCGGAGTGGGAGAGGTCCAAGATCTCCAACCAAGACATCAACTTGATGAAGAAGCTGGGCCTGACGAAGAAGAAGGACGCGCTGATCTTCCCCAGCGAGGAGAGCTTTCCATCGCCTCCTATCCAATACCGGGTCAGTTTCGTCGACCACCTCATCCGCGGTCTTTCTTCTCCAATCCACGAATTCCTTCGTGGCTTGCTCTTTGTTAATGGGCTGCAGCTACACCAGCTGACTCCCAATTCCATCCTTCATATATCTATCTTTATCACCCTCTGCGAGTGCTTTCTTGGGATCCAACCTAATTGGGCCCTGTGGAAACGCATTTTCTACCTTCGCCGCAACGGCTCCCACAATATCGCCTACAACATAGGTGGTGTTGTTATCTGTGTCCGCCCTGACGTCGAGTATTTCGACGTCAAATTTCCCGACTCCGTCCAAGGGTGGCGCAGGGGATGGCTATATGTCCGCGAGGAGTGCCCCGACTCACTGGAATACAACATCGCCCCCTTCGACGGTAGCGCAAAAATCCTTCGCCGCCGATCCTGGGATGCAGAGGCCACCGAAGAAGAGAAAATGGCGACAGAGGCGCTGATGAAGCGAATCCATGAGCTGCAGAATACCCGAGGCAAAGAATTGTCGGGTATCCAAATTACTGCGCATTTCCTTAGGATTAGGGTGCAGCCTCTGCAGGCTCGCAAAAACCCTTTGTGGCTGTATGCTGGCGATAAAGACGTCGACCGCATATCCGAAGATCTTTCTGTGAAGGACTTGGAGAAGCTCGTCCGTCGTGTTTCATCGTTAAGCAAGAAAGACTCAGTTCCATCTTCTTGCCGAGTAGAGCCTTTCAACAACGCCAATCCCCTTCCTAAGGTAAATGACTTGTCCTCCCGAGTTTTTATTGCTCCGACTATTATTTTGCATAAATTGTCCTCCCGAGTTTTTATTGCTTCGACTACTATTTTGCTGAGCTTTTTTTTTGTTGATTATTTTCTTCAGAAACGCCAAGTCTTGTCTTCCCTGCCTCCCCTTCCTGAAGGTGGGGAGGTCGAAGATCGAGCCATCGTTGCCGATGATGCACAGGGTACTTCTCGCCCTGAGAGTGAAATCGCTGGATCTCACAAATCCGCGGGTTCCTCTGAAAGAGAGACTGAATCGGAGGCTTCCGAGTCAGCACATTCTCTTCCTTCCGCTGTTTCCCCCCGGAGCAAGAGGAAGAGGGGTGATGTCGAAGACTCCGGCACCTCCAAGCTTAGCGGGTCACCTGCCGAGGAAGCTTCCCCTGAGGAGGAGGGTGCCTTTGACCCTTACGCTGATGCCCTCATTAGCTCGTAAGTTATCTTGCCTTCTTTTTCTTTTTATATATTGTGAGAATATTCTCATACTCTCTTTCGTGGACAGTGGCGAAGAAGAGGAAGAACCCGCTGCCAATGTAACTGCTCCGACGAGCACGTCGCAAACTTTAGTTCTTTTGGAAACTCGCCGTGCGACGGAGGAAGCCTCACCCCCTCATCAGGGCTTAGAAATGTCGACTCCTGTCGCCAGCCCCCGAGCCCCCGAGCCGAAGAGAGCGAGGATTGAACTTGGCGAAGAACAAGGCGTCTTGGCCGGGAGTTCGTCGACTCCTTCCTTGGATGATGTAAGTACCCTTTCTATCACCTCCTTTTCTTTTTTGTGTGTCTTTAGTCGAGTTTTCCTCTCAACCTTTCTATCACCTCTTTTTCTACAGCCTCTGATGAAGCACTTCATCAGTCTTGGTACTCAATTTATTGGGTACCGTGACACTGTCGAAGACTTGAAAGGTAAGCCTTTATACGATTGTGATGTTTTTACTCGTTATCACGTAGATTATATTGCTATTTTTGACTTGTCTTTCTTGCGTTGTTTCCGTCCGGTAGAGGCTCTCGCCAAAGCCAACAAACACGCCGATGATCTTGCCACCAATCTTGAGCAGAGCGAAAAGGCTCGCAAGAAGGCCGAAGAAGACGCTGCCTCTGTTGGGGATCTTCGGAAGAGGCTTCACCAAGCTAAAAATGCCTTAAGCGAGAAGACAACCCAACAGATAGCACGTGAAGAAGCTATCATCGGCCGCCTTGAGTCGCAAAATCGGCGCTTTGCCAGTAAGTTTACTAAGCACTTTTCTCAAGTCCCTTCCAAGATGTGTCCTTATATTTGTTGATAACCCGCACTTTGTTTCAGCAGGAAAAATGGGTCAAGACTTCGAACTGCAGGAGCCTGAAGGGGACCGTCTCGTTGACGCCCTTTCCCTCCTTGAAATTCACGGGGATCTGGCGCGCCGCAGCATTGCTGATGCGCGGACCGCGTTTACGCTCCTCTTCCCCTACTTCTTCCCGAAGAAAAAACAACCAGAGGCCTTTGCCGATCTCGCCAAGCAGTTTATCCCTGAGGAAGATCTTGGACTTTCTTTCCGGCAAGAGAACTTGAAGATCGGCGTGGAAGGCACCATAGCTTTGGTTGCCGAGGCCCAGCAAAGCGTCGACTGGGCGAAGACTGGCGAGACGAAGAGGATGAACAAGGAGAAATGGCAGTCTCTAATCAAGGCCGCCAAACCGCACTCGAAGAAGATTCTCTCCTTCCTCGGATACAAGCCAGCTACTCCTTCCAGTTCCGTCAGGCCGGAGGTCAAGTAGACCAACTTACTCCTCTGTCTTTCTTTTGATAGATGTCGATATCTTTACGATATGCGACTATTTTCGTCGACTCGCTAGGAGCTGACCTTTTGTAATGGACCATCACTTGTAAATATCCCCACTTATCAATGAAAAGGAATGATCCACTGTTTGTTTATTGATGTCGATATTTTATTTCTTCCAGTTGATATTTGATAACTACTCTAAGACTGCTGGACCATCCTCTGCTTCCCCTGCAACTTCTTACTCCAAACGGATAGCTGACGACGTTTTACTGGATGATTCTTCGTCTGTGAACCTGAATCAACTAGAAATAGCTGAACTTCGACAACAACTCCACGCCATGAAGAAACAATCCCTTATTGTCATGGAACAATCCCACAAATCTTCCGAGCAGGAAAAAATGGCTCTTCAGCAGGCTCAAGAGGCTTTGAAGTTAAAAGATGCTGCCGTTGCCGAGGCTTTGCAAGCTACGTCTCGAGAGAATTATATGCTTGACCTGCTGACTGACGCAAGTCTGGATATGGCGGGTAAGTCTCACCTCATGCGTTCTTTTACTTACTTTGCATACGAGTTTTTCGGTCCACATATTTTTTGGTACGGTTAGGTTCTTTCTTGGATGCTGCTGCCGAAGACCAGCGTGTTGATGCGAGGACCGAGATTCTCGTTCGTCATGCTCAGCAGAACAACTCCAGCTTTTGGTCTTCTCCGGACTGAACCCGACAAATTGTACGATTTCAAGATCGTGCTTCCCAGGTTCGGGAATATCTCGACTTCTGCACAAAGACACTCGCCATGGTTTACAACGCCATGTTTCCTCGGAATCTGCAACCCAAGACTCTGCCCGAACTGATGAACAAGTTTAAAAGTGTTCATCGAGTTCACGGATTTGTGAAGGCTCAATTGATGGCTGGTGCTAGGTTTGCTATGATCATGCTCCAGATCTGCTACCCGAAACTTGATATGTCCAACGTTGTTGATCTTTGCCACGAACGCTTAAAGAAGCGAAAGAGGAATGTCGACAAGATCAATGAAGTGGTGACACCCATAGCCGAAAGGATGATTGACGATCTTCTTCGGATGGATGCTGCATACTTCACGGACATCCATTATGCTGATTCCATGGGTGCTTCTGCGGGAGAAGAGAGGGTAAACATAGATGACCTTCTAGGGGATGATTGAGGTTTTTTCCCTTCTGTCAATTTTTTCCTGAAATACATAGATATCTTGTATGTTGCGAGAAATATATTGTAAGTTACGAGAGCTATGTATTTTTTCCTTTAGCCCCCGAGTATAGTTATGTTATTTGCGAGGTTTTTAGACCAAGGCAAATTGATTGAGTCTATATTGTAAAGACCGAGTATATATTGTGTAACTCGCGGGTTGCAAGCCCCTGAGCATGGCGAAGAAAAAGATTTATATCACCAATATGTTTACTATATTGCAGCATCGCGAGCCCGCCTCATTAAAAACTTTCCAGCCCCACTCGGTGCCCTGAAAGGAAAAGAGTGCGTCTGAAAACTCGCGAGCGTTTCAGTACATTGTATGTTTACATGCATCTATATTTTGACTTCTATGCGTAAAAACGCCGAAGTTGCGCCACGTTCCATGGATTTGGCTCTGCGACCCCCGTTTTCTTGTCCTTTATTCTGTACGCTCCTCCTGCGATCACCTCTGTAACGATGTATGGTCCCACCCATGACGACTCGAATTTTTCGTGGCTGTCCTGAGTAAGCCGAAGAACGAGGTCGCCAATCTGAAAAGATCTTGGGCGCAAACGTCGACTATGATAGTTTTTCAGGTCTTGCTGATATTTGGTAACTCTTGACAGCACCTCATCTCTAGCTTCATCGAGTGCGTCCACATCATCTTCCAGTGCCTTTCTCGAAGTTTCTTCATTAAATACCGCCACTCTCGGGGAGTTGTGTTCTATCTCTATTGGCAGTACTGCCTCAGCTCCGTGAACCAGGAAAAACAGAGTTTCTTGTGTCGCTGTATTGGGCGTCATCCGTATGCTCCATAACACGCTAGGCAACTCCTCTGGCCAAGTGTGTCGAGCTTTCTCCAATGGTGCTAACAGGCATTTCTTGATGCCGCTGCAGATGATGCCGTTTGCTTTTTCGACTTGTCCATTGGTTTACGGGTGCGCCACCGACGCAAAATGTAACTTGATGCCTACCTCTGCACAATATGCTTTGAATTCCTTGGAGGTAAAATTGCTGCCATTGCCTGTGACGATGCTATGAGGAACTCCAAACCGAAAAACGATACTTTTGATAAACTTGACCGCCGATGCTGCGTCTGGCGAGTTTATTGGCTTTGCCTCAACCCACTTAATAAACTTGTCGATAGCTACAAGCATATACTCATATCCTCCTGGCCACGCGTTATGCAATTTTCCCACCATATCGAGACCCCATTGAGCAAAGGGCCACGACAACGGTATTGGCATCAACTCTGCTGCCGGAGAATGAGGTTTCACGGCAAACCTTTGGCATGCGTCGCAGGTACGTACTATGTCGTTTGCATCTTCGATTGCTGTTAGCCAGTAGAACCCTGCTCTGAAAACCTTGGCTGCGATAGCTCGACTGCTTGCGTGGTGTCCGCACACTCCTTCATGCACATCTTTTAAGAGTACTCGACCTTCTTCGGGCGTGACACATCGCTGCAAGACGCCCGATATACTTCGCTTATAAAGCTCGCCCTTAACCACAGTGAAAGCCTTGGACTGTCGAATAACTCGCCTTGCTTCTACTGGATCCTCGGGTATTTCTTTCCTTGAAATATATGCAACATATACCTGCATCCAAGGGACCTGCACCACCATCACCTCATGTGACTTTTCTTCATCTCCCGATGTACTTACTTCTATTGCTGGTGGAGCCCCCAAGGCTTTTTCGAGCTTCTCCTTTTTCGTTGGCTGCTTCTTCGCCTTGGTTGATCTTTCACTTATCTCCTCCCAGAATACGCCGGGTGGTATTGCCAAACATTGCGACCCGACGTTCGCCAAAACGTCGGCTTCATCGTTGCTGAGTCTGCTAATATGATTCACTTCGCACCCATCAAAAAGTTTCTCGAGTTCGTTGTATACCTCCTTGTATGCTATCATGCTGTCGTTGACTGCGTCACATTGGTTCATCACCTGTTGAGCCACTAGTTGAGAATCGCCGAATATCTTTAGCCGGGTTGCGCCGCAAGCTTTTGCCATCTTCATCCCGTGTATGAGTGCCTCGTACTTCGCCTCGTTATTAGACGCGTTAGGAAACGTCATCCGTAGCACATACTTCAACTTATCTCCCTGAGGTGATACTAATATCACGCCTGCTCCAGCTCCTTCTAGCCTTTTGGACCCGTCGAAGTTCATGGTCCATGTTCTCGACAAGTCTGGAGGTCCCGTGCTTTGCAGCTCCATCCATTCTGTGACAAAGTCTGGTAAGATCTGCGACTTTATTGCTTTTCTTTTTTCGTACGTGATGTCCCGAGGGGAAAGTTCTATTCCCCAAAGGGAGACACGACCCGTAGCCTCTGGATTGTTTAATATTTTTGACAAAGGCGCCTCATTGACCACTATTATCGGGTGTGATACGTCTCAAACGTATCTATAATTTCTTATGTTCCATGCTAGTTTTATGACAATACTCACATGTTTTATATACACTTTATATCATTTTTATGTATTTTCCGGGACTAACCTATTAACAAGATGCCGAAGCGCCAGTTCCTGTTTTCTGCTATTTTTTGTTTCAGAAATCCTACACCGGAAATATTCTCGGAATTGGACGAAACAAAAGCCCACGGTCTTATTTTCCACGGAGGCTTCCAGAACACCGAAGAGGAGACGAAGAGGAGCCACGAGGCGGCCACACCCTAGGGGGGCGTGGCCCCACCCCTGGCCGCGCCGCCCTATGGGGTGGGCCCCTCGGGACTCCACCGACATCGCCCCTTCGCCTATATATTCCTCCGTCTCCGAAAACCCTAACACAGTCGACGATATTCCACGAAGAGTTCCGTAGCCGCCGCCATCGCGAAGCCAAGTTCGGGGGACAGAAGTCTCTGTTCCGGCACGCCGCCGGGACGGGGAAGTGCCCCCGGAATCCATCTCCATCGACACCACAGCCATCTTCATCGCCGTTGCTGTCTCCCATGATGAGGAGGGAGTAGTTCTCCCCCGAGGCTGAGGGCTCTACCGGTAGCTATGTGGTTAATCTCTCTCTCCCATGGTGTGATCTTTATGTGATCATGAGCTTTGTATCACTATTAATCTATGTGCTACTCTAGTGATGTTATTAAAGTAGTCTATTCCTCCTCCATGATGTAAAGTTGACAGTGTGTGCATCATGTAGTACTTGGCGTAGGTTATGATTGTAATCTCTTGTAGATTATGAAGTTAACTATTACTATGATAGTATTGATGTGATCTATTCCCCCTTTCATAGCTATTGTTGACAGTGTGTATGCTATGTTAGTACTCGGTCTAAATTGCAACGGTCTATTATGCACTCTAGAGGTTACTTTAATATGAACTCCGGATTCACTCTCCACGATGTGATGGTGACAGTGTGCGCATCGTGTGTGATTCCTTTATGAAGTTCTGGAGCTTGTTTACTCTGGCTTGAGGTGTGCTTTGTAGCCCTACACAATGAATGGTGTTTGTTATCTAACAAGAGAGTGTTTAAGAGTAGCATTTATTTATTCAGTTATGTGATCATTGTTGAGAGTGTCCACTAGTGAAAGTATGATCCCTAGGACTTATTTCTAAGCATTGAAACACCGTTTCCAACAAGTTCTGCTACATGTTTGCTTGCTGCCATTTTTATTTCAGATTGCAATTACTACTTACAATCATCCATATTACTTGTATTTCACTATCTCTTCGCCGAACTAGTGCACCTATACATCTGACAAGTGTATTAGGTGTGTTGGAGACACAAGAGACTTCATGTATCTTAATTGCAGGGTTGCTTGAGAGGGATATCTTTGACCTCTACCTCCCTGAGTTCGATAAACCTTGGGTGATTCACTTAAGGGAAACTTGCTGCTGTTCTACAAACCTCTGCTCTTGGAGGCCCAACACTGTCTACAGGAATAGAAGCGTGCGTAGACATCAAGCTATTTTCTGGCGCCGTTGCCGGGGAGGTAAGGTAAAAGGTATTCACATCCTCCGACTACTAAGCTATTTCCTAGCACTGTTGCCGGTGTGTGAGTGCTCGAAGCTATTTCCTTTAGATCCTGCAATTATATCTTTTTGTTTCTTGTTTTTATTTTTCACTAGTTAGGCTTAATGGAAAACAAAAAAAAATTAGAGATCTTTATGAACTTTATATTGAATTAGGACATGATGTGTTTGAAGAGAGAATTAAAAAAACCCATGGAACTTTGTTTGCAAAATAGTTGTAGCAATGTTATTAGCATGAACTCTTTGAACACTATTATTGCTAATGCTATGGAAGAATTTAAGCTTGGGGAAGCTGGTTGTGATATTTTTAGTCCCCCAAGCATGGAGGAGAAAATTTTCTTTGATGATACTTTTCCTCCCATTTATGATGATTATAATGATAGTGGTATTTTGGTGGCACCTACTATGGAGGATAAAGTTTATTATGATTATACCATGCCTGCAATTTATGATGATTACAATGATGGTTGTGATAGTTTTACTCCCACTAATACTAATAAAATTGATTATACTTATGTGGAGAGTGATGATACTTTTATGCATGTGAATAAGAATGCTTTATGTGATAGTTGTATTGTTGAGTTTGTTCATGATGCTATTGGAAATTATTATGAGAGAGGAAAATATGGTTGTAGAAATTTTCATGGTACTAAAACACCTCTCTACATGCTGAAAATTTTGAAGTTACTCGTGTTTTATCTTCCTATGCTTGTCACTTTGTCATTCATGAATTTATTTGTGTACAAGATTCCTATGCATAGGAAGCGGGTTAGGCTTAAATTTGTTTCATACTTGCTTTTTGATGCTCTCTTTGCTTCAACTCTCATCCTTATGTGAGCATCATTAAAATTACTGAGCCCATCTTAATGGCTATAAAGAAAGCACTTATTGGGAGATAACCTATGTTTTTATTTTGCTACTGTTTTGTTGTGTCTTGGAAGTTGTTACTATTGTAGCAACCTCTCCTTATCATGTTTATTTCATTTTTGTGCCAAGTAAAGTCTTTGATAGAAAGTTGATACAAGATTTGGATTCCTGCGCAGGAACAGATTTTTAGCTGTCACGAATTTGAGTTGTTCTCTCTGTAGGAAAATCTAAAAATCTTGAAAAACTTCGTGAGTAATCCTCAGATATGTACGCAACTTTTATTCAATTTGAGCTTTTTCATCTGAGCAAGTTAAGTGCCTCGAACAAAATTCGTCTTTACGGATTGTTCTGTTTTGACAGATTCTGCCTTTTATTTCGCATTGCCTCTTTTACTGTGTTTGAGTGGGTTTCTTTGCTCCATTAAATTTCAGTAGCCTTGGGTAATGTCCAGAAGTGTTGGAAATGATTGTGTCCTCGCTGAACATGTGAATTTTTTGATTATGCACTAACCCTCTAATGAGATTGTTTTGAGTTTGGTGTGAAGGAAGTTTTCAAGGATCAAGAGAGGAGGATGATATAATATGATCAAGAAGAGTGAAAAGTCTAAGCTTGGGGATGCCCCCGTGGGTCACCCAAGCATATTTCAAGAAGACTCAAGCATCTAAGCTTGGGGATGCCCAAGGCATCCCCTTCTTCATCAACAACTTATCAGGTCACCTCTAGTGAAACTATATTTTAATTCCGTCACATCTTATGTGCTTTACTTGGAGCGTCTGTGTGCTTTTATTTTCGTTTTGTTATCTTAGTTCTCTGAATAAATTGGATCATATCTATCTTGTTTGGGAGAGAGACACGCTCCGCTTTTTCATTTGAATACTCCTATTCTTCACTTATATTTGTTGAGTATTCAGTTTTCGCACTGTGTAGCTTCTAGCTCTTGGTTTTCATGTATCTCTTGTTCAGAGCTATTAGTTATTTTATAGAAAGTACTCTCTTACTTCACTTATATTTGTTTTGAGAGTTTCTTGCCATTTGGTTGGAAACAGAAAATGCTTCATGTGGTAGTTGGTATATTGTCTTGAATAATTTGATACTTGGCAATTGTTTTGAGCTCTCAAGTAGATCATGTTTAAGCTCTTGCATCATGTAGTTTAAAACTATTAGTGGAGAACTGCCGTAGAGCTTGTTGAAATTTGGTTTGCATGATTGGTCTCTGTAAGGTCTAGATATTTTCTGGTAAAAGTGTTTGAGCAACAAGGAAGACAGTGTAGAGTCTTATAATGCTTGCAATATGTTCTTATGTAAGTTTTGCTGTACCGGTTCATACTTGTGTTTGCTTCAAACAACCTTGCTAGCCAAAGCCTTGTACTGAGAGGGAATGCTTCTCGTGCATCCAAAACCTTGAGCCAAAACCTATGCCATTTGTGTCCACCATAACTACCTACTATGTGGTATTTTTCTGCCATTCCAAAGTAAATTGCTTGCGTGCTACCTTTAAAAAATTCATTCCTTGTCTTTGCAATAAATAGCTCATGGGAAAGTAGCCTAAAAACTATTGTGGTAATGAATATGTCGCTTATGTATCTTATTTCTTATAAGTTGCTTGTTGAGCGGTAACCATGTTTCTGGGGACGCCATCAACTGTTACACCTTTGTTGAATATCATGTGAGTTGCTATGCATGTTCGTCTTGTCTGAAGTAAGGGAGATTTGCCATGATTTGAATGGTTTGAGTATGCATATTGTTAGAGAAGAACTTTGGGCCGCCAACCAAAGCCATGTATCATGGTGGAAGTTTCAGCTTGGACATTAATCCTCAAATCTCTTATGAGAATATTATCTGTTGTTGAATGCTTAAAGCATAAAAGAGGAGTTCATTATCTGTTTTCTATGTTGTCCCGGTATGGATGTTCTCAAGTTGAAATCTATCAAAATTGAGAGATCAAATGCGATCTATCTCCTTGGACCTTTGTACAGGTGGCATAGAGGTACCCCTTTGTGACACTTGGTTGAAACATATGTAATGCAATGATAATCCATGAAAATCCGAGCTAATTAGGACAAGGAGCGGGCACTATTAGTATTCGATGCATGAGGCTTGCAACTTATAGGAGGTTTTATGCATAACACATATGAATTATTACTACCGTTGACAAAATTGTTTCCATGTTTTCAAAATAAAAAGCTCTAGCACATGAGTAATCCCTGCTTCCCTCTGCGAAGGGCCTTTCTTTTTACTTTATGTTGAGTCAGTTTACCTACTTCTTTCTATCTTAGAAGCAAACACTTGTGTCAACTGTGTGCATTGATTCTTACATGCTTGCTTATTGCACTCATCATATTACTTTGTGTTGACAATTATCCATGAGATATCCATGTTGAAAGTTGAAAGCAACTGCTGAAACTTAAATCTTCCTTTCTGTTGCTTCAAAACCTTCTATTAAGAATCTATTGCTTTATGAGTTAACTCTTATGCAAGACTTTTTGATGCTTGTCTTGAAAGTACTATTCATGAAAAGTTTTTGTTATATGATTCAGTTGTTTAGTCATTATCTTTTTGTTAGCAAACTATAGATCATTGCTTTGAATCACTTCATTCATCTCATATGCTTTACAATAGTATTGATCAAGATTACGATGGTAGCATGTCACTTCAGAAATTATCCTTTTTATCGTTTACCTACTCGAGGGCGAGTAGGAACTAAGCTTGGGGATGCTTGATACGTCTCAAACGTATCTATAATTTCTTATGTTCCATGCTAGTTTTATGACAATACTCACATGTTTTATATACACTTTATATCATTTTTATGCATTTTCCGGGACTAACCTATTAACAAGATGCTGAAGCGCCAGTTCCTGTTTTCTGCTGTTTTTGGTTTCAGAAATCCTACACAGGAAATATTCTCGGAATTGGACGAAACAAAAGCCCACGGTCTTATTTTCCACGGAGGCTTCCAGAACACCGAAGAGGAGACGAAGAGGAGCCACGAGGCGGCCACACCCTAGGGGGGCGCGGCCCCACCCCTGGCTGCGCCGCCCTATGGGGTGGGCCCCTCGGGACTCCACCGACATCGCCCCTTCGCCTATATATTCCTCCGTCTCCGAAAACCCTAACACAGTCGACGATATTCCATGAAGAGTTCCGTAGCCGCCGCCATCGTGAAGCCAAGTTCGGGGGACAGAAGTCTCTGTTCCGGCACGCCGCCGGGATGGGGAAGTGCCCCCGGAATCCATCTCCATCGACACCACAACCATCTTCATCGCCGTTGCTGTCTCCCATGATGAGGAGGGAGTAGTTCTCCCCCGAGGCTGAGGGCTCTACCGGTAGCTATGTGGTTAATCTCTCTCTCCCATGGTGTGATCTTTATGTGATCATGAGCTTTGTATCACTATTAATCTATGTGCTACTCTAGTGATGTTATTAAAGTAGTCTATTCCTCCTCCATGATGTAAAGTTGGCAGTGTGTGCATCATGTAGTACTTGGCGTAGGTTATGATTGTAATCTCTTGTAGATTATGAAGTTAACTATTACTATGATAGTATTGATGTGATCTATTCCCCTTTCATAGCTATTGTTGACAGTGTGTATGGTATGTTAGTACTCGGTCTAAATTGCAACGGTCTATTATGCACTCTAGAGGTTACTTTAATATGAACTCCGGATTCACTCTCCACGGTGTGATGGTGACAGTGTGCGCATCGTGTGTGATTCCTTTATGAAGTTGTGGAGCTTGTTTACTCCGGCTTGAGGTGTGCTTTGTAGCCCTACACAATGAATGGTGTTTGTTATCTAACAAGAGAGTGTTTAAGAGTAGCATTTATTTATTCAGTTATGTGACCATTGTTGAGAGTGTCCACTAGTGAAAGTATGATCCCTAGGCCTTATTTCTAAGCATTGAAACACCGTTTCCAACAAGTTCTGCTACATGTTTGCTTGCTGCCATTTTTATTTCAGATTGCAATTACTACTTACAATCATCCATATTACTTGTATTTCACTATCTCTTCGCCGAACTAGTGCACCTATACATCTGACAAGTGTATTAGGTGTGTTGGGGACACAAGAGACTTCTTGTATCTTCATTGCAGGATTGCTTGAGAGGGATATCTTTGACCTCTACCTCCCTGAGTTCGATAAACCTTGGGTGATTCACTTAAGGGAAACTTGCTGCTGTTCTACAAACCTCTGCTCTTGGAGGCCCAACACTGTCTACAGGAATAGAAGCGTGCGTAGACATCAGGGTGCGCCGAAAAATAGTGTCGCAACTTTCTTGCAGTTGTGAACACTCCATATGCCAACTTCTGATAATGCGGGTACCGCTGTTTTGAAGGCGATAAAACTTCACTGATGAAATACACCGGCCTCTGAACTCCATGGAGTTTCCCTTCTTCTTCTCTCTCGACCACAAGTACCGTGCTGACCACCTGAGGTGTGGCTGCAATATATAACAAGAGGGGTTCCTTTTCCTTAGGCGCCACCAATATTGGAGGTGTTGAGATTGTGCGCTTGAGGTTCTCAAAGGCTCTGTCTGCTTCTTCATTCCACTCGAACTTCTCTCCTTGCTTGATCAGGGCGTAAAATGGCAACGCCTTTTCTCCCAGTCTGGCGACGAATCTGCTCAAAGCCGTGACTCACCCAGTTAACTGTTGTATTTCCTTTAGCTTGGTTGGCTTCCGCATTGTTATTATAGCTTGAATTTTCTCTGGGTTAGCCTCGATTCCTCTTGCTGACACCAGAAACCCGAGAAGTTCTCCTGCAGGAACGCCGAAAGAACACTTCGTCGGGTTCAGCTTGAGGCAAAACTTATCAAGATTGTCGAAAGTCTCCTTGAGGTCCTCAACCAAGGTTGAGCCCTGCTTTGTTGTAATGATGACATCGTCGATGTACACTTGAACGTTCTTGCCAATCTGCATGGCGAGACACTTTTGCATCATCCGCTGATATGTTGCTCCCGCGTTTTTTAACCCAAAAGGCATTGTTCTATAGCAGAACACGCCATAGGGTGTTATGAAAGCTGTTTTGACTTCATCTTCTTCTTTTAGTCGGATCTGGTTATAACCAGAATAAGCGTCCAGGAAGGAAAGACGTTCACAGCCCGCCGTGGAGTCGATAATTTGATCGATCCTCGGGAGGGGAAAGTGATCCTTTGGACAATGTTTATTGAGACACGTGAAGTCGACGCACATGCGAAGGACCTCCGTGTTTTTCTTCGGGACCAGTACTGGGTTAGCTACCCACGTGGCTTCTGTATGCAACTCTTTGACGAATCCAGCTTCTCTGAGTCGATTAATTTCTGACAGCATTGCTTTGCGGTTTGGTTCCGAAAAACGCCGCAAAGGTTGTCTGATTGGCCTGGCCAATGGATCCAAGTTAAGGGGGTGCTCGGCAAGTTCCCTGGGTACTCCTGGCATGTCAGCTGGACACCATGCGAAGATTTCCCAGCGCTCACGGAGGAACTCGACGAGCGCGCTTTCCTATACGAAGTCCATGTTTGTGGCGATAGCTGTCGTTTTCTTGGGATCTGTCGGGTGTATCTGCACTTCCTTCGAATTCTTCGTGGTGTCAAAGGTTGGTTCCTTGAGCAGCCTCCCTCCATCTGGTAACACGTCGTAGTCAGTTGTCAGCTTTGACGCCAGATATTCTGCTTGCATCCCGAAAGTTTCTGCTAGCCGATGAAAATCCTTGTCGCACTTATCCGCTAGTGCGAAGCTTCCTTTTACTGTGATCGGGCCCTTAGGTCCAGGGAGCCTCCACAACAAGTATGTGTAGTGTGGTACCGCCATAAACCTGGCATACCCCGGTCGCCCTAGCAAAGCATGATACTGTGACGGGAAATCCACGACTTCAAATTCCAGCTTCTCTCTCCTGTAATTCTCTGGGGTTCCAAACTGAACGTCGAGACTGATCTTTCCCAATGGATAACCTAGCTTGTCTGGTGTAATACCATGAAAACGCGTGTCCGTTGGTGTCAGATTCGCCAAGGATATATTCATCTTCGTCAAAGTATCTGCATATATGAGGTTCAAGCTGCTGCCTCCATCTATGAACACTCGTGAAACATCGAATCCTGCAATCACCGCCGGCAGGATCAAAGCCGATTGTCCTGGTCGAGGTACTTGCTACGGGTGGTCCGCTATGGTGAAGCCGATGTCCTGCCCCGACCAATTCAGGTACTCAATTGTTGGTGGAGGCATTTTCTCTGCCATAAAGACTTGCCGCGAAATTACTTTTTGAGCTCTATTGGATGGCCTGCCCTTCTGAATCATCGAGACCTCCCCATTGGTGTTGATATAGGGACCATTCATTGGAGCTGCCGCTATTTGCAACTGGTGTCGATTTTCGTCTGTGATTGCGGGATGAGGTGGGAGATGAATCTCACTCCTTGGCCCCTGGGGGTTTCTATTTGCTGCCTATGTATTGACATGCCCTGCGTACCTATTCAGTACTTGGAAAGTACAACAGTCCTTTTGCAAATGTCCCGACTATCTTTTCCCATTATTGTCGAGGTAGAAGTGCATTTGGCACGGTCCGTTCAACATATCTTCGGGAGATATATACGGCCTCTGGAACCTTGGACCATTATTTTGCCTATTGGGCCGAGGGCCATCCCTGTAATCGCTACGGTGCTCACCGCTCTTTTGAGAATCACCTCGACTGTTTCCTTCAATATTTCCTCGGAAGCCGGCCGATACTTGGCCGGGACAGTCATAATCTGGGAACTGTCGAGAAAAACGTCGTCTATTTTGAATATTTCGGTTACGGTCATCCTCAGGTGACCTATTCCGCTTGTTGTGAACAGCATCTTCTCCATCTGCCCAACGATTCGCTATCTCCATGAGTGCCGATATTGTTTTTGGATTAGTCCTTCCCAAATCCTCGACTAAATCCTTCCTTCTAATCCCGGCGACAAACGCATCTATCGCTCTTTCATCAGATATATTCTCTGCCGAGTTTTTGATAATGTTCCACCGCTGGATGTACGTCCTCATCAACTCGTCATATTTCTGTCGACAGGCTCTTAGTTGCTCTATTGACGCAGGTTTTTTGCATGTAGATAAAAAGTTCTTTACGAACATGTCCTCGAAGGTTTCCCAACTATCGATAGATCCAGGTGGTAACTTTTTTATCCATGATCGCGCTGCTCCACTCAAGTGTACCTGGATGCTCTGCATAGCAGTTGCTCTGGTTCCACCCGTAAGCTTGACTGTCTCCAGGTAATCCACCAACCAGTCTTCAGGATCTTGCAATCCATCGAACTTCTTGTAGTTGTCGAGTAATTTAAACCCAGACGGGACCCGTGTTTTATGAACTCGTCGAGTAAAACAGGGGAGACCGCACATATCCTCTTCATCGACCTCTGGTGAGTGCCGACGTTCTCTCCTTTCTTGTCGCGCCCTGTCGACCCGCGCCTGTGTGGCTGTATCTCTTGCCGACGTTCTCGGAGGGTCCTGAACCACTACTGTGGGTCGTGGACTATTTTGTCTTGCCACGCCTTCGGGAGGTGTGCTTGTACTTGCGAACGCTGTCCCCATGACTCCAACTCCTGCCATAGCCATGTTATACAACGCTTCCCTTGGATCTCCGGGAGGTGGCCTGGATGCCAGTATGTAAGCCTGAGTCGCCATATATCCGGCTTCCGATGTTTTGGGGATGATGTTTCCTCTTGTGTCTATCGACATAAAGGACATGTCGAGGTTTTGGACCAGATGCTCCCTCTCGCCTTCAGGTATGTTGTGCAGCCGAGATCTTGCCCAGTTGCGAGCTTCTCTATGACTATCTCCGGAAGTTCCTGATTGTCGACTCATCTCAGCTCTACGCCTACTCGACGCGGAAGCTGCTGCCTTTCTTTGCTCCAGTATCACCCTTTGTTTCTCTAGTTCTCGACCAGCACGCGCGAGCCTATATTGGTATGCTTGCAACTCTTCCACCGTCGCGGCGGTAGTCAACGGGTTGGTACCGTTCAAGGCTGTTATCGCTCTATCCCAAGCTGCTTGCGGCAGCTGCAACTTCTGGCGTGGTGTAGTCCCGACATATTTGGTCCCTAAACCTCGCGTAAGATCAGCGGGATCGACGTATGGATTTCCCAAATCATCGAAAGCCTCTGATCTTTCGTTCTCCGGATGGCTGGACTCGCCAATCACGTATACTTGATGATATGTTGGCCTTGATTTGTTTTCTTCTGGGTTGGTGACACCGTCGTAACGATCGGCGAGGACCTCCCGGATAAAGGTAGATTTGTCAATGAAACTATCGACACTATCTGAGTCACTGCTTATATTGGAGTCCGCAGACGACCCGAAGGAAATGTTGCTGAAGATCTTGACGAATTTTCCGCTTGTCGCGGGCTTGGTGAAGATTGACGGCGAGATGTCCTCTTCGCTTGACTCGAACGATGACGCCGATCCCGAGAAGTCAGACTCGACCGCGAACGATTCCGAAGAATTCGGTATCACGAGACGGTGAGATCCTTCCTTCCCGACGCGGAAGTGGAAACTTCCGAACGCCATCTCCATGGGCTCCTCCAGATACGCATATGCATCCACACGGGAGGGCGGGTGGGGAATAAAATCGACTAGATCAGTTTCGATCCGTTTACCTCCGTCCATCGCGTTGCTTGCCACCGAAGATGTCGACGATGTTGAACGTGCCATCGAGATCAACTCCTTGTCGCCTCTAATTCCCACAGACGGCGCCAATTGACAAGGTATTAACTTGTCAATGCCTACAGATTGTAGACTAGGGTTTTAGCGGAAGTAGAGGGCAAGTAGATCTCGAGGGTTTAAGCCGGAAAGGTACTCGACTGCTAGAAAAACTAGGGTTATGTTGACAATGAATCGATGCTTTCTTCGTCCCTCGACTCCCCCTTATATAGGAGGCGGAGCCGAGGGTTTCGTACTATACATGGTTACAAATTCCGGGGGGGCTCTCTGAATTCCACCCGTAGATTTACAAGTCATTATTCCTATTACAACTCTATGTTTCCAAACTATTTCTTAACTGGGCTTCCGGGCTTCATAAATCTTCGGGTCGTGGGCCTTCAATAAACCCCGGGTACCTTCTCTGGCAGGTCCATTGGGGATGCCTATGTCAGCTGGCCCTAAACCTGATACTGAGTGCTATTACTGCAAGGAGAAGGGGCACTGGAAGCGGAATTGCCCCAAGTACATGGCTGATCTGAAGAGCGGCCTTGTCAAGAAAAAGAAAGGTATATTTGATATACATGTTATATATGTCTATCTTACTGGTTCTCGTAGTAGTGCCTGGGTATTTGATACTGGTTCGGTTGCTCATATTTGTAACTCGAAACAGGAACTACGGAATAAACGAAGCCTAGCGAGGGACGAGGTGATGATGCGCGTTGGAAATGGATCCAAGGTCGATGTGATCGCCGTCGGCACGCTCCCTCTACATCTACCTTCGGGATTAGTTTTAAACCTAAATAATTGTTATTTGGTGCCTGCGTTGAGCATGAACATTATATCTGGATCTTGTTTAATGCAAGACGGTTATTCATTTAAGTCAGAGAATAATGGTTGTTCTATTTATATGAATAATATCTTTTATGGTCATGCCCCTGAGATGAATGGTTTATTCTTGTTAAATCTCGATAGTAGTGATACACATGTTCATAACATTGATGCTAAGCGAATTAAATTAAATGATAATTCTACTTATATGTGGCACTGTCGTCTTGGTCATATTGGAGTGAAGCGTATGAAGAAACTCCATTCTGATGGACTTCTTGAGTCACTTGACTTTGAGTCACTTGATAGATGCGAAGCATGTCTAATGGGAAAAATGACTAGGACTCCATTCTCTGGTACAATGGGGCGAGCTACAGACTTATTGGAAATCATACATACCGATGTGTGTGGACCAATGAGTGTAGCATCGCGCGGTGGTTATGATCTGAGTAGATATGGGTATATCTATTTCATGAAACATAAGTCCGAAACTTTCGAGAAGTTTAAGGAATTCCAAAGTGAAGTAGAAAATCAACGTAACAAGAAGATTAAGTTTCTGCGTTCTGATCGCGGAAGCGAATATCTGAGTGATGAGTTTGGCATGCATTTAAAGAAATGCGGAATACTTTCATAGTTGACACTGCCGGGAACACCACAGCGCAATGGTGTGTCCGAACGTCGTAATCGAACTCTCTTGGATATGGTTCGATCTATGATGTCTCTTACTGATTTGCCGTTATCGTTTTGGGGTTATGCTTTAGAGACAGCCGCATTCACTTTAAATAGGGCACCATCTAAATCCGTTGAAACGACACCGTACGAATTATGGTTTGGCAAGAAACCTAAGCTGTCGTTCCTTAAAGTTTGGGGTTGCGAAGCTTATGTAAAGAAGTTACAACCTGACAAGCTAGAACCCAAAGCGAAGAAATGCGTCTTCATAGGATACCCTAAAGAAACTATTGGGTATACTTTCTATCACAGATCTGAAGGCAAAATCTTTGTTGTTAAGAACGGATCCTTTCTTGAGAAGGAGTTTCTCACTAAAGAAGTGACTGGAAGAAAAATAGAACTCGACGAGGTTACCGAACCTTCTCTCATAGATCAGAGTAGCGCAGTACCGGAAGATGTTCCTGTGCAGCCTGCACCGATAGGAGAGGAAGCAAATGATAATGATCATCAAACTTCGAACGAGAAAGCTACTGAACCTCGCAGATCGACGAGGGAGCGTACCACTCCTGATTGGTGTGATCCCTGTCTAAATGTCATGATTGTGGACAACAATGATGACGACCCTGCGACATATGAGGAAGCAATGATGAGCCCAAATTCCAACAAATGGCATGAAGCCATGAAATCCGAAATGGGATCCATGTATGATAACCAAGTGTGGACTTTAGTAGACTTACCTGATAGCCGCAAGGCTGTCGAGAATAAATGGATCTTCAAGAGAAAAACAGATGCTGATGGTAATATTACTGTTTATAAAGCTCGACTTGTCGCGAAGGGGTTCCGAAAAATTCAAGGAGTTGACTACGATGAGACTTTCTCACCTGTAGCGAAGCTAAAGTCTGTGAGGATTTTGTTAGCAATAGCTGCATTTTTCGATTACGAGATCTGGCAGATGGATGTCAAAACGGCATTCCTTAATGGTGACATTGAGGAAGAGTTGTATATGGTACAACCCAAAGGTTTTGTCGATCCTAAAAATGCTGACAAGGTATGTAAACTTCAGTGTTCAATCTACGGACTGAAGCAAGCATCCCGGAGTTGGAACCGACGCTTTGATAAAGTGATCAAAGACTTCGGGTTTATACAGTGTCATGGAGAGGCCTGTATTTACAAGAAAGTGAGTGGGAGCTCTGTAGCATTCCTGATATTATATGTAGATGACATATTATTGATTGGGAATGATATAGAACTATTAAGCAGTGTAAAAAGTTATTTGAATAAGTGTTTTTCAATGAAAGACCTTGATGAAGCAGCGTACATTTTAGGCATCAAGATTTATAGAGATAGATCAAGACGCCTAATAGGGCTTTCACAGAGTACATACCTGGACAAGATTCTAAAGAAGTTTAGAATGGATGAAAGCAAGAAAGGGTTCTTGCCTATGTTGCCAGGTAAGATCTTAAGTAAAACTCAAGGTCCAGCTACGGCAGAAGAAAGAGAGAGGATGAATCAGATCCCCTATGCCTCGGCAGTAGGCTCTATCATGTATGCCATGCTGTGTACTAGACCGGATATCGCACATGCTGTTAGTTTGACCAGCAGATATCAAAGTGATCCAGGAATGGAACACTGGACAGCGGTCAAGAATATCCTGAAGTACTTGAAAAGGACTAAGGATATGTTTCTTTGTTATGGCGGTGACCAAGAGCTCGTTGTAACCAGTTACACCGATGCAAGTTGGAACACTGATCCGGATGACTCTAAGTCTCAGTCTGGGTACGTGTTTATATTGAATGGTGCTGCAGTAAGCTGGATGAGTTCCAAGCAGTGCACGGTGGCGAAGTCTTCAACTGAATCTGAATACATAGCGGCTTCGGAGGCTTCATCAGAAGCGGTATGGATGAAGAGGTTCATTATTGAGCTTGGTGTGGTTCCTAGTGCATTGGACCCATTTGAAGGAGATATGCCCTAGAGGCAATAATAAAGTGGTTATTATTTATATCTTTATGTTTATGATAAATGTTTATATATCATGCTATAATTGTATTAACCGAAACATTAGTACATGTGTGATATGTAGACAACAAGAAGTCCCTAGTATGCCTCTTAAACTAGCTTGTTGATTAATGGATGATTAGTTTCATAATCATGAACATTGGATGTTATTAATAACAAGGTTATATCATTATATGAATGATGTAATGGACACACCCAATTAAGCGTAGCATAAGATCTCGTCATTAAGTTATTTGCTATAAGCTTTCGATACATAGTTACCTAGTCCTTATGACCATGAGATCATATAAATCACTTATACCGGAAAGGTACTTTGATCACACCAAACGCCACTGCGTAAATGGGTGGTTATAAAGGTGGGATTAAGTATCCGGAAAGTATGAGTTGAGGCATATGGATCAACAGTGGGATTTGTCCATCCCGATGACGGATAGATATACTCTGGGCCCTCTCGGTGGAATGTCGTCTAATGTCTTGCAAGCATATGAATGAGTTCATAAGAGACCACATACCACGGTACGAGTAAAGAGTACTTGTCAGGAAACGAGGTTGAACAAGGTATAGAGTGATACCGAAGATCAAACCTCGGACAAGTAAAATATCGCGAGACAAAGGGAATTGGTATAGTATGTGAATGGTTCATTCGATCACTAAAGTCATCGTTGAATATGTGGGAGCCATTATGGATCTCCAGATCCCGCTATTGGTTATTGGTCAGAGTGAGTACTCAACCATGTCCGCATAGTTCACGAACCGTAGGGTGACACACTTAAAGTTGGATGTTGAAATGGTAGTACTTGAATATGGAATGGAGTTCGAATATTTGTTCGGAGTCCCGGATGAGATCCCGGACATCACGAGGAGTTCCGGAATGGTCCGGAGAATAAGATTCATATATAGGATGTCATTTTATGTGAAATAAAATGTCGCGAAAGGTTCTATGGAAGGTTCTAGAAGGTTCTAGAAAAGTCCGGAAGAAACCACCAAGGAAGGTGGAGTCCACATGGGACTCCACCTCCATGGCCGGCCAGCCCTAGATGGGGTGGAGTCCCAAGTGGACTCCACCATAGGGGCCGGCGACCCACCACATGGGAGGTGGAAATCCCACCTTTGGGTGGGAGTCCTAGTTGGGCTAGGTTTCCCCCTCTTATGGAAGGTTTTGGTTTCGGGTCTTATTCGAAGACTTGGACACCAACACTTGGGATCCACCTATATAATGAGGGGCCAAGGGAGGGGGCCGGCCACCCCAAGACCACAAGCTGGCCGCCCCATTGAAGTGGCCGGCCACCCCCTCCCAAACCCTAGCCGCCCCCCTCTCCTCCATATCTCCCGCGTAGCTTAGCTAAGCTCCGCCGGACTTCTTCACCGCCACCGACACCACGCCGTCGTGCTGTCGGATTCAAGAGGAGCTACTACTTCCGCTGCCCGCTGGAACGGGGAGGTGGACGTCGTCTTCATCAACAACCGAACGTGTGACCGAGTACGGAGGTGCTGCCCGTTCGTGGCGCCGGAACCGATCGTGATCAAGATCTTCTACGCGCTTTTGCAAGCGGCAAGTGATCGTCTACCGCAGCAACAAGAGCCTCATCTTGTAGGCTTTGGAATCTCTTCAAGGGTGAGACTCGATACCCCCTCGTTGCTACCGTCTTCTAGATTGCATCTTGGCTTGGATTGCGTGTTTGCCGTAGGAAATTTTTTTGTTTTCTATGCAACGTTATCCTACAGTGGTATCAGAGCCGTGTCTATGCATAGATGGTTGCACGAGTAGAACACAATGGTTTGTGGGCGTTGATGCTCTTGTTATCTTTAGTTTGAGTACTTTGCATCTTTATGGCATAGTGGGATGAAGCGTCTCGGACTAACTTTACATGACCGCGTTCATGAGACTTGTTCCTCGTTCGACATGCAACTTATATTGCATAAGAGGCTTTGCGGGTGTCTGTCTCTCCTACTATAGTAAAGATTCAATTTACTCTTCTATTGAAAACATTAGTATCAACGTTGTGGTTCATGTTCGTAGGTAGATTAGATCTCTCTCGAAAACCCTAAACCACGTAAAATATGCAAACCAAATTAGAGACGTCTAACTTGTTTTTGCAGGGTTTGGTGATGTGATATGGCCATAATGTGATGATGAATATGTATGAGATGATCATTATTGTATTGTGGCAACCGGCAGGAGCCTTATGGTTGTCTTTAAATTTCATGTTGAGTAGTATTTCAAAGTAGTTGTAATAGTTGCTACATGAGGTGAACAACCATGAAGACGGCGCCATGAACCTTGACGCTACGCCGACGATGATGGAGATCATGCCCGTTGATGATGGAGATCATGTCCGTGCTTTGGAGATGAAGATCGAAGGCGCAAAGACTAAAGGGCCATATCATATCACATATGAATTGCATGTGATGTTAATCCTTTATGCATCTTATTTTGCTTAGATCGCGACGGTAGCATTATAAGATGATCCCTCACATTAATATCAAGATAATAAAGTGTTCTCCCCTCGTATGCACCGTTGTACAGTTAAATCGTTTCGAAGCATCTCGTGATGATCGGATGTGATAGATTCAACGTTCACATACAATGGGTGTAAGCCATGTTGCACACGCGGAATACTTGGGTTTGCTTGACGAGCCTAGCATGTACAGACATGGCCTCGGGACAACGGAAACCGAAAGGTTGAACACAAGTCATATGGATGATATGATCAACATGTTGATGTTCACCATTGAAGCTACATCATCTCACGTGATGATCGGTTTTGGTGTAGTGGATTTGGATCGTGTACCACTTAACAACTATGAGGGATGTTGTATTAAGTGGGAGTTCATTAGTAATTAGATTAAAACATGAACTAATTATCATAAACATAGTCTGAGTAGTATTTTGAATTAATTTTGTAGTATTGGCATCCGTTTACTACTATGCGCTAGTCTTGTTACTGAGATAGAAATACTGTTAAAATCTGATTAGAAACTTTACGGATTGGTACCGTATTGTTAAAGAATCAAGAATTGATTAAGTCCTATTGCAAACTTTTAGTAAACCTCACATTGTTGATTCAAAGAGCTATGGTTTCAATTAGTACCTAAAGTTATCTTGTCTCCGTGAAACTTGAAGTTCAAATTTGTTTGAAAAGTAAGGAGCTGAAAATTTAGTTTTCAGAAATAATCAAGGTATGAGATATAAGTGATATCTAAGACCTTATTGCAAGATGATAGAATATATTTTGGTGAGACTACATGAACTCATAAGTTTTATGGGAATGTACGAAGGTTGAAGACGCAAGGCGTCACAATCCTCCAACTATTGGGGCACTAACGATATTCACATATCCATGAAGTGACCATCCTTAATATGCACCGTTGCTAAGACTCGTCGTTTCGAAGCATCACGTGATGATCGGGTGTGATAGATTCTACGTGTGCATACAACAGGTGCAAGCTAGATTTGCACATGCAAATACCAAGGTTAAAACTTTACGAGCCTAGCATGTACAGACATGGTCTCGGAAAGTCGTCATGATATGATGGATAAAATTATGAGTGAAATTGTTCATCATATTACAAAGTTACTAATAAGTGAAATATGGAACACTTGTCATATGATGATCAATTTCAAAGTAAGAACCTCAAGGTTATTGGTATTTGACCAACAAACCTAGAAGTTAATGATGTTGAAGTGTTTTTCTGAATAATGAGGAAAGCTAAAAGAGAAACTGCAAAAGATATTTTGGCAAAAAGAAAAAAAAAGACTAGAAAGTCTAGCTCAGGTGTATATAAATGATATACATGTTATGGTTGTATTCCTAGTTAAGTCACACTATGAAATTCTTGGGTATTAGTACTATATTGGTTGGTATGAAGTGTCATACAATACAACGCAATACAAGAATACAATGGCCTAAGTGACTGACAAAGAATATGATAGAAATGCACGTCTGGAACAAAAATAAAGTGTTATTATGTTCGTCATTGGCATTCTATCTAGCCCTTAGAATTTATAATAAAGAACTTAATAATTGTTATTTTGCTCTGGTCAAATGAAAACAATGAGTTGTTCAAATTATGACATTACTCCATATACGATGGATAAGTTATTATAAATCTTAATGGTGAAACACACATACATAACACTGACGCTAAAATGCCATAAGGCAAATGATTTGAATTCCACTTATTTGTGGATCCGCCATTTAGGTCATGTTAGAAAGGAACGCATGAAGGAACTCCATGCAAATGGATTTTTGGAGTCATTTGATTTTCGAATCATTTGGCGCTTGCAAATCTTTTCTAAAGAGAATGATTAAAATACCATTCATAGGCCAAGAATTGAACGGGCAACAAACTTAGTGGAAAAATACATGATGATGTATGTGGTTCACTAGGCATAGTTGTGTGCGGGAGATTCTTCTACTTCATGAAAACTTCAAACAATGAATTGAGTATATATATGTGGATATATTCAATAAGGAAGAAGTTTGAAACATTTGAATAGATTCAAATAAATTTAGCATGAAGTGGAAATCATTGTAATAGAAAAGTCAAATATCTATGATTGGATCATGGTAGAAATATTTGAATTACGAGTTTTAGCGAACATCTAAGAGAGTTATGAAGTTGTTCTACAACTCACGTTTCTTGGAGTATCATAGTGATGATGAAGTATCCAAAAGACGTATCCAAACCTTGTTGGATCAATGATGAGATAAAATATTGATGCCATTATATTTTGTGGATTATGCTTTAGTGACTACCGCTTTTACACTGAATAGAGCATCATCATGATCCGTTGAAATGACACCATACGAGTTATGGCATGGGTATAAACCTGAATAGTCCTTTCTTTAAATTTTGGTCTAAGAGTTTTTCAACCAAAATCGGATGAATGTCTTTGTTGGTTATTCCAGAGATTTAATTAGGAATTCTTCCCACGAGACAAAGATAAAAGTGTTTGTCAATGTTTCTTATTTCCAAGAAATTGTTTCTAATGAAGTATTTGAGTGGGAGGACAATATAATTTGATAAGGTTTATGAACCTGAGCATAATGATCAGAGTAGCGCAGCATCGGAATTGGTTTCGGAAGCGGCCACGACGATCATGGCTCCCATGACTACAAAGTGTTTTAGCCATGGAGATCGAAGTACATATTGAACCTTATAGATATGGTTTACTTTGTGATCAAATAAATGATTTGTGGACAAAGGATTGATTTTGAACAATGATAAACCAACTACAAATAAAGAAGTTATGATGGGCCCTCACTCCGTTAAAATGGCTATACACCATGAAATCCAAGATAGATGAATACTTTTTGAAAGTAATTGGATCTATGAAATTGATGGACTTGGATGAAATATCCTTGAAGAAGCTCAACTTGTCGAAAAGTTGTTTACGACAAAATTCAAAGAGTTGACTACGATAAGATTAGATCTTCCGTAGCAATGCTTATAGTCTATGTGGATTATTCTAGTAATCACTACATATTTCTTTTATGAGATATGCTAGTAGGATGGCAAAATACACTACTTAACAGAAGTATGTATACAAGATACAACCAATTGTTTTGCTAGTCCGTAGAATACTAGATAGGAATACGAACTTCAATTGGATGAAGTGAGTATTACGGAGTTGGAATCTTCACCAGATGAAATAGTCAAAGAGTTTTTGATTTCATCAGAAATGATGAAGAGGCTTGCATTTGCAAGAAATTAAGTGGGAGCGCTGAGACATATTTATAATACTTTATGTAAATGACATATAGTTGGTTATAAATAATGTAATTATATACTTGATTAAAATGTTTCATTGAAAATTAACTTCAATGAAAGGATATGGACTAAAACATATTTAGTGTCAAGATCTATGAAGATAGATTGAAACACATGATAAGTTTAAGTCAAAGTACATAGAATGGATATTGAAATAGTTCAATATAGAAATATTAAGAAAATGTTCTTGTCATGTGAAGGTTTAACAAGACTTGAGTGTATCTGACACTCGATGAGTAAAAACACATGAGTGATTTTAGATCACAAATAAAATGTACAAAATCAGATATCTTGTGCTCTAAAATGTTATGAGCATATACCGAAATGATTCATAAGATGATCATGGGACGACAGTAAGAATATCCTTGAGTACTTTAGAAGAACTAAGGATATATATATATATATATATTTGTATGACGAAATGACAAACAAATCGCTGTAAGGTGTTACACCGATATTGGTTTTGTCACATATAAAATATAATTTCAATCTCAAATTAGACTAAGTGTTGTTTAAAAGGTAGCACAATGAGCTAGAAGTTGTCTATGCTAGATTTAGAAGAGTTCTAAATATTGTGACGGATTCTACAAAAGAAGGCAGAGTATGTCATTGTTTTGACAATGACAAAGGATGTTAAGTCAAGAGGTTCTTTGAGAACATGGTGTAGTTCCGACGGAATCAAAACTTTGAAGCTAAATTGTGTATGACAATATTAGTGACATATTTCAGACCGCGGAATTAAGGTTCCACCAGAAGACCAAATATATTTAATGCCGACTCATTTGGAAATGAGTGATGCGTTGAGACGCAAATGAATTACAAAATACATACGTTTCTGAGCGTGTCAGATCCGTTGACTAAAAACCTCTCCCGTGAGCAATACATGATAAAACACCGGAAGGCCAAGGTGTTATATCTTTACAAATGTAAACTAGATTATTGACTCTAGTGCAAGTGGGAGACTGAAGGAGATATGCCCTAGAGGCAATAATAAAGTGGTTATTATTTATATCTTTATGTTTATGATAAATGTTTATATATCATGCTATAATTGTATTAACCGAAACATTAGTACATGTGTGATATGTAGACAACAAGAAGTCCCTAGTATGCCTCTTAAACTAGCTTGTTGATTAATGGATGATTAGTTTCATAATCATGAACATTGGATGTTATTAATAACAAGGTTATATCATTATATGAATGATGTAATGGACACACCCAATTAAGCGTAGCATAAGATCTCGTCATTAAGTTATTTGCTATAAGCTTTCGATACATAGTTACCTAGTCCTTATGACCATGAGATCATATAAATCACTTATACCGGAAAGGTACTTTGATCACACCAAACGCCACTGCGTAACTGGGTGGTTATAAAGGTGGGATTAAGTATCCGGAAAGTATGAGTTGAGGCATATGGATCAACAGTGGGATTTGTCCATCCCGATGACGGATAGATATACTCTGGGCCCTCTCGGTGGAATGTCGTCTAATGTCTTGCAAGCATATGAATGAGTTCATAAGAGACCACATACCACGGTACGAGTAAAGAGTACTTGTCAGGAAACGAGGTTGAACAAGGTATAGAGTGATACCGAAGATCAAACCTCGGACAAGTAAAATATCGCGAGACAAAGGGAATTGGTATAGTATGTGAATGGTTCATTCGATCACTAAAGTCATCGTTGAATATGTGGGAGCCATTATGGATCTCCAGATCCCGCTATTGGTTATTGGTCAGAGTGAGTACTCAACCATGTCCGCATAGTTCACGAACCGTAGGGTGACACACTTAAAGTTGGATGTTGAAATGGTAGTACTTGAATATGGAATGGAGTTCGAATATTTGTTCGGAGTCCCGGATGAGATCCCGGACATCACGAGGAGTTCCGGAATGGTCCGGAGAATAAGATTCATATATAGGATGTCATTTTATGTGAAATAAAATGTCGCGGAAGGTTCTATGGAAGGTTCTAGAAGGTTCTAGAAAAGTCCGGAAGAAACCACCAAGGAAGGTGGAGTCCACATGGGACTCCACCTCCATGGCCGGCCAGCCCTAGATGGGGTGGAGTCCCAAGTGGACTCCACCATAGGGGGCCGGCCACCCCCCACATGGGAGGTGGAAATCCCACCTTTGGGTGGGAGTCCTAGTTGGGCTAGGTTTCCCCCTCTTATGGAAGGTTTTGGTTTCGGGTCTTATTCGAAGACTTGGACACCAACACTTGGGATCCACCTATATAATGAGGGGCCAAGGGAGGGGGCCGGCCACCCCAAGACCACAAGCTGGCCGCCCCATTGAAGTGGCCGGCCACCCCCTCCCAAACCCTAGCCGCCCCCCTCTCCTCCATATCTCCCGCGTAGCTTAGCTAAGCTCCGCCGGACTTCTTCACCGCCACCGACACCACGCCGTCGTGCTGTCGGATTCAAGAGGAGCTACTACTTCCGCTGCCCGCTGGAACGGGGAGGTGGACGTCGTCTTCATCAACAACCGAACGTGTGACCGAGTACGGAGGTGCTGCCCGTTCGTGGCGCCGGAACCGATCGTGATCAAGATCTTCTACGCGCTTTTGCAAGCGGCAAGTGATCGTCTACCGCAGCAACAAGAGCCTCATCTTGTAGGCTTTGGAATCTCTTCAAGGGTGAGACTCGATACCCCCTCGTTGCTACCGTCTTCTAGATTGCATCTTGGCTTGGATTGCGTGTTTTCCGTAGGAAATTTTTTTGTTTTCTATGCAACGTTATCCTACACCATTAGTCATCTATTGTGACAACATGGGTGCCATCGCCAATGCACAAGAACCAAGGTCACACAAGAAGCTGAAGCATATCAAGCTGCGTTTTCATTCGATTCGCGAGTACATCGAAGATGGTGAAGTAAAGATTTGCAAAGTACACACAGATCTGAATGTGGCAGATCCGTTGACTAAAGCTCTCCCTAGGGCAAAGCATGACCAACACCAGAATGCCATGGGTGTTAAGTACCTTACCATGTAATCTAGATTATTGACTCTAGTGCAAGTGGGAGACTGATGGAGATATGCCCAAGAGGCAATAATAAAGTGGTTTTTATATATCTTTATGTTTATGATAAATATTTGCATACCATGCTATAATTGTATTAACCGAAACATTGATACATGTGTGTTATGTGAACAACAAGGAGTCCCTAGTAAGCCTCTTGTATAACTAGCTTGTTGATTAATAGATGATCAAAGTTTCATGATCATGAACATTGGATGTTATTAATAACAAGATTATGTCATTAGATGAATGATATAATGGACACACCCAATTAAGCGTAGCATAAGATCACGTCATTAAGTTCAAATTGCTATAAGCTTTCGATACATAGTTACCTAGTCCTTCGACCATGAGATCATGTAAATCACTTATACCGGAAGGGTACTTTGATTACATCAAACACCACTGCGTAAATGGGTGGTTATAAAGGTGGGATTAAGTATTCGGAAAGTATGAGTTGAGGCATATGGATCAAGAGTGGGATATTGTCCATCCCGATGATGGATAGATATACTCTGGGCCCTCTCGGTGGAATGTCGTCTGATTAGCTTGCAAGCATGTGACTTAGTCACAAGAGATGACATACCACGGTACGAGTAAAGAGTACTTGTCGGAGACGAGGTTGAACAAGGTATGGAGATACCGATGATCAAACCTCGGACAAGTAAAATATCGCGTGACAAAGGGAATCGGTATCGTATGTAAATGGTTCAATCGATCACTAAGTTATCGTTGAATATGTGGGAGCCATTATGGATCTCCAGATCCCGCTATTGGTTATTGGTCGGAGAAGAGTCTCGACTATGTCTGCATAGTTCATGAACCGTAGGGTGACACACTTAAGGTTTGATGTCGTTTAAGTAGATATGGAATATGGAATGGAGTTCGAATGTTTGTTCGGAGTCTCGGATGGGATCCAGGACATCACGAGGAGGTCTGGAATGGTTCGGAGAATAAGATTCATATATAGGAAGTCATTTTCTAGGTTTGAAAACGATCCGGTATTTTTTCTGGAAGGTTCTTGAAGGATCTAGAAGGGTCCGGAAGAAATCACCATGGAAGGTGGAGTCCCGGAGGGACTCCACCCACCATGGCCGGCCAGCCTAAGGGAGGAGGAGTCCCAGGTGGACTCCTCCCAAGGTGGCCGGCCAGCCCCACCAAAGGAAGGGGGGAGTCCCACTCCCCCTAGGTTTGGCAATATGGAAGGTTTTGTGTTGGGGTCTTATTCGGAGACTTTTGACCTAACCCTTGGGGATCCACCTATATAATGAGGGAGAGAGGGAGGGGGGCAGCACATCATTGGCCGCACCACCCCTGCCCCCCTTGAGGACGGCGCCCCAAGCTCCCCCTCTCCCAAACCCTAACCACCCCCTCTTCCACCGGCAACTCCAGCAGCGCTTAGGCGAAGCCCTGCCGGAGATCTCCACCACCACCGCCACCACGCCGTCGTGCTGTCAGGATTCCGAGAAGGATCTACTACTTCCGCTGCCCGCTGGAACGGGGAGGAGGACGTCGTCATCAACACCGAACGTGTGACCGAGTACGGAGGTGCTGCCCGTTCGTGGCACCGTCAGGATCTTCTACACGCTTTTGCAAGTGGCAAGTGATCGTCTACATCCACCACGAGATCTGATCTCGTTAACACTTTGTGATCTTCAAGGGTATGTTGATCTTCACCTCGTTGCTACCATCTTCTTGATTGGATCTTGGCTTATTCTTCGTTCTTGTGATAGGAAATTTTTTGTTTTCTATGCTACGAATCCCAACATCACGGGCTTGCGGGAAAAAATTTCCGAGACGGAGTTTCCGAAGATGTCCTAGGGCGTGTGCACCAAAGACATCTTCGAGAAACTCCGCCACGGGAGATTTCCTAACCCATTCCTCCGGCCATGGGGACGAAGCACCCTTCCTTTGCTTTTTTGGCTTGTTGAGCTGCTGGTGGTGTTGTGTTGGAGGAGAACACATGGGTATATATAGGGAGGCGAGGGCTGAAACGGCGGGAAAACTTGGCGGGAGAAAACGGCGGGAAAACTTGGCGGGAGAGAATGGGCGGGAGAAATGGAGCGGGAAAGTTTAGCGGGAAAAAGGAAAAAACAACATGTGCTATGCCGATGGTGGCCCTCGATATAGGCATGGCATGTGACGTCATTTTGGCGGGAGGAACAGATGAAAAATGGCCGTGCGCTATGCCAATGGTGCCCCTTGGCATAGACGTGAAGCCGCCACGTCACCGTTAGGGCATGGCCGAGGGGGGCCGAGCCGGGCTGCCACCCTGCAGCTATGCCGACGGCCAGGTATACGCCGAGGGTGGGATCGGCATAGCGAGGCATACGCCGAGGGGCGTGCTGACGTACTGGGCTGGCCGGCCTATACACCGACGGCCCCGACATTTGGCCGTCGGCGTACGGCCTAGCCGTCGGCACCTCGTGCCATTCCTGTAGTGGCGCTAGCCTCCCTTACAATCTTGACGTTGAGATAACAAATACTAGCTCATTACTAGTACGGACTCTTGTTGTCGTCTGTCTGTCAGGACGAAATCAGGCAAGATTCTACCAACGATTAATTGTGAACACAAGTGCGATCGATGCTAATGTTACACATTCAGAGCTCTCGGGCTAACATTTCTTCACTGTAGAGATGTACCCTCTCCATGTACAAATAACTAGACGTCCATAATTTGGTCATAAAAGGGTATACTTCTCTCCTTTCAATACACTTCAAAGTATTTTCTCTATCCATAAATACTTTGCAGGTTTAATGAATCTAGACATATTTTAGGTTATATTTAGGTTAAATCTGTGATAGTATTTAGGGCTGAATGGAGTAGAAAACTTGCCCCTTTATTGTTACACGATATAATCAAGCCTAATAACATTTAACACATGATCTTCTCACTTTCTACATGCATTTAGCTCACTTGAGGTGGAGAAATTGAAGAGAAGAGAGATGATAATTGTCAAGTTCTCACTTGAGCTTTTTTATGGAAGTTGGTGCAAAGACCGTTAACTTCCCCAAAACCATCAATGATGGATGAGAGGTTTTGTATGCCTTCCTTGATGGACCCAACAAAAATTGATGCGTAGTCCGCATAGAGAGAGGTTCTCAAAAAAAAATCCTCGGCCTCGAAGTTTCTGAAGTACATTCTTGCGAGTGACTATGCTGATAATTTGCATTAATGTGTTGATGGAAAGGAAGAACAAGGGTGGGAAGAGGGGGTCCCTTTGCCAAGGCCGAGACCATATGCATGAAGGGGAGGCCGGCAATGCCGTTGAGATGCATAGGGGATGGTGACCTGAAGAACAATGCGGCAATCCAATTTCAAAATCTACTTGAACATCCCCGACATTATAGAAGGTCAAGAATGTATTCCCATCAAACTGAGTCGATAGCCTCTAGCTTGAACAAAATCATGCACCTCTGTGTTACTCTTATGCAATCTCCTTGCCAAATTTTTCACATATTTTTTGTTGTTGTGTATGCTTCTCTTTGTGAAGAATGCACTTCGAGCGAAATTGCAAGCATAATTTGGAATCTAATAGAATCTGGCATAGGTAGTGGTGAACCACGAGAACTTTTAGACTAGGCCGTTCATGAGCGGCCCAAGACAAAGAGCAATGATCTTTGTGATGGCATGAATTAAGCTAATAGGACTAAAATCAGAAATGCGTCCGGCCCCCTCTGCTTCCTGTCTATCCTGATAATAACTTCTACTCAGTGGCAGATGCAGCTATACCTTCTTGGCAATAGAACAGTATTGGAGAAATTTAGCCAATATTGTTTTTCATATGTTAACACGCGAGATTCTACCCAGGATTGTGCAGTGATCGTGCACATAGTGTTCTTGGGGTTAACATTTCTTCACTGCAGAGATGTAGTTGAGTCGTCGACGTTTCGTTGATTAATCTGGAAAAACGACGTGTCCGCTGCACTGGAGCTCCAGAGTCCAGATCACTCACCGTTCTATAAATGCCGTTGAACTCGACCACAATCGTCCAAGCGATTGTCCAAGTAACAGTTTGAATATTAGTCCAAATCCGTAGTATACTTTTCTATTGGAAGCACGTGCATATCCTAGTAGCTAGCCCAGCAAGTTGAGCCAAAAATGTGGGCGCGATTGTCCGTTCATCCGACCCCGATGGCACAGACGTCCGTGATTCGCTTCGCTTCCACTCAAAAATTTCCGATCCCATGTAAATGTTGCAGACCACTAATCCTCTATCAGAAGTATGCATCAACAGCATCAGCTAGCTACAGTAGCATCTCTCGCGGTTGTTCTTTCTTAATTGATGAGAGCGTAGCACTGTGGCAAAGAGATTTTCTTTCACTTTTTTATCAATCGCTTGGCTGGAGTTTGTTTGGCCGGAAATGTTTGGTCACTACAGGAATGGAGCTATATGCCGAGGGCCGGGAACCCTCGGCGTAGCATGCTTTGGCCCTCGGCGTAGGCTATGCCGAGGGCCGCCCTCGGCATAGCTCCTCGGCGTGTAAGTCCCTCTGCAAAGGAACCAACACGCTAAACGGACAAAAATTAGCACATAAAGTGATGTGTTATATACATAAAAACATTTTTTGCGGAATTTATTGAGTGACGGAAAGTGTACCCCTAGTTCAAATCCGGTCAGTTTCCAGCGGATTCAGCGGGACACCGCAGGAAGCTGCATGGATTCCCAGATAGCTAGCGCGCACATATGGCATGTGATATGTGGTGCGAAGACGGTGTCCTACCACTACGCGGAGGTCTCGCGCAATACTAAAATACGCTCCATGTAGCTGCTTCACAAAATAAACCCGTTTTGGCACCCCGAAAATGAAAAAACTATCGCCCATCGGTCGGATTGGAAATCCGCTCCCGAGGCCTTGCTTCCCATCCCAGGGACCACGCACATGCCAAATATGGTCACGTTCCGACAAACTATGCGGTGTCACGAGCCGTTTCCTACTCATTTGCCCTAAAAGGCATAGAACTCCGGACGTGATAGCCCTGTTTGTGAAGGGTTTTTCAAAATAATTGCCGTATCCTAATTCCGACTTTTGGAGTGGTTACTAGGACACATAAAATGACGCCACGCGGCTCCGCGGGATTTTCTGACTTTGTTTAAATTGTCATTTGGCCAAAACGGGCCCCCACGGAGATGCGGTATGTCCGTACCGGGCGCGCTGGTGCACCCGTTTACCATCGCGCTAAACGGAAAAAAATTGGCACATAAACTGATATGTCATAGACCTAAAAACATTTTTTGCGGAATTTATTGAGCGACGGAAAGTGTAGCCCTAGTTCAAATCCGGTCACTTTCCAGCGGATTCGGCGGGACACCGCAGGAAGCCGCATGGATTCCCAGATAGCTAGCGCGCACATATGGCATGTGATATGTGGTGCGAAGGCGGTGTCCTACCACTACGCAGAGGTCTCGCGCAATACTAAAATGCGCCTTATGTAGTTTCTTCACAAAAAACCCGTTTTGGCACCCCGAAAATGAAAAAACCATCGCCCATGGGTCGGATTGGAAATCCGCTCCCGGGGCCTTGCTTCCCATCCCAGGGACCACGCACGTGCCAAATATAGCCTCGTTCCGACAAACTATGCGGTGTCACGGGCCGTTTCCTACTCATTTGCCCTAAAAGCCATAGAACTCCGGACGTGATAGCCCTGTTTATGAAGGGTTTTCCAAAATAATTGTCGTATCCTAATTTCGACTTTTGGAGTGGTTACTAGGACACATAAAATGACGCCATGCGGCTCCGCGGGATTTTCTGACTTTGTTTAAATTGTCGTTTGGCCAAAAGGGGCCCCCACGGAGATGCGGTATGGCCGTACCGGGCGCACTGGTGCACCCATTTACCATCGCGCTAAACGGACAAAAATTAGCACATAAACTGATATGTCATAGACCTAAAAACAATTTTTGCGGAATTTATTGAGCGAAGGAAAGTGTAGCCCTAGTTCAAATCCGGTCACTTTCCAACGGATTCGGCGGGACACCGCAGGAAGCCGCATGGATTCCCAGATAGCTAGCGCGCACATATGGCATGTGATATGGGGTGCGAAGGCGGTGTCCTACCACTACGCAGAGGTCTCGCGCAATACTAAAATACGCCCCATGTAGTTCCTTCACAAAAAAAACCTGTTTTGGCACCCCGAAAATGAAAAAACCATCGCCCATGGGTCGGATTGGAAATTCGCTCCCGGGGCCTTGCTTCCCATCCCAGGGACCACGCACGTGCCAAATATGGTCTCGTTCCGACAAACTATGCGGTGTCACGGGCCGTTTCCTACTCATTGCCCTAAAAGCCATAGAAATCCGGACTTGATAGCCCTGTTCGTGAAGGGTTTTCCAAAATAATTGTCGTATCCCAATTCCATCTTTTGGAGTGGTTACTAGGACACATAAAATGATGCCATGCGGCTCCGCGAGATATTCTGACTTCGTTTAAATTGCCATCTGGCTAAAACGGGAACCTGAGAACATATAAGAAAGTGATTGAATTGTTTCTATGTTAACATGTTATTCTACATGATTCAAATATGCATGATTTTGACATAAACAGATAGAAGATGTTTTACTGAACATTTTGATACCTCATACGCATTTTTCTGACATCCTATGAATTAGTTATGATTTTTACAAAATTAGACAAATTTGAAAAATAGCCTACGCCGAGGGTGGCCGTCGGCGTAGCCCTGTCTACGCCTAGGGCCAAAGATATGCCGAGGGCTGCCCTCGGCGTAGAGGTCGCTACGCCGACGGCCACGTTTCGCCGAGTGTTAAAAGGGCAGGCTGGCCTGGCCGGGCCATACGCCGACGGCCCCGACTTTTGGCCGTCGGCGTATAGCCTGGCCCTCGGCATAGCCTCCCATTCCTGTAGTGGGTGGCAATTCAGAGAGAAAGATCTGATGTGCCATCACAGCACAGCAAAACACGTACTGCTCGTGAGAGATCGATTTTCCGGATCGAACAAAACGAATTTCATGCCGGCCTCGTGGCATGTGCAGGAAGAAAATGAACAGCCGTGGCATGTCGATCAGTCCCAAAGGTTCCTCTATGTCTTAGCGCTGAAGGAAAGACTTAGTATACATATTCCTCAGGCGAGAAAAAGAAGACAAGGCCGATTTGTCATTTCAAATGCCAAATCATCAATAAATGGACAGAAGTAGTGATAATATCCACATAATCCATCGGCTCGAACAAGTATGAAAGTGACCCAACAACTTACCAATACAGTAACAAGATGTGTGGTTGAGACCTTAGGGTCGCTTCTTGCATGCTAGGATAGATCGGTTCCTGAAAATTGGTGGGCTGGCTGATCATTTGCGCGAGCATTGTGTGATAGACATACAAGGTCAAAAGATGTGTGTTGACAGCTTCAGGCATGATGTTGCTTAATACGTAGTAGTTACGATCGTATAATAGGAGACATATTATAGAAGGAAAAATAGTTCAGTATAAATAGTTGACATGGTTCCTTCTGGGTACCGGTTTGAAAAATTTCGGAGGGGACTGAGATTTCCGGTAACCGCAGTTATCAACTGGTCAAATATCAGACAAGATTCTCAAACAAAATTTGAATTTTAAACTGAAAATGTCTAAATATTTTGAAAATAAGGTTTGGAGAAGGAAAGGAAAGATTCAGACAAATATGCAAGGGCATAGGGTTATAATGGAGAGGGGGGTTTAGGTTGGACTAACCAATCAACCTAAATTCAAACTAAATTTACATGAACTGAGATTTTTTAGCTGGTAATTTCATTTACCGAGGAGGCTGATAATTCCGGTTACTAGCCAGTAACCGCGGTATTTCAGCCTATGACCAAATCCCTGGTCCGGCGCGACGAGCAATCGTTGGCCTGATCGGTCGGCCAATCCAAAGCATTTATGTTTAATATATGTTTAAAAGGTATTTTGAAAATAAAAGAAGCATATGCTCTATAAATCAAAACACCGAGCTTCCTCTGAATTCTTCCTAAAAATAGTAGCTAGCCCGGGGAGTTGAGCCAAAATGTTGGCGCCATTGTCCGTTCATCCGACCCCGACGGTGATTCCTTCACTTCCACTAAAAAATTTCCGATCGCATGGACATGTTGCAGCCTTGCAGGCCACTAGGGGCATCTTCAACGGGGCGACCCACACTTCGCGTCCTTTTGCGATCACGCAGTCGAAAAATGCGTCTGCACCCGGGTCCAGCGTCCCGACGCATGATGACCGGGCTATCCGCGAAGACACAAACGCGGCACAAATATGCGCCTCGGATGCGTCTCTGCGGACGCTGCGCGGTCGCATGACCGCTCGCTTCTCCCACGGGCCCGCCTAGCAGCGACCTATGTCGATGCGTTTTCTCAGGCGTGCCAGTACTAGCGACGAGGCGTCGCTTCGGCAGTCTGCGCCATGTTAATGGTGATGCCTTGCGTGCCGAGCGGCCGCCGCCCACCTCTGCCAACAAAGCTAATGGCGATGCCACGCGTGCCGCACCCCTCGGCTACCTCATCATCTCCTCCACATAAACTCTAGCCTCCACAAGCTCCACCGTAGCGTTGCCTCGCACCTCTCCTCCACATTTGCCATGATGAGCCGTGCCGGCGGCAGCCATGCTACTCCTCCTCCACCTCCGACTCCACCTTCCCCGACCGACAGCTCCGACAACGAGAACGAAGACATCGTGGACAACGTCATCGATGCGGCCATGGACGCGAAGTTCATGGCTGACGCGGAGCAGGAGGCGGAGGAGGAGCGGGCAGACCACGCGGCGTTCGACGTAGAGAAGCAATGCCGCAGGGACATGGCGGCCGCAAAGGAGGAGTCTGACGACGACGACGATTTCGACTGTAGCTGGCCTGACCCGGAGGAGAAGGCGGCGGAATAGAGGGCAATAGTCGAGTCCTTCAAGACGCTAAAGAAAGCCGAGGATGGCACCAACGAGGCGCGGCGGACGCAGCGGCCCACCGAGCTCTGGCGACCGTGCGGCGGATGGAGTGGCGAGCGGCGGAGAAGCTAATGAGGACGAAGGGCGGCAACGATGGGGCCGGGCGGTCAACAGTCCCGAGGGGCGACGAGTAGTCTAGGGCCTTGTCCATTCTTGTTTTTCTTTATTTCATACGTACATTATGCATTTCAGTTGAATGAAAAATTTGTTGAAAAATCAATATGGATCGTCCAGCTGGGAGCACACCTAGAGGCAAACGGACACGAGGTCAAAAACGACCATTTTCATGTCCGCGGTCCGACGTAAACGGATGCAAGCGACTATTTTGGACGTTCGAAATGCGTCGCTCTGTTGGAGATGGCCTAATCCGTTTATCAGAAGGATCGATCAACATCATCTGCTAGCTACAGTAGCATCTCTCGCGGTTTCTTCCTTCTTCTTTGTTTTTATGGGAGCGTAGCACTGTGGCAAATAGATTTTCTTTGACTTTCTTATCCATCGGTTGGCTGGAGTTTGTTGGCCGGAAATGCTTGGTGGCAATTTAGCGAGAAAGATCTGATGTGCCATCACAGCACACAACACTGCTCGTGAGAGATCGATTTTCCGGATCGAACAAAATGAATTTCAAACCGGCCTCGTGGCATCTACGGGAATGTCGATCAGTCCCAAGGTATCATTCGCAGACGTTGAAGGAAAGACTTGTATTCCTCAGGCGAGAAAAAAAATAAGACAAGGCCAATTTGTCATTTCAGATGCCAAATTAGTAATAAATGGACAGAAGTAGTGATAATATCCACGTAATCCATCGACTCGAAGAAGTATGAATGTGACCCAACAACATACGAATAAAGTAGCAAGATGTTGTGGTTGAGACCTTAGGGTCGCTTCTTGCATGCTAGAATGGATCGGTTCATGAAAATTGGCGGGCTGGCTGACCATTTGCGCGAGCATTGTGCAAGCTTTTTTTTTGCGAGAAAGGAGCATATTCTATTGAACCACAGTCCTTACAGAAAGAACAAAGATAAAAATTACAACTAGGTCCTCCTGGATCCCGTCGTCGTCAACGGCGAGCAAGACGTGCCGATGGCGCGCCGCTACTACACCTCCCTTCAAGCCTTGGATCAGAGGTGCCCCTCTGCGGTCGGGAAGTCGTCGATCCTCGACTCCGGAGAGCCTGCACCTTGCTCCATCGACTCGGACGCCATGGTCAACATTAAACGCACCTTGAGCTTCAACACATGGCCGGATCTGCCGCACCTCAGACTCCGACGAGGGGACACCACGCACCGATCCGCAGCGGAGCTCCACCGAGGTCCACCGCGAGAGAGGAAGGTCGCCGCCCCAAAAGGCCACTCCGACATCGCTACCACCTCCTCAACGCCGTCGGCTGGCCACCTACTCGAGCCTATACTATGTACACGGCGAGATCCGGGGTTCCCCCACCCTCCCGCCGCCGAAGCAGCCGGCGGAGGAAGAGGGAACCGGCGAATCGCCGCCGGCGAGGAGGTCCGAACAGTTGTGGTGACCCTGCATACCACTTCATGTTGTAGTACGCCAGTCGTTGACATAACATGTGCGAAGTACCAATCCGCAAATATTACATCTCTCAGAGTAGTACAACAGAAACATAGCTGGTCCATAACTCATTCACATAGTATTACAAACCATATAATTACATCATCTCGGAGCTCCTCCTGGGTCCATAGAGGTTTACTCCTAGGTTCTAGGTGAACCTTACACATCTTATATAATATAGGTCTAAGCAGGGTTATCATTATTCAACTCGAGCAGCTAAGTACTATAGAGTTCGTACTGCTCGATTACTACTACTACTCGTGTGGTCTAAGCTTGTTCTCCTTCTGGAACCTCCCCGGCTCCGGAGATGATAAGATAGTCGACCCCCTCTACTCCTCCAGAGAGGTCTGGTTCCTCGTAGTAGATCCTATCTGCTCCGTCTGGTCCGTCGTTGGCCTCCTCAAGGTGATTCAGACAATCTAAGCAGGGGATTATAAGAGGTATGAGTACGAGCGTACTCAACAAGTTCATAATAGGAAAGAGGTGTTTAATGCACAAGCTACAGCACTAGACCAGAAAGTCTAATACCAATGCATGTTTTTATAACCCTTTCTTCAAAAGGTTGCTTTTATTCAGAAGAACTATGTCCGTCAGCCTTCACCGGTTTACTAGAACTTCACGGAGTTCCTTTACGGCAGTGTTCGCAGTTCCATAACCCGGAACAGGGAGTGACAGGTCACGATTCATTACACTCTGCAGAGGTGTGTTGATTTACCCATAGGAGATCTTAACCTTGGTGCCAACCGGGCAGCTTTCCCGGCCACACTTCCGTGGTGTGAGGCCCGGTATAAGGTCCTAGTCAATATTGCATTTTCCCGTGACCTCGCACACCCACCCTTTGTTGCAATTCCGACCTTGGGTCCTCGCTGGTCAGCGTACCCCTTTGGATACCTTCCGACCTCGACAACAATCAGGTTCTCGACCTGATTCCTTCGCCGGTCGTTGCAACCCCTCATAGACCGCATTACCGTGGGGGAATTAGAATGGGATCCCCACCCTCACGTTGTTCACTCAAGATACAACTGCTACGGTAAGCGCATCCGTTGATGTACGAGAGGAGAAAACACACTTGACTACTCCGTCCCACTCCAGATCTTATGGTTAACACGAGTCTTACGGCACAAGAATCACTGGACGACATTTGTTGTTTAATCCTAGATGGATATAAACCCTTGCAATGGAACCTCCACCATATTCATGCCATGGTTCCATTGCCCACCACATAGTCATATTCATAGTTATGAAATTAGCATCTTTCATTTTCATGCAAGAGTGATAAGTATAGTACTTTGCAAGTAGTTTGGTAAAAATACTCAAAGTAACATGAGCAAGTGATGAACTTGCCTGGCGACTGCAATGTAGTGCAGTTGGATTGTTTGGACTGACCCTGGTCCTCTGTTTCTGAAAGATAGCATCATTGTCCGATAAGGGCAATGGTTAAAGATTCAAATATGCATGCTTTCAGCTTTTAGGGTTTGGTCCCCCCTTCCTGGTGTTTTATTATTTCATGTCAGACGTGACTAATAAGAACAATTTAAAGAATACTCCTTAAGAGTAAAATACTATCTTGGAATATTGCCAAGATGTTTTTAAGTCCAAAAGAATTTATGGACTTAATTTATCATTAAAAATATGGAGTTTATTTTTAATGCTTATTATTAAATCTTTATTCTTTGCATTCAATTATGGCTTAATTATTATTTGTCTCAAAAATTCCATTTCATATTTTATTATGATAGAGAATTTTATTCTAAGTGATTTACATATTTTTCTTTATTTTTTAGAGCTATATTTAATTTATAAAATTCTGGGAAAGTTTTAATTAAATGGCAATTTTGGAAATGACCAAAATGCCCCTTGGGCCCACCGGTCAGGCAGCCCGAGCTGGTTAGGTTGGACCAGCCCGTTGGGCTCGGTCCAACCGACCTAGACGCGCTCATCGCCTCCTCCTCGTCTAACCCTAGCTCTCCTGCACGCTCTGGCGACTCGTTGTCGCCGTCGCCGCTCTGTTCTGGCCGCCTCCGGCCATCTCCGGCGACGAGATCGGTCGCAAACGAACCGCCTCTCGACGGCGCACCTGGTGGTCCGCGTCGATCTGCGATTCGTGGTCGCCTCCGTTCGCCCCCAACCCTACTGCAACTAGGGTTGCACGGATCCGCGGCGATGCGCCGCTCACCAGCGTCCCTGGTCGCTGTGGTGCTGCCGTGCCCTCGCCGTGGTGGTGCTGGAGCACTGGTGCTCGGAGACGCGTGGCTTGGCCGCGGCTTGGCGCTACTGCTGGCGTACAATTGACGTAGGAGTTATTGCAACGGCGCCAGAAAGTAGCTTCCTTGTGACGGTAAAGTACTCGTCCGTTGGGAACCCCAAGAGGAAGGTGTGATGCGTACAGCAGCAAGTTTTCCCTCAGTAAGAAACCAAGGTTTATCGAACCAGTAGGAGTCAAGGAACACGTGAAGGTTGTTGGTGAAGGAGTGTAGTGCGGCGCAACACCAGGGATTCCGGTGCCAACGTGGAACCTGCACAACACAATCAAGATACTTTGCCCCAACTTAACAGTGAGGTTGTCAATCTCACCGGCTTGCTGAAAACAAAGGATTAAACGTATGGTGTGGAGAATGATGTTTGTTTGCAAAGAACAGCAGAGAACAATGATTGCAGTAGATTGTATTTCAGATGTAAAAGAATGGACCGGGGTCCACAGTTCACTAGTGGTGTCTCTCCAATAAGATAAATAGCATGTTGGGTGAACAAATTACAGGTGGGCAATTGACAAATAGAGAGGGCATAACAATGCACATACATATCACGATGACTACTATGAGATTTACTTAGGGCATTACGACAAAGTACATAGACCGCTATCCAGCATGCATCTATGCCTAAAAAGTCCACCTTCGGGTTAGCATCCGCACCCCTTCCAGTATTAAGTTGCAAACAACAGACAATTGCATTAAGTATGGTGCGTAATGTAATCAACACAAATATCCTTAGACAAAACATCAATGTTTTATCCCTAGTGGCAACAGCACATCCACAACCTTAGAACTTTCTGTCACTGTCCCAGATTCAATGGAGGCATGAACCCACTATCGAGCATAAGTACTCCCTCTTGGAGTTACAAGTATCAACTTGGCCAGAGCCTCTACTAGCAACGGAGAGCATGCAAGATCATAAACAACACATATATGATAGATTGATAATCAACTTGATATAGTATTCCATATTCATCGGATCCCACCAAACACAACATGTAGCATTACAAATAGATGATCTTGATCATGATAGGCAGCTCACAAGATCTAAACATGACAGCACAAGAGGAGAAGACAACCATCTAGCTACTGCTATGGACCCATAGTCCAAGGATGAACTACTCACGCATCAATCCGGAGGCAGGCATGATGATGTAGAGTCCTCCGGTGATGATTCCCCTCTCCGGCAGGGTGCCGGAGGTGATCTCCTGAATCCCCCGAGATGGGATTGGCGGCGACGGCGTCTCTGGAACTTTTCTCGTATCGTGGCTCTCGGTACTAGGGTTTTCGCGACGAAGGCTTTAAGTAGGCGGAAGGGCAGAGTCGGAGGAGGCACGGGGGCCCCACACCATAGGGCAGCGTGGGCCCCACCTTGGCCGCGCCGCCTCGTGGTGCCGGCCCCTCGTGGCCCCACTTCGTATCCTCTTCGGTCTTTTGGAAGCTTCGTGGAAAAATAAGACCGAAGATAGTACCCGGGGTTTACTGAAGGCCCACTACCCGAAGAATAAGAAGATTCGGAAGCCCAAGATATTATTAAGGAAAGCTAGAGTTGTAATAGGAAGCATTATTTGTAATCTTGCGGGATGAGTTAGAAACCTTCCCGGACTCTGTAACTTGTATAACACGAATCCCTCGGCTCCGCCTCCTATATAAGGGGGAGTCGAGGGACAAAGAGATCATCGGATCATTGTTTAACAAACCCTAGTTTTCATAATCGTCGAGTACTTTTCGGCTGAAACCTTCGAGATCTACTTGCCCTCTACTTCCAACTAAACCCTAGCCTACAATCCATAGGCATTGACAAGTTAATACCTTGTCAATTGGCGCCGTCTGTGGGAACTAGAGGTGTAAGGATCTGATCTCGATGGCACGTTCAAGATCTTCGACATCATCAACCGCAAGCAACGCAATGGATCGAGGTAAACAGATCGTTGCTGGTCCTGTCGATTTTGTTCCTCACCCACCCTCCCGTTTGGATGCATATGCGTATCTAGAGGAGCCTATGGAGATGACGTTCGGAAGGTTTCGCTTTCGCGTCGAGAAGGAAGGATCGTATCGTGTCCAAATTCCGATTTCGTCGGGATCGTCGGCGGTCGATTCTGATTTTTCAAGCTATATATCGTCAACCGAATCAGGAGAAGAAGAAACTTCGTCGACACGCTACGTCAGCACCAGGGCAAGAGAGAAACTCGCCAAGATCTTCAGCGACATGTCGTTTGAGTCATCTGCGGACTCATATATAAGCGATGGCTCAAGCGATGTCGACAGTTATGACTTCATCGACAAATCTATTACAGTGGGCAAGGTCTTCATTAATCTCAACGATGGTGTCACCAAACCCAACATAGATCTGAATACAAAATATCATCAGATTTATGCCATTGAAGATCAAGAGGAAACATCTGAGGCTTTCGACGATCTGGGAAATCCATACGTCGATCACTCCGATCTGCGACGAGGCCTGGGCAATAAATACGTCGGGCCATAGCCACGAGACAGAGTTCAACTCTCGCAAGCAGCGTGGGATAGGGCCGCGAGAGCTATGGACGGCTCAGAACCAATGGCCACCACAGCTACGCCAGAGGAATTGCAAGCATATCAATATAGGCTCGCACGAGCTGCAAGAGAACTGGAAAAACAGACAGCTGAGTTGAACAGAAGAAAGGAGGCAGCTTCTGCATCCAGCAGGAGAAGGGTAGATTTGAGTCGACAATCTAGAACTTCGGGTGATAGCCACAGGGAGGCTCGGAACAGAGCAAGATCAAGGTTACAACACATACCCGAAGCAGAAAGAAAGCACTTGGTCCAAAACCTCGACATGTCTTTTATGTCGATAGATACAAGAGGAAACATCATCCCTAAGACACCAGAGGCTGGGTATATGGCGACACACGCTTTTATCCTCGCATCTAAACCACCTCCAGGCGATCCAAGGGAAACACTATACAATATGGCGATAGCAGGAGTTGGAGCTATGGGGACAGCGTTTGTATCAACGCCTCCCGAAGGAGCGGCAAGGCAAAATAGTCCACGACCTGCAGCAGCAACAGCGGCAGCCCCTGAAGGACCAAGCGGAGCAAGAGACACGGCATCACAAGCAAGGGTCGATAGAGCGCGGCAAAGCAGAAGGGAACATCGGCAATCCCCGGAGCTTAACGACGAAGATATGTGCGGCTTGCCGTGCTTTACGAGGAGAGTCCGAAAAACTCGAGTCCCTTCAGGATTCAAGTTACCCGACAACTTCAAGAAATTCGACGGCCTTCAAGATCCAGAGGATTGGCTAGTTGATTATCTCGAGACAGTAAAGCTCACAGGAGGAACCAGAGCAACAGCTATGCAAAGCATCCAGGTGCATCTGAGTGGAGCCGCACGATCTTGGATAAAGAAACTTACCCCAGAATCTATCGACAGCTGGGAAAGCTTCGAGGATGTGTTCGTCAAGAACTTCCAGTCCACATGCAAGAAACCTGCGTCATTGGAGGAGTTGAGAGCATGTCGACAAAAGCCGGACGAGCCAATGAGAAAATACATCCAAAGGTGGAACATCATCAAAAACTCGGCAGAAAATATATCTGACGAGAGAGCGATAGATGCGTTTGTCGCAGGAATCAGGCGTGGAGATTTCGTCGAGGACTTGGGAAGGACCAACCCAAAAACAGTATCCGCGTTAATGGAAATAGCAAACAGATGGGCAGATGGAGAAGATGCTGTCCACATCAAACGGCACAGGTCTCCAGAGGAGGACCGTGGTCGAAATTATCAACCGAGGCGACGATTTCCTCGGCAGTACCCGAATTATGATGCTCCAGGACAAATTTTGGCCGGATTTCGGGCAAACACAGGAGGAAACAACAGAGATGATTATCAGAGAAGCAATGAGCAGCGAGGCGATAATAGAGACGATTCTCGAAACAACAGGCAAAATAGCGGTCCTAGGTTCCCGAGGCCCTTCGTGTCCCCTGAAGAGATGATGAATGGACCATGTCAGATGCATTTTTTCCTCGACTGCAATGGAAAAAGACAGTCAGGACATCTGCAGAAAGATTGTCGCAATTTCCAGGCAATGCTAAGGTGGGCAGAGCACGCTAACGCTCGGGCAGCACAGAGAAATCCTCGAGAACCCAGGAGTGAGATTCACTTACCACCGCCCCCCGCGATTACAGACGACAATCGACATCAGCTCAGAATAGCGGCAGCACCTCCACCACCACCTTATGTTGATCCTAACTCCAACGGAGCGGTGTCGATGATTCAGAAGGGAAGGCCATCCAATAGAGCTCAGAAAGTAATCTCACGACAGGTGTTCATGGCAGAAAAAATGCCTCCACCAACAGTCGAGTATCTTAACTGGTCAGGGCAAGATATTGGCTTCTCCATAGCAGATCATCCGCAGCAAGTTCCTCGACCAGGGCAGTCAGCACTTATTTTACCAGCAGTTATTGCGGGATTTGATGTCTCTCGAGTGTTCATAGATGGCGGCAGCAGCTTAAACCTTATGTATGCAGATACATTAAGGAAGATGAACATATCCCTAGCAAACTTGAAGCCAACAGACACAAGGTTCCACGGTATCACACCGGAGAAACCAAGTTATCCATTGGGGAAGATCAATCTCGACGTTCAGTTTGGAACCCGAGAGAATTATAGAATCGAGAGGCTGGAATTTGAAGTCGTGGATTTTTCGTCGCAATACCACGCTCTGTTGGGACGACCAGCATATGCTAGATTTATGGCGGTGCCACATTATACACAACTGTTGTGGAGGTTGCCTGGACCAAAGGGACCAATCACAGTCAAAGGAAGCTTCGCCTTAGCCGATAAGTGCGATAAAGATTTTCACCGGATATCAGAAACTTCGGGATGCAAGCTGAGTATCTGGCGTCAAGGAGTATGACTGACTATGACGTGCTGCCAGACGTTGGAAGGCCAAACAAAGAATCAACTTTCAACACCGAGAAAAATTCTAAGGAGGTGCAGATTCACCCGACAGACCCGAAAAAGACGACATCCATCGCAAACGACATGGACCTCGCATAGGAAAGCGCGCTCGTCGAGTTCCTCCGTGAGAACTGGAAAATCTTCGCATGGTGTCCAGCTGACATGCCAGGAGTACCCAGGGAACTTGCCGAGCACCACCTAAACTTGGATCCATTAGCGAGACCAATCAAACAACCTCTGCGGCGTTTTTCGGAATCAAACCGCAAAGCCATGCTGTCAAAAATCGATCGGCTAAGAGAAGCTGGTATTATCAAAGAAATATTTACAGAAGCCACATGGGTAGCAAATCCTGTGTTGGTGCTGAAGAAAAACACTAAGGTCCTTCGCATGTGCGTCGACTTTACGTGTCTCAATAAACATTGTCCAAAGGATCACTTTCCCCTCCCGAGGATCGATCAAATTATCGACTCCACGGCTGGATGTGAACGTCTTTCCTTCCTGGACGCATATTCTGGTTATAACCAGATCAGATTGAAAGAAGAAGATGAAGTAAAGACAGCGTTTATTACACCTTACGGCGTGTTTTGCTACAGAACAATGCCCTTTGGTCTAAAAAATGCGGGAGCAACATATCAGAGGATGATGCAGAAGTGTTTGGCGACACAGATTGGGAAAAACGTGCAAGTATACATCGACGATGCCGTCATAACGTCAAAAAAGGGAGCAACGCTGATCGAGGATCTCAAGGAAACCTTTGACAACCTTGACAAATTCTGCCTAAAACTGAACCCGACGAAGTGTTCCTTCGGCGTTCCAGCAGGAGAACTTCTGGGGTTTCTAGTTTCAGTAAGAGGGATTGAAGCAAATCCCGATAAAATACAAGCTATCGTAACAATGAGGAAGCCAACAAAGTTGAAAGAAATACAGCAGCTAATCAAGTAGTCGCAGCTTTGAGCAGATTCGTCGCCAGGCTGGGAGAAAAAGCGTTACCATTTTACGCTCTAATAAAGCAAGGAGATAAATTCCAGTGGAATGAAGAGGCTGACAGAGCTTTCGAGGATTTGAAGCGTACAATCTCGACACCACCAATTTTGGTGGCGCCGAAGGAAAAGGAACCTCTCCTGCTGTATATTGCAGCCACGCCCCAAGTGGTTAGCACGGTGCTAGTTGTCGAAAGAGAAGAAGAAGGAAAACTCCATGGAGTGCAAAGGCCAGTATATTTCATCAGTGAAGTTTTATCGCCTTCCAAACAGCGGTACCCGCAGTACCAGAAACTAGCATATGGAGTAATTGCAACGGCAAGGAAGTTGCGCCACTATTTTTCGGCACATCCGATAATAGTAGTCAACGAAGCACCTCTTTCAAATATACTGAACAATCCAGAAGCTACAGGGCGTGTCTCCCTTTGGGGAATAGAACTTTTCCCTCGGGACATCACGTATGAAAAAAGAAAGGCAATCAAGTTGCAAGTTCTGCCAGATTTCATTGCAGAGTGGATGGAGCTACAAAACACGGGACCCCCAGATTTATCGAGAACCTGGACCATGAACTTCGATGGGTCCAAGAGAGTAGAAGGAGCTGGCGCAGGAGTAGTACTTATATCACCTGAAGGCGACAAGTTGAAATACGTCCTTCGGATGACGTTCCCTAACGCATCTAACAATGAAGCAGAATATGAAGCCCTCATACACGGGATGAAGATGGCGAAAGCTTGCGGTGCAACTCGACTAAAAATCTTTGGCGACTCACAATTGGTGGCTCAGCAAGTTATGAACCAATGTGACGCAGTCAATGATAGCATGATGGCATACAAGGAGGTGTACAATGAGCTCGAGAAGCTGTTTGATGGATGCGAAGTAAACCACATCAGCCGATTGAGCAATGATGAAGCCGACGTTCTCGCAAACATCGGGTCGCAGTGCCTCCCAATCCCGCCAGGAGTATTTTGGGAAGAAATAGCGGAGAGATCCACGAAGCCAAAAAAGGTGCAGAAAAAAGCAAAAGAAGAAAAAACTTCGACGCTTCTCAAAGAAACCACGGAGGATGAAGAGGACCAAGAACTTGTGATGATGGTTCAAATTCCATGGATGCAAGCATATATATCATACATCCTCAGGAAAGAAATACCCGACGATCCAGTTGAAGCAAGGCGAGTTATTCGACGATCCAAAGCTTTCACAGTGATCAAAGGGGAATTATACAAGCGAAGTATTTCAGGCGTCCTGCAAAGGTGTGTCACACCTGAAGAAGGAAGAATAATTCTGAAGGATGTACACGAAGGAATATGTGGCCACCACGCAAGTAGTCGAGCTATTGCAGCCAAGGTTTTTCGAGCAGGATTCTATTGGCTGACAGCAATCGAGGATGCCAAGGAAATAGTAAGGACTTGCGACGCGTGTCAAAGATTCGCCGCCAAACCTCACTCTCCAGCGGCGGAGTTAACGCCAATACCATTGTCGTGGCCCTTTGCCCAATGGGGACTTGATATGGTGGGCAAGTTGCACAAAGCTTCGCCAGGAGGATATGAGTACTTGCTGGTTGCTGTCGACAAATTCACCAAGTGGATAGAAGCAAAGCCGATAAATTCACCAGATGCAGCATCAGCAATAAAATTCGTGAAGGACATCGTTTTTCGATTTGGAGTACCTCATAGCATTGTCACAGACAATGGCAGCAACTTTACGTCAAAGGAGTTCAAGGCGTACTGTGCAGAGGTAGGCATCAAATTGCACTTCGCGTCAGTTGCACATCCTCAAACCAATGGTCAAGTCGAGAAAGCCAATGGCATCATCTGCAATGGCATCAAGAAACGCCTATTAGGACCACTGGAAAAAGCTCGACATACCTGGCCAGAAGAACTACCAAGTGTGTTATGGAGCATCCGAACAACACCAAATACAGCGACACAGGAGACCCCGTTTTTCCTTGTCCATGGAGCAGAGGCAGTACTGCCAATAGAAATAGAGCACGACTCCCCCAGAGTCACAGAGTATAATGAAGAAGCTTCCAGGAAAGCATTGGAAGATGACGTCGACGCACTTGACGAAGCTCGAGACGAAGTATTATCAAGGGTAACCAAATATCAGCAGGACCTGAAAAATTACCACAGTCGACGTTTGAGACCAAGATCTTTTCAAGTCGGAGACTTAGTTTTGCGACTCAATCAAGAGCGCACTGAAAAACTCGAGTCGCCATGGCTTGGCCCCTACGTCATAACGGAAGTAATTGAAGGAGGTCAGACGCACTCTTTTCCTTTTCGGGGCACCGAGTGGGGCCGGAAAGGTTTTTAATGAGGCGGGCTCGCGGTGCTGCAATATAATAAAGATAGTGGAGATATATTTCTTATTCTTCGACACGCTCGGGGGCTCAACGCCTTCAAGTTTCAAAATACGTACAATATAGACATATTAGACTTACCAAAATATTTCGCCTTGGTACACTAAATACCTCGCCAAATATCGGAAGTTAATAAAATCATAAACATAGTGTACGCGCCAAAGAAACTTACTGCTTTGGTCTAAGAACCTCGCAACAAAAATATAGAACTGTGACACCACGACACTCGGGGGCTTCCAACCCATCAATGAAAAAACAGAGATATCTTATTATGACAGGAGGGAAAACCTCCGAGATAGAAAAACAGTATAGACTCCAGCCAAAAGCTCGGGGGCTCAGTGATCAAAAACACAGCTTGACAATATAGATTGTGTTTACAAATACACAAAGATGTATCGATGATAGAAATACAGCAAAGAAGAGGAAAAAGTTTTCAAGGGAAACCTAGCACATGATCTATGGTTATCCGCTCAGTAGAAGGACGAGTACTATGTTCAGCATAGCTTCCCTTCACGAAGAACTCAGAATCCATCCGAAGAAGTTCATCCATCATATCTTCAGCAACAGGAGTCACCAAATCGTCAATCTTGCCCATATTTCTCTTTTTCTTTGCCATCTTCGCCAAACAAGTAGGAACAATTTGATCTATGGGCAATTTTGGATGACAAATTTTTATCATCATCATGGCAAATCTTGCGCCAGCAGAAAGTTGAGCTCGCACAAAGCCATGGATTCGAGGAGCATCTCGAAATTTCTCCATTAAAGCTGGAAGGGTTTCTGGCATTTTGTTCCGAGGGAACATGGTCCCATAAACTAAGAATAAAGTCTTCGTACAGAAGTCAAGGAAATCGCGGACCTGAGCCGCGCGATCTTGAAATCTGACGATTTGGCGGGTGCGCTCAGGAGTAACCCAAAAATTAGACCCATGTTGCGCAGCCAGTCTCAGCAAAACAGTGGTTCGAGCTTCAACACGTTGGTCTTCGGCAGCAGCATCCAGAAACGAGCCTGACACATCAAACAAAAAATCAAGGAACGAATGGTGAAGAATAATATCCAATATGGTTACGAGCGGGAAACATACCTGTCATGTCCAAACTGGCATCAGTCATTAGCTGAAGCATATAATTCTCGCGAGAAGAAGCTTCAGCAGCTACAGCAACAGCAGCATCCTTCGCAGCGATGGCTTCCTTTGCCTGTTGAAGAGCAATTTCCTCTCTCTCGGACGCTTGTCGAGATTTTTCCATCATCGCAAGAGTTTGTTTCTTCATGGATTGAAGTTGTTGTCGAAGTTCTTGCAAATCTTCCGACAAATGTTTGCTTGAAGAACCTTCGAGAGGGTTATCATCGATTAGCATTTTCTTCGAGAAGGAAGAAGCAGGTGAAGCATCGGCAGAGCAAGGATTGGTCGAATAGTTGTCAAATATTAACTGGAAAAGAAAGCGCCAGGATCAATGATAATGCCAGAGGGAATTTCATTAATTTCTAGACAAATTTACATAGGCATTACAAAACAAGTTTTTCCAAAAGGACTACCAGGATAATGGTCGCCACAGCTAAATTGGCGACAGGGGCAAAAGAGACAAAGAAAGCAAAAAACAAAGAGGCATGCAACTAGACCTCCGGCCTTGATGAGCTAGGAGTTGAAGCTGGTTTGATCCCGAGATAGGCCAGGATTTTCTTCGTGTTGGGCTTGGCTGCCTTAATCAACGACCTCCATCTTGACTGCTCTATCTGATCGGTGTCGCCAACCTTCATCCAATCAACAGTTTGTTGGCTGTCAGCGACCAGGGCAACAGTACTGCCGGGAACACCACAGCGCAATGGTGTGTCCGAACGTCGTAATCGAACTCTCTTGGATATGGTTCGATCTATGATGTCTCTTACTGATTTGCCGTTATCGTTTTGGGGTTATGCTTTAGAGACAGCCGCATTCACTTTAAATAGGGCACCATCTAAATCCGTTGAAACGACACCGTATGAATTATGGTTTGGCAAGAAACCTAAGCTATCGTTCCTTAAAGTTTGGGGTTGCGAAGCTTATGTAAAGAAGTTACAACCTGATAAGCTAGAACCCAAAGCGAAGAAATGCGTCTTCATAGGATACCCTAAAGAAACTATTGGGTATACTTTCTATCACAGATCTGAAGGCAAAATCTTTGTTGTTAAGAACGGATCCTTTCTTGAGAAGGAGTTTCTCACTAAAGAAGTGACTGGAAGAAAAATAGAACTCGACGAGGTTACCGAACCTTCTCTCATAGATCAGAGTAGCGCGATCGGAAGATGTTCCTGTGCAGCCTGCACCGATAGGAGAGGAAGCAAATGATAATGATCATCAAACTTCGAACGAGAAAGCTACTGAACCTCGCAGATCGACGAGGGAGCGTACCACTCCTGATTGGTATGATCCCTGTCTAAATGTCATGATTGTGGACAACAATGATGACAACCCTGCGACGTATGAGGAAGCAATGATGAGCCCAAATTCCAACAAATGGCATGAAGCCATGAAATCCGAAATGGGATCCATGTATGATAACCAAGTGTGGACTTTGGTAGACTTACCTGATAGCCGCAAGGCTGTCGAGAATAAATGGATCTTCAAGAGAAAAACAGATGCTGATGGTAATATTACTGTTTATAAAGCTCGACTTGTCGCGAAGGGGTTCCGACAAATTCAAGGAGTTGACTACGATGAGACTTTCTCACCTGTAGCGAAGCTAAAGTCTGTGAGGATTTTGTTAGCAATAGCTGCATTTTTCGATTACGAGATCTGGTAGATGGATGTCAAAACGGCATTCCTTAATGGTGACATTGAGGAAGAGTTGTATATGGTACAACCCAAAGGTTTTGTCGATCCTAAAAATGCTGACAAGGTATGTAAACTTCAGTGTTCAATCTATGGACTGAAGCAAGCATCCCGGAGTTGGAACCGACGCTTTGATAAAGTGATCAAAGACTTCTTGTTTATACAGTGTCATGGAGAGGCCTGTATTTACAAGAAAGTGAGTGGGAGCTCTGTAGCATTCCTGATATTATATGTAGATGACATATTATTGATTGGGAATGATATAGAACTATTAAGCAGTGTAAAAAGTTATTTGAATAAGTGTTTTTCAATGAAAGACCTTGGTGAAGCAGCGTACATTTTAGGCATCAAGATTTATAGAGATAGATCAAGACGCCTAATAGGGCTTTCACAGAGTACATACCTGGACAAGATTCTAAAGAAGTTTAGAATGGATGAAAGCAAGAAAGGGTTCTTGCCTATGTTGCCAGGTAAGATCTTAAGTAAAACTCAAGGTCCAGCTACGGCAGAAGAAAGAGAGAGGATGAATCAGATCCCCTATGCCTCGGCAGTAGGCTCTATCATGTATGCCATGATGTGTACTAGACCGGATATCGCACATGCTGTTAGTTTGACCAGCAGATATCAAAGTGATCCAGGAATGGAACACTGGACAGCGGTCAAGAATATCCTGAAGTACTTGAAAAGGACTAAGGATATGTTTCTTTGTTGTGGCGGTGACCAAGAGCTCGTTGTAACCAGTTACACCGATGCAAGTTTGAACACTGATCCGGATGACTCTAAGTCTCAGTCTGGGTACGTGTTTATATTGAATGGTGCTGCAGTAAGCTGGATGAGTTCCAAGCAGTGCACGGTGGCGAAGTCTTCAACTGAATCTGAATACATAGCGGCTTCGGAGGCTTCATCAGAAGCGGTATGGATGAAGAGGTTCATTATTGAGCTTGGTGTGGTTCCTAGTGCATTGGACCCATTAGTCATCTATTGTGACAACATGGGTGCCATCGCCAATGCACAAGAACCAAGGTCACACAAGAAGCTGAAGCATATCAAGCTGCGTTTTCATTCGATTCGCGAGTACATCAAAGATGGTGAAGTAAAGATTTGCAAAGTACACACAGATCTGAATGTGGCAGATCCGTTGACTAAAGCTCTCCCTAGGGCAAAGCATGACCAACACCAGAATGCCATGGGTGTTAGGTACCTTACCATGTAATCTAGATTATTGACTCTAGTGCAAGTGGGAGACTGTTGGAGATATGCCCAAGAGGCAATAATAAAGTGGTTTTTATATATCTTTATGTTTATGATAAATATTTGCATACCATGCTATAATTGTATTAACCGAAACATTGATACATGTGTGTTATGTGAACAACAAGGAGTCCCTAGTAAGCCTCTTGTATAACTAGCTTGTTGATTAATAGATGATCATAGTTTCATGATCATGAACATTGGATGTTATTAATAACAAGATTATGTCATTAGATGAATGATATAATGGACACACCCAATTAAGCGTAGCATAAGATCACGTCATTAAGTTCAAATTGCTATAAGCTTTCGATACATAGTTACCTAGTCCTTCGACCATGAGATCATGTAAATCACTTATACCGGAAGGGTACTTTGATTACATCAAACACCACTGCGTAAATGGGTGGTTATAAAGGTGGGATTAAGTATTCGGAAAGTATAAGTTGAGGCATATGGATCAAGAGTGGGATATTGTCCATCCCGATGACGGATAGATATACTCTGGGCCCTCTCGGTGGAATGTCGTCTGATTAGCTTGCAAGCATGTGACTTAGTCACAAGAGATGACATACCACGGTACGAGTAAAGAGTACTTGTCGGAGACGAGGTTGAACAAGGTATGGAGATACCGATGATCAAACCTCGGACAAGTAAAATATCGCGTGACAAAGGGAATCGATATCGTATGTAAATGGTTCAATCGATCACTAAGTTATCGTTGAATATGTGGGAGCCATTATGGATCTCCAGATCCCGCTATTGGTTATTGGTCGGAGAAGAGTCTCGACTATGTCTGCATAGTTCATGAACCGTAGGGTGACACACTTAAGGTTTGATGTCGTTTAAGTAGATATGGAATATGGAATGGAGTTCGAATGTTTGTTCGGAGTCTCGGATGGGATCCAGGACATCACGAGGAGGTCTGGAATGGTTCGGAGAATAAGATTCATATATAGGAAGTCATTTTCTAGGTTTGAAAATGATCCGGTATTTTTTCTGGAAGGTTCTTGAAGGATCTAGAAGGGTCTGGAAGAAATCACCATGGAAGGTGGAGTCCCGGAGGGACTCCACCCACCATGGCCGGCCAGCCTAAGGGAGGAGGAGTCCCAGGTGGACTCCTCCCAAGGTGGCCGGCCAGCCCCACCAAAGGAAGGGGGGAGTCCCACTCCCCCTAGGTTTGGCAATATGGAAGGTTTTGTGTTGGGGTCTTATTCGGAGACTTTTGACCTAACCCTTGGGGATCCACCTATATAATGAGGGAGAGAGGGAGGGGGCAGCACATCATTGGCCGCACCACCCCTGCCCCCCTTGAGGCCGGCGCCCCAAGCTCCCCCTCTCCCAAACCCTAACCACCCCCTCTTCCACCGGCAACTCCAGCAGCGCTTAGGCGAAGCCCTGCCGGAGATCTCCACCACCACCGCCACCACGCCGTCGTGCTGTCGGGATTCCGAGAAGGATCTACTACTTCCGCTGCCCGCTGGAACGGGGAGGAGGACGTCGTCATCAACACCGAACGTGTGACCGAGTACGGAGGTGCTGCCCGTTCGTGGCACCGTCAGGATCTTCTACACGCTTTTGCAAGCGGCAAGTGATCGTCTACATCCACCACGAGATCTGATCTCGTTAACACTTTGTGATCTTCAAGGGTATGTTGATCTTCACCTCGTTGCTACCATCTTCTTGATTGGATCTTGGCTTGTTCTTCGTTCTTGCGATAGGAAAATTTTTGTTTTCTATGCTACGAATCCCAACATCACGGGCTTGCGGGAAAAAATTTCCGAGACGGAGTTTCCGAAGATGTCCTAGGGCGTGTGCACCAAAGACATCTTCGAGAAACTCCGCCACGGGAGATTTCCTAACCCATTCCTCCGGCTATGGGGACGAAGCACCCTTCCTTTGCTTTTTTGGCTTGTTGAGCTGCTGGTGGTGTTGTGTTGGAGGAGAACACATGGGTATATATAGGGAGGCGAGGGCTGAAACGGCGGGAAAACTTGGCAGGAGAAAACGGCGGGAAAACTTGGCGGGAGAGAATGGGCGGGAGAAATGGAGCGGGAAAGTTTGGCGGGAAAAAGGAAAAAACAGCATGTGCTATGCCGATGGTGGCCCTCGATATAGGCATGTCATGTGACGTCATTTTGGCGGGAGGAACAGATGAAAAATGGCCGTGCGCTATGCCAATGGTGCCCCTTGGCATAGACGTGAAGCCGCCACGTCACCGTTAGGGCATGGCCGAGGGGGGCCGAGCCGGGCTGCCACCCTGCAGCTATGCCGACGGCCAGGTATACGCCGAGGGTGGGGTCGGCATAGCGAGGCATACGCCGAGGGGCGTGCTGACGTACTGGGCTGGCCGGCCTATACACCGACGGCCCCGACATTTGGCCGTCGGCGTACGGCCTAGCCGTCGGCACCTCGTGCCATTCCTGTAGTGGCGCTAGCCTCCCTTACAATCTTGACGTTGAGATAACAAATACTAGCTCATTACTAGTACGGACTCTTGTTGTCGTCTGTCTGTCAGGACGAAATCAGGCAAGATTCTACCAACGATTAATTGTGAACACAAGTGCGATCGATGCTAATGTTACACATTCAGAGCTCTCGGGCTAACATTTCTTCACTGTAGAGATGTACCCTCTCCATGTACAAATAACTAGACGTCCATAATTTGGTCATAAAAGGGTATACTTCTCTCCTTTCAATACACTTCAAAGTATTTTCTCTATCCATAAATACTTTGCAGGTTTAATGAATCTAGACATATTTTAGGTTATATTTAGGTTAAATCTGTGATAGTATTTAGGGCTGAATGGAGTAGAAAACTTGCCCCTCTATTGTTACACGATATAATCAAGCCTAATAACATTTAACACATGATCTTCTCACTTTCTACATGCATTTAGCTCACTTGAGGTGGAGAAATTGAAGAGAAGAGAGATGATAATTGTCATGTTCTCACTTGAGCTTTTTTATGGAAGTTGGTGCAAAGACCGTTAACTTCCCCAAAACCATCAATGATGGATGAGAGGTTTTGTATGCCTTCCTTGATGGACCCAACAAAAATTGATGCGTAGTCCGCATAGAGAGAGGTTCTCAAAAAAAAAATCCTCGGCCTCGAAGTTTCTGAAGTACATTCTTGCGAGTGACTATGCTGATAATTTGCATTAATGTGTTGATGGAAAGGAAGAACAAGGGTGGGAAGAGGGGGTCCCTTTGCCAAGGCCGAGACCATATGCATGAAGGGGAGGCCGGCAATGCCGTTGAGATGCATAGGGGATGGTGACCTGAAGAACAATGCGGCAATCCAATTTCAAAATCTACTTGAACATCCCCGACATTATAGAAGGTCAAGAATGTATTCCCATCAAACTGAGTCGATAGCCTCTAGCTTGAACAAAATCATGCACCTCTGTGTTACTCTTATGCAATCTCCTTGCCAAATTCTTCACATATTTTTTGTTGTTGTGTATGCTTCTCTTTGTGAAGAATGCACTTCGAGCGAAATTGCAAGCATAATTTGGAATCTAATAGAATCTGGCATAGGTAGTGGTGAACCACGAGAACTTTTAGACTAGGCCGTTCATGAGCGGCCCAAGACAAAGAGCAATGATCTTTGTGATGGCATGAATTAAGCTAATAGGACTAAAATCAGAAATGCGTCCGGCCCCCTCTGCTTCCTGTCTATCCTGATAATAACTTCTACTCAGTGGCAGATGCAGCTATACCTTCTTGGCAATAGAACAGTATTGGAGAAATTTAGCCAATATTGTTTTTCATATGTTAACACGCGAGATTCTACCCAGGATTGTGCAGTGATCGTGCACATAGTGTTCTTGGGGTTAACATTTCTTCACTGCAGAGATGTAGTTGAGTCGTCGACGTTTCGTTGATTAATCTGGAAAAACGACGTGTCCGCTGCACTGGAGCTCCAGAGTCCAGATCACTCACCGTTCTATAAATGCCGTTGAACTCGACCACAATCGTCCAAGCGATTGTCCAAGTAACAGTTTGAATATTAGTCCAAATCCGTAGTATACTTTTCTATTGGAAGCACGTGCATATCCTAGTAGCTAGCCCAGCAAGTTGAGCCAAAAATGTGGGCGCGATTGTCCGTTCATCCGACCCCGATGGCACAGACGTCCGTGATTCGCTTCGCTTCCACTCAAAAATTTCCGATCCCATGTAAATGTTGCAGACCACTAATCCTCTATCAGAAGTATGCATCAACAGCATCAGCTAGCTACAGTAGCATCTCTCGCGGTTGTTCTTTCTTAATTGATGAGAGCGTAGCACTGTGGCAAAGAGATTTTCTTTCACTTTTTTATCAATCGCTTGGCTGGAGTTTGTTTGGCCGGAAATGTTTGGTGGCAATTCAGAGAGAAAGATCTGATGTGCCATCACAGCACAGCAAAACACGTACTGCTCGTGAGAGATCGATTTTCCGGATCGAACAAAACGAATTTCATGCCGGCCTCGTGGCATGTGCAGGAAGAAAATGAACAGCCGTGGCATGTCGATCAGTCCCAAAGGTTCCTCTATGTCTTAGCGCTGAAGGAAAGACTTAGTATACATATTCCTCAGGCGAGAAAAAGAAGACAAGGCCGATTTGTCATTTCAAATGCCAAATCATCAATAAATGGACAGAAGTAGTGATAATATCCACATAATCCATCGGCTCGAACAAGTATGAAAGTGACCCAACAACTTACCAATACAGTAACAAGATGTGTGGTTGAGACCTTAGGGTCGCTTCTTGCATGCTAGGATAGATCGGTTCCTGAAAATTGGTGGGCTGGCTGATCATTTGCGCGAGCATTGTGTGATAGACATACAAGGTCAAAAGATGTGTGTTGACAGCTTCAGGCATGATGTTGCTTAATACGTAGTAGTTACGATCGTATAATAGGAGACATATTATAGAAGGAAAAATAGTTCAGTATAAATAGTTGACATGGTTCCTTCTGGGTACCGGTTTGAAAAATTTCGGAGGGGACTGAGATTTCCGGTAACCGCAGTTATCAACTGGTCAAATATCAGACAAGATTCTCAAACAAAATTTGAATTTTAAACTGAAAATGTCTAAATATTTTGAAAATAAGGTTTGGAGAAGGAAAGGAAAGATTCAGACAAATATGCAAGGGCATAGGGTTATAATGGAGAGGGGGGTTTAGGTTGGACTAACCAATCAACCTAAATTCAAACTAAATTTACATGAACTGAGATTTTTTAGCTGGTAATTTCATTTACCGAGGAGGCTGATAATTCCGGTTACTAGCCAGTAACCGCGGTATTTCAGCCTATGACCAAATCCCTGGTCCGGCGCGACGAGCAATCGTTGGCCTGATCGGTCGGCCAATCCAAAGCATTTATGTTTAATATATGTTTAAAAGGTATTTTGAAAATAAAAGAAGCATATGCTCTATAAATCAAAACACCGAGCTTCCTCTGAATCTATACCTAATAATAAAGGGAGAAGCGTTTCCGTGGTTTGGTCCGTCTGGTTTCAATCGTCCGTCTCGTACGTCCGTCCGTCGTTTCCTTATTTCCTATCGTAGTTGCTCACCGTACCGTATTAGGTCTGGTCTCCCGGCCCTATTTAAAAGGAGTCCCAAAGAAAATTCTATAGAATCGCTCGAAAATACCCGCTCGGTTATCAGGGTATCCGTCGAATTTGGCTGGCGAATCTCCAGTCGATCGACTTTTCGATGGGATCCGATTGAGGCCTTTGACGGTTGCGCCCCCGATCGACTTTGCTGATGGTGTCCGATCGAGGCCTGACACAGTTGTGCCGTCGAGGGCTTGGTGATCGCTCTTCACCTGGCCTTTCTGGTGGGGGCGTGGACCAAGGATCGGTGACGTTGTGAGGAAGTTCTGGACTCTGGAGAGGGCAAGACAGCTTGGTTCGATCTGAAAATAAACCAGGGCCTTACCGTCGACTTTTGCGTCCTTCAAGGCAAAGGAAGCGACTGCGTTGGCAACCATGAGGAGACGGGAGTAGGGGAGCGGCGGCGGCCATCAGGAGTAAACATGGACATGCAGCGGCGGCGGCGCAGCCTAGATGGTGGCTTCCTTGGTGGTGTGGGTGAGGATGTCGAGTTGCAGGATGCTGAGTCCACTAGGCGATCATGGACTCGCCAGTGCCGATCCAGTGGCCAGGCGGCTTTGCCATGGTGACGGTGGAGACACGACCAGCGAAGCACCTTGTGCTCCAGAAGCATGCTGCATAGGCCCCGGCTTCCTGGTCGCCGACGTGGTCGTGGCTGTGCGGTGCATCGATCTCTTGCTGCTCGTCGCCTAATGGTCTGAGCTGTGTGATTACCGATCTCAAGTTTCAAGCAGAGGAATTACGTTGCCGGGAGCGAGCCTGCGTTGGCTACTAGCGAGTCATGGTCACGTGGAGCTGTCAGCTGAGTACGTACTACTCAGTCACAAAATAATTATATCTGCAGCATAATCTTGTACAATACATACTGGCAGCCGCGAGTCTGGAATTTCTCAAAACCCGATATGGTAAAAAGTCCATCTGTTGGAGTTCCAGTTAATTAGCCAATCAGTCTATTATTCAGAAAGGCAAGTCTCTGAATTCAGTAATTCGAAGAACTAGATGAAACAAGCACTTTGCTTAAAAGATCAAGATTCTGAAGTGGATGCACTTCATGACAACGTCAGATCTTTGAGGATGAGGTAACTAGGATCAAGGAAGATATTGACGAGACAAGTGAACGTCTTCATGCTGCAGAGAAAGAAACTGACTGAGCGCCGAGGTAAATGGCTAGGATTAAAGCTACATGCAGTAGAAAAAAGAGAAAGTAGAGAAACTGAACAACTGCCAGATTATAAGTTGGGAAATTACGGCCTGACTGAGATAAGAACGGGCTAGCCAAGAAATTTGAAGTTAGCAATGATGAAGTTGACAAGGCCAAAAAGGCAATATGGAAGGTCAGAACAAAGTTTTGCCAGCTACATCAGAATATGTGTAGAAGAGGTTATCAAAATTCAAATGGATAAATACTTAGTCCTAAAGTTCATCGGCGGGACCAAGACTGCAGGCGCAGAAGCACGTAGACGAGCACAAGTATGATCCAGCATTGGAGAAGATCGTACTAGACTTGCTAAAGGATTGTGCTACATATTCTATTTTTCAGAGATGCAAGGCTTCACACATCATATATATAATACGACAGTGAAGGAAGAGTTGGAAGGTTTGGAGGATGATGACATGCAATTTGCTTGGTGGGCTGTTGCGAGGGCGACTATCTGATGACCAACTACACGTCGAATAAAGATCAAGAGATCAGTGATAGCAGAGTCCGTATTACTCCGAACCAAAAACGCAGAGTTCGGTGTTCCAAACTGTTCCGTTTAGATGGTTTTAATTAGTGACGGCGCAGATTAGAAACCGAACTCGCGAACTGAAAACCGAAAATCAAATGTCCCGGGAAAATGTGCTGTGATGATCTTGCGAAATTGAACTCATTCTTGCTCCGATCGAGCTACATTCGTCAATAATTTACATGTAACTAGCCAAAATAGGGGGCAGATGGAGCTACATTCGTTAATTTGATACCTAAACTATTAGATTAGGCCCCGGATTATCACTAGGGCAGTTCTTGCGGCGGCGGAGGGTTTTTCCGCGCCGGCGACTCCTACGCGACGATGAGCGCCTACCTACGCGTCTTCCGCGGCCCATTGCGGATGGAGGGGTGGTGGCGGCAGCGGCGGTAGAATACCGGACAGGAGGGGGAGTGGTGGCGGAGGAAGTGGTAGCGGCGGAGGGGAGTAGGGTTTGGAAACCGAACTCCCCTCCGCGGCCCCTTTTAATACGGGGCGGCCGCCGAGTTTCTCAGGGCCCCGAACTTGTTTACGGGCCAGGCCGTGAGTTCGGGCTCCGTTCTGGCCCACTTTAGGCCTGAACCCGTAAAGTCGCCGGACTTTTTCGGTTTCGGCCCGTTTTACAGGCTCTGTTAGAGTTGCTCTTAGTGGTCGTCTTCTTTATTTCTCCCGTTGCAACGCACGGGCATATTTCCTATACCTAATAATAAAAGCAAAACTGTTTCCTTGGTTTCATCCGCCTATCCCGTTGGTTTCGTTCGGTCGTCGTCCGTCCCGTTGGTTTCGTTCGTCTGTTGTCTGTCCCGTATGTGACCTACCAAATAGGAGCGTACGTATCAGATGCGGTCTCCGGACTCGATGGGATAGAGTCCATCGTCTCGACTACACCCCTATGTGGACGCCCATATATACACCGATCCATATATACACCGATCAATCAATTGAAGCGAAGAATCGATCAGGATCCTAACGAGAAAAGGTTCGTGGCGCCCGTCTGGTCTCCTTGCCAGCCCGCGCATCTTCCCCCTACACTTATGCGCCGGCTTAGACAGGACGGCGGCGAAGGAGTCGACATAGATGACTGGAGGTTGCTGATGGCCGGAGACCACACTCCACCATGCAATTAGATCTGCTGGCGAAGACACAAGAGAAGTTGAGGGCCACAACGATAGATTGTGTCGTGTATGCTGATCTGAACGCTTGAAAAGAAGGCAAGACTTAAGCCGAATTGCAACTTTGAGGATTTCGTCGTCTCCTACTCGATCGGCCGTACGATGAGGCCGGCCGGTCCCACGAGACATTACACCCGTACGTGTGCTATGGCCTGGAGTTCTTCTAGGTGGATTCCAACATGCCGCCCGAGCACCGGCGTCAACTAGAACCTGTTAACCGCCAGGCGCTGGCCACCTCCGTGGCGCCTGAAACTCGGCAAGTCATCACTTCCTAATGAAACCTCGGCGGCGTCCAGGGCGCCGGCAGGTCCGACAAGGAGGCTACACTGGCTGCATGAAAACCAGGCAAGGGCTGATATCAAGTGTCAACTATTCAACTGCCGCGGCCACGCAAATAAACAGCGGAGGATTTCGATGGAATCATAGTATTCGGGCCGTTCGATATCTGCTCCGATCCTGTCCTCAAGCTAACTCGCGAGCCAGCCCAACGACGAGCGACTTGGTGGTGGACTCATCCGCACGTCCGTGCAAGAATTCAAGCTGTCTCAAAAAGCTAGCTTCTTAAGAAAAAAAAGATTCGTAAGTGCCAAAACGGCGGTGCATGCTTCATACTACTTCTGTGCCTTTTCCGCGCGCCTGGTATAGTTCGCTCACTGGCACGGTAACGCTTCGGCAAGGTCCATCGCGGCGGTGGCCTCAATAAAGAAAACCGTGGATTGTCGAAAACGTGCCATGGTTGAACAGCTGAAAGTAGAAAACGTGCCACAAAATGTCTTTCTGACGACAAGTAGGAAAGAGATGACCAAGTTCGAGTACCTGCGTGGCTGCGTTTCGGCTCGGCCAGCAGGCTAGCATGAGTTTTCCGATTGTTCTCGACGTGATGTCCTGGCTAAAGTGTCAAGATCAGTGAGGAGTGAGGACAACATAAACTTGATATTGTTTGACCTGGCGACGTGAATCCGTTTGCTTCATTTACCTGCCTCCACTACTTCAATTGAATGAACATGTAAAGATAGGCAATAGAGAACCTTTTTCTCCGTATGAATCTATATTATTTCATTCCAATTTCTTCCCCACATTTCTTAAGAAAAATCCTAAATTAGATCCAAAATTAACAGGTTAATCTGAGCTTATCCATGTGGTTAGGCGCTCTTCAAATTGGGATCGATAAACTTTTTGGATTTTATTAACCAAAAAAATACGACTTTGGCTATGGTTAGCTCAGCTCCAATCAAGAATCCCAGGGGACCCCAAGAATTCAGCATCTGGCTTTTCTTCATAACATGTTGTACACGTTCGAAGGCCGTGGTTGGCGAAAGTTCACTACACTTCAAGCAGACAGAGGTCGACTGCGATTTGGCGCAACCCCCAAAGTATTACAAGAACCATAACAAGTCCAATAGCAGGTTTACTTTGATTTTTGTTTCCTTAGGTGCTTGACGAATTTTCCACCAAATTATTTTAAATGTTTTATTTTCAAGAAAATTAAGGTTAATTTATATGAGAAATTTGATTCGTTCCACTAGCAAAAATTGATTATTTTCTTGGGTCTACAAAATATGCAATAAAAATAATTTTTCGACGCCAAGGTTGGCGAAAGTTCGCTACACTTCAAGCAGACAGATGTCAAATGCGACTTGGCGCAACCCCCAAAGCCTGACAATAACCAGAACAAGTCCAATAGCAGGTGTACTTTGATTTTTGTTTCTTTAGGTGCTTGACCAATTTCCCACCAAAGTAACTTTAATATTTTATTTTCAAGAAAATCAAGGTGAATTTATATGAGAAATTTGATTCGTTCCACTAGCAAAACTTGATTATTTTCGTGGGTCTACAAAATATGCAATAAAAATAGTTTTCGTGTTGCCGTTTTTTTCCTCCTCACGATGCAACGCACGGGCATTTGTCCTAGTTCTTCCTAAAAATAGTAGCTAGCCCGGGGAGTTGAGCCAAAATGTTGGCGCCATTGTCCGTTCATCCGACCCCGACGGTGATTCCTTCACTTCCACTAAAAAATTTCCGATCGCATGGACATGTTGCAGCCTTGCAGGCCACTAGGGGCATCTTCAACGGGGCGACCCACACTTCGCGTCCTTTTGCGATCACGCAGTCGAAAAATGCGTCTGCACCCGGGTCCAGCGTCCCGACGCATGATGACCGGGCTATCCGCGAAGACACAAACGCGGCACAAATATGCGCCTCGGATGCGTCTCTGCGGACGCTGCGCGGTCGCATGACCGCTCGCTTCTCCCACGGGCCCGCCTGGCAGCGACCTATGTCGATGCGTTTTCTCAGGCGTGCCAGTACTAGCGACGAGGCGTCGCTTCGGCAGTCTGCGCCATGTTAATGGTGATGCCTTGCGTGCCGAGCGGCCGCTGCCCACCTCTGCCAACAAAGCTAATGGCGATGCCACGCGTGCCGCACCCCTCGGCTACCTCATCATCTCGTCCACATAAACTCTAGCCTCCACAAGCTCCACCGTAGCGTTGCCTCGCACCTCTCCTCCACATTTGCCATGATGAGCCGTGCCGGCGGCAGCCATGCTACTCCTCCTCCACCTCCGACTCCACCTTCCCCGACCGATAGCTCCGACAACGAGAACGAAGACATCGTGGACAACGTCATCGATGCGGCCATGGACGCGAAGTTCATGGCTGACGCGGAGCAGGAGGCGGAGGAGGAGCGGGCAGACCACGCGGCGTTCGACGTAGAGAAGCAATGCCGCAGGGACATGGCGGCCGCAAAGGAGGAGTCTGACGACGACGACGATTTCGACTGTAGCTGGCCTGACCCGGAGGAGAAGGCGGCGGAATAGAGGGCAATAGTCGAGTCCTTCAAGACGCTAAAGAAAGCCGAGGATGGCACCAACGAGGCGCGGCGGACGCAGCGGCCCACCGAGCTCTGGCGACCGTGCGGCGGATGGAGTGGCGAGCGGCGGAGAAGCTAATGAGGACGAAGGGCGGCAACGATGGGGCCGGGCGGTCAACAGTCCCGAGGGGCGACGAGTAGTCTAGGGCCTTGTCCATTCTTGTTTTTCTTTATTTCATACGTACATTATGCATTTCAGTTGAATGAAAAATTTGTTGAAAAATCAATATGGATCGTCCAGCTGGGAGCACACCTAGAGGCAAACGGACACGAGGTCAAAAACGACCATTTTCATGTCCGCGGTCCGACGTAAACGGATGCAAGCGACTATTTTGGACGTTCGAAATGCGTCGCTCTGTTGGAGATGGCCTAATCCGTTTATCAGAAGGATCGATCAACATCATCTGCTAGCTACAGTAGCATCTCTCGCGGTTTCTTCCTTCTTCTTTGTTTTTATGGGAGCGTAGCACTGTGGCAAATAGATTTTCTTTGACTTTCTTATCCATCGGTTGGCTGGAGTTTGTTGGCCGGAAATGCTTGGTGGCAATTTAGCGAGAAAGATCTGATGTGCCATCACAGCACAACACTGCTCGTGAGAGATCGATTTTCCGGATCGAACAAAATGAATTTCAAACCGGCCTCGTGGCATCTACGGGAATGTCGATCAGTCCCAAGGTATCATTCGCAGACGTTGAAGGAAAGACTTGTATTCCTCAGGCGAGAAAAAAAATAAGACAAGGCCAATTTGTCATTTCAGATGCCAAATTAGTAATAAATGGACAGAAGTAGTGATAATATCCACGTAATCCATCGACTCGAACAAGTATGAATGTGACCCAACAACATACGAATAAAGTAGCAAGATGTTGTGGTTGAGACCTTAGGGTCGCTTCTTGCATGCTAGAATGGATCGGTTCATGAAAATTGGCGGGCTGGCTGACCATTTGCGCGAGCATTGTGCAAGCTTTTTTTTTGCGAGAAAGGAGCATATTCTATTGAACCACAGTCCTTACAGAAAGAACAAAGATAAAAATTACAACTAGGTCCTCCTGGATCCCGTCGTCGTCAACGGCGAGCAAGACGTGCCGATGGCGCGCTGCTACTACACCTCCCTTCAAGCCTTGGATCAGAGGTGCCCCTCTGCGGTCGGGAAGTCGTCGATCCTCGACTCCGGAGAGCCTGCACCTTGCTCCATCGACTCGGACGCCATGGTCAACATTAAACGCACCTTGAGCTTCAACACATGGCCGGATCTGCCGCACCTCAGACTCCGACGAGGGGACACCACGCACCGATCCGCAGCGGAGCTCCACCGAGGTCCACCGCGAGAGGGGAAGGTCGCCGCCCCAAAAGGCCACTCCGACATCGCCACCACCTCCTCAACGCCGTCGGCTGGCCACCTACTCGAGCCTATACTATGTACACGGCGAGATCCGGGGTTCCCCCACCCTCCCGCCGCCGAAGCAGCCGGCGGAGGAAGAGGGAACCGGCGAATCGCCGCCGGCGAGGAGGTCCGAACAGTTGTGGTGACCCTGCATACCACTTCATGTTGTAGTACGCCAGTCGTTGACATAACATGTGCGAAGTACCAATCCGCAAATATTACATCCCTCAGAGTAGTACAACAGAAACATAGCTGGTCCATAACTCATTCACATAGTATTACAAACCATATAATTACATCATCTCGGAGCTCCTCCTGGGTCCATAGAGGTTTACTCCTAGGTTCTAGGTGAACCTTACACATCTTATATAATATAGGTCTAAGCAGGGTTATCATTATTCAACTCGAGCAGCTAAGTACTATAGAGTTCGTACTGCTCGATTACTACTACTACTCGTGTGGTCTAAGCTTGTTCTCCTTCTGGAACCTCCCCGGCTCCGGAGATGATAAGATAGTCGACCCCCTCTACTCCTCCAGAGAGGTCTGGTTCCTCGTAGTAGATCCTATCTGCTCCGTCTGGTCCGTCGTTGGCCTCCTCAAGGTGATTCAGACAATCTAAGCAGGGGATTATAAGAGGTATGAGTACGAGCGTACTCAACAAGTTCATAATAGGAAAGAGGTGTTTAATGCACAAGCTACAGCACTAGACCAGAAAGTCTAATACCAATGCATATTTTTATAACCCTTTCTTCAAAAGGTTGCTTTTATTCAGAAGAACTATGTCCGTCAGCCTTCACCGGTTTACTAGAACTTCACGGAGTTCCTTTCCGGCAGTGTTCGCAGTTCCATAACCCGGAACAGGGAGTGACAGGTCACGATTCATTACACTCTGCAGAGGTGTGTTGCTTTACCCATAGGAGATCTTAACCTTGGTGCCAACCGGGCAGCTTTCCCGTCCACACTTCCGTGGTGTGAGGCCCGGTATAAGGTCCTAGTCAATATTGCATTTTCCCGTGACCTCGCACACCCACCCTTTGTTGCAATTCCGACCTTGGATCCTCGCTGGTCAGCGTACCCCTTTGGATACCTTCCGACCTCGACAACAATCAGGTTCTCGACCTGATTCCTTCGCCGGTCGTTGCAACCCCTCATAGACCGCATTACCGTGGGGGAATTAGAATGGGATCCCCACCCTCACGTTGTTCACTCAAGATACAACTGCTACGGTAAGCGCATCCGTTGATGTACGAGAGGAGAAAACACACTTGACTACTCCGTCCCACTTCAGATCTTATGGTTAACACGAGTCTTACGGCACAAGAATCACTGGACGACATTTGTTGTTTAATCCTAGATGGATATAAACCCTTGTAATGGAACCTCCACCATATTCATGCCATGGTTCCATTGCCCAGCACATAGTCATATTCATAGTTATGAAATTAGCATCTTTCATTTTCATGCAAGAGTGATAAGTATAGTACTTTGCAAGTAGTTTGGTAAAAATACTCAAAGTAACATGAGCAAGTGATGAACTTGCACAGCGATCGCAATGTAGTGCGATTGGATTGTTTGGACTGACCCTGGTCCTGTTTTACGAAAGATAGCATCATTGTCCGATAAGGGCAATGGTTAAAGATTCAAATATGCATGCTTTCAGCTTTTAGGGTTTGGTCCCCCCTTCCTGGTGTTTTATTATTTCATGTCAGACGTGACTAATAAGAACAATTTAAAGAATACTCCTTAAGAGTAAAATACTATCTTGGAATATTGCCAAGATGTTTTTAAGTCCAAAAGAATTTATGGACTTAATTTATCATTAAAAATATGGAGTTTATTTTTAATGCTTATTATTAAATCTTTATTCTTTGCATTCAATTATGGCTCAATTTTTATTTGTCTCAAAAATTCCATTTCATATTTTATTATGATAGAGAATTTTATTCTAATTGATTTACATATTTTTCTTTATTTTTTAGAGCTATATTTAATTTATAAAATTCTGGGAAAGTTTTAATTAAATGGCAATTTTGGAAATGACCAAAATGCCCCTTGGGCCCACCGGTCAGGCAGCCCGAGCTGGTTAGGTTGGACCAGCCCGTTGGGCTCGGTCCAACCGACCTAGACGCGCTCATCGCCTCCTCCTCGTCTAACCCTAGCTCTCCTGCACGCTCTGGCGACTCGTTGTCGCCGTCGCCGCTCTGTTCTGGCCGCCTCCGGCCATCTCCGGCGACGAGATCGGTCGCAAACGAACCGCCTCTCGACGGCGCACCTGGTGGTCCGCGTCGATCTGTGATTCGCGGTCGCCTCCGTTCGCCCCCAACCCTACTGCAACTAGGGTTGCACGGATCCGCGGCGATGCGCCGCTCACCAGCGTCCCTGGTCGCTGTGGTGCTGCCGTGCCCTCGCCGTGGTGGTGCTGGAGCACTGGTGCTCGGAGACGCGTGGCTTGGCCGCGGCTTGGCGCTACTGCTGGCGTACAATTGACGTAGGAGTTATTGCAACGGCGCCAGAAAGTAGCTTCCTTGTGACGGTAAAGTACTCGTCCGTTGGGAACCCCAAGAGGAAGGTGTGATGCGTACAGCAGCAAGTTTTCCCTCAGTAAGAAACCAAGGTTTATCGAACCAGTAGGAGTCAAGGAACACGTGAAGGTTGTTGGTGAAGGAGTGTAGTGCGGCGCAACACCAGGGATTCCGGCGCCAACGTGGAACCTGCACAACACAATCAAGATACTTTGCCCCAACTTAACAGTGAGGTTGTCAATCTCACCGGCTTGCTGAAAACAAAGGATTAAACATATGGTGTGGAGAATGATGTTTGTTTGCAAAGAACAGCAGAGAACAATGATTGCAGTAGATTGTATTTCAGATGTAAAAGAATGGACCGGGGTCCACAGTTCACTAGTGGTGTCTCTCCAATAAGATAAATAGCATGTTGGGTGAACAAATTACAGGTGGGCAATTGACAAATAGAGAGGGCATAACAATGCACATACATATCACGATGACTACTATGAGATTTACTTAGGGCATTACGACAAAGTACATAGACCGCTATCCAGCATGCATCTATGCCTAAAAAGTCCACCTTCGGGTTAGCATCCGCACCCCTTCCAGTATTAAGTTGCAAACAACAAACAATTGCATTAAGTATGGTGCGTAATGTAATCAACACAAATATCCTTAGACAAAACATCAATGTTTTATCCCTAGTGGCAACAGCACATCCACAACCTTAGAACTTTCTCACATGTCCTGCATTCAATGGAGGCATGAACCCACTATCGAGCATAAGTACTCCCTCTTGGAGTTACAAGTATCAACTTGGCCAGAGCCTCTACTAGCAACGGAGAGCATGCAAGATCATAAACAACACATATATGATAGATTGATAATCAACTTGATATAGTATTCCATATTCATCGGATCCCACCAAACACAACATGTAGCATTACAAATAGATGATCTTGATCATGATAGGTAGCTCACAAGATCTAAACATGATAGCACAAGAGGAGAAGACAACCATCTAGCTACTGCTATGGACCCATAGTCCAAGGATGAACTACTCACGCATCAATCCGGAGGCAGGCATGATGATGTAGAGTCCTCCGGTGATGATTCCCCTCTCCGGCAGGGTGCCGGAGGTGATCTCCTGAATCCCCCGAGATGGGATTGGCGGCGACGGCGTCTCTGGAACTTTTCTCGTATCGTGGCTCTCGGTACTAGGGTTTTCGCGACGAATGCTTTAAGTAGGTGGAAGGGCAGAGTCGGAGGAGGCACGGGGGCCCCACACCATAGGGCAGCGTGGGCCCCACCTTGGCCGCGCCGCCTCGTGGTGTCGGCCCCTCGTGGCCCCACTTCGTATCCTCTTCGGTCTTTTGGAAGCTTCGTGGAAAAATAAGACCGAAGATAGTACCCGGGGTTTACTGAAGGCCCACTACCCGAAGAATAAGAAGATTCGGAAGCCCAAGATATTATTAAGGAAAGCTAGAGTTGTAATAGGAAGCATTATTTGTAATCTTGCGGGATGAGTTAGAAACCTTCCCGGACTCTGTAACTTGTATAACACGAATCCCTCGGCTCCGCCTCCTATATAAGGGGGAGTCGAGGGACAAAGAGATCATCGAATCATTGTTTAACAAACCCTAGTTTTCATAATCGTCGAGTACTTTTCGGCTGAAACCTTCGAGATCTACTTGCCCTCTACTTCCAACTAAACCCTAGCCTACAATCCATATGCATTGACAAGTTAATACCTTGTCAATTGGCGCCGTCTGTGGGAACTAGAGGCGTAAGGATCTGATCTCGATGGCACGTTCAAGATCTTCGACATCATCAACCGCAAGCAACGCAATGGATCGAGGTAAACAGATCGTTGCTGGTCCTGTCGATTTTGTTCCTCACCCACCCTCCCGTTTGGATGCATATGCGTATCTGGAGGAGCCTATGGAGATGACGTTCGGAAGGTTTCGCTTTCGCGTCGAGAAGGAAGGATCGTATCGTGTCCAAATTCCGATTTCGTCGGGATCGTCGGCGGTCGATTCTGATTTTTCAAGCTATACATCGTCAACCGAATCAGGAGAAGAAGAAACTTCGTCGACACGCTACGTCAGCACCAGGGCAAGAGAGAAACTCGCCAAGATCTTCAGCGACATGTCGTTTGAGTCATCTGCGGACTCATATATAAGCGATGGCTCAAGCGATGTCGACAGTTATGACTTCATCGACAAATCTATTATCTCGAGACAGTAAAGCTCACAGGAGGAACCAGAGCAACAGCTATGCAAAGCATCCAGGTGCATCTGAGTGGAGCCGCACGATCTTGGATAAAGAAACTTACCCCAGGATCTATCGACAGCTGGGAAAGCTTCGAGGATGTGTTCGTCAAGAACTTCCGGTCCACATGCAAGAAACCTGCGTCGTTGGAGGAGTTGAGAGCATGTCGACAAAAGCCGGACGAGCCAATGAGAAAATACATCCAAAGGTGGAACATCATCAAAAACTCGGCAGAAAATATATCTGACGAGAGAGCGATAGATGCGTTTGTCGCAGGAATCAGGCGTGGAGATTTCATCGAGGACTTGGGAAGGACCAACCCAAAAACAGTATCCGCATTAATGGAAATAGCAAACAGATGGGCAGATGGAGAAGATGCTGTCCACAACAAACGGCACAGGTCTCCAGAGGAGGACCGTGGTCGAAATTATCAACCGAGGCGACGATTTCCTCGGCAGTACCCGAAATATGATGCTCCAGGACAAATTTCGGCCGGATTTCGGGCAAACACAGGAGGAAACAACAGAGATGATTATTAGAGAAGCAATGAGCAGCGAGGCGATAATAGAGACGATTCTCGAAACAACAGGCAAAATAGCGGTCCTAGGTTCCCGAGGCCCTTCGTGTCCCCTGAAGAGATGATGAATGGGCCGTGTCAGATGCATTTTTTCCTCGACAACAATGGAAAAAAACAGTCAGGACATCTGCAGAAAGATTGTCGCAATTTCCAGGCAATGCTAAGGTGGGCAGAGCACGCTAACGCTCGGGCAGCACAGAGAAATCCTCGAGAACCCAGGAGTGAGATTCACTTACCACCGCCCCCCGCGATTACATACGACAATCGACATCAGCTCAGAATAGCGGCAGCACCTCCACCACCACCTTATGTTGATCCTAACTCCAACGGAGCGGTGTCGATGATTCAGAAGGGAAGGCCATCCAATAGAGCTCAGAAAGTAATCTCACGACAGGTGTTCATGGCAGAAAAAATGCCTCCACCAACAGTCGAGTATCTTAACTGGTCAGGGCAAGATATTGGCTTCACCATAGCAGATCATCCGCAGCAAGTTCCTCGACCAGGGCAGTCAGCACTTATTTTACCAGCAGTTATTGCGGGATTTGATGTCTCTCGAGTGTTCATAGATGGCGGCAGCAGCTTAAACCTTATGTATGCAGATACATTAAGGAAGATGAACATATCCCTAGCAAACTTGAAGCCAACAGACACAAGGTTCCACGGTATCACACCGGAGAAACCAAGTTATCCATTGGGGAAGATCAATCTCGACGTTCAGTTTGGAACCCGAGAGAATTATAGAATCGAGAGGCTGGAATTTGAAGTCGTGGATTTTCCGTCGCAATACCACGCTCTGTTGGGACGACCAGCATATGCTAGATTTATGGCGGTGCCACATTATACATAACTGTTGTGGAGGTTGCCTGGACCAAAGGGACCAATCACAGTCAAAGGAAGCTTCGCCTTAGCCGATAAGTGCGATAAAGATTTTCACCGGATATCAGAAACTTCGGGATGCAAGCTGAGTATCTGGCGTCAAGGAGTATGACTGACTATGACGTGCTGCTAGACGTTGGAAGGCCAAACAAAGAATCAACTTTCAACACCGAGAAAAATTCTAAGGAGGTGCAGATTCACCCGACAGACCCGAAAAAGACGACATCCATCGCAAACGACATGGACCTCGCATAGGAAAGCGCGCTCGTCGAGTTCCTCCGTGAGAACTGGAAAATCTTCGCATGGTGTCCAGCTGACATGCCAGGAGTACCCAGGGAACTTGCCGAGCACCACCTAAACTTGGATCCATTAGCGAGACCAATCAAACAACCTCTGCGGTGTTTTTCGGAATCAAACCGCAAAGCCATGCTGTCAGAAATTGATCGGCTAAGAGAAGCTGGTTTTATCAAAGAAATATTTAAAGAAGCCACATGGGTAGCAAATCCTGTGTTGGTGCCGAAGAAAAACACTATGGTCCTTCGCATGTGCGTCGACTTTACGTGTCTCAATAAACATTGTCCAAAGGATCACTTTCCCCTCCCGAGGATCGATCAAATTATTGACTCCACGGCTGGATGTGAACGTCTTTCCTTCCTGGACGCATATTCTGGTTATAACCAGATCAGATTGAAAGAAGAAGATGAAGTAAAGACAGCGTTTATTACACCTTACGGCGTGTTTTGCTACAGAACAATGCCCTTTGGTCTAAAAAATGCGGGAGCAACATATCAGAGGATGATGCAGAAGTGTTTGGCGACACAGATTGGGAAAAACGTGCAAGTATACATCGACGATGTCGTCATAACGTCAAAAAAGGGAGCAACGCTGATCGAGGATCTCAAGGAAACCTTTGACAACCTTGAGAAATTCTGCCTAAAACTGAACCCGACGAAGTGTTCCTTTGGCGTTCCAGCAGGAGAACTTCTGGGGTTTCTAGTTTCAGCAAGAGGGATTGAAGCAAATCCCGATAAAATACAAGCTATCGTAACAATGAGGAAGCCAACAAAGTTGAAAGAAATACAGCAGCTAACTGGGCGAGTCGCAGCTTTGAGCAGATTCGTCGCCAGGCTGGGAGAAAAAGCGTTACCATTTTACGCTCTAATAAAGCAAGGAGATAAATTCCAGTGGAATGAAGAGGCTGACAGAGCTTTCGAGGATTTGAAGCGTACAATCTCGACACCACCAATTTTGGTGGCGCCGAAGGAAAAGGAACCTCTCCTGCTGTATATTGCAGCCACGCCCCAAGTGGTTAGCACGGTGCTAGTTGTCGAAAGAGAAGAAGAAGGAAAACTCCATGGAGTGCAAAGGCCAGTATATTTCATCAGTGAAGTTTTATCGCCTTCCAAACAGCGGTACCCGCAGTACCAGAAACTAGCATATGGAGTAATTGCAACGGCAAGGAAGTTGCGCCACTATTTTTCGGCACATCCGATAATAGTAGTCAACGAAGCACCTCTTTCAAATATACTGAACAATCCAGAAGCATACGGGCGTGTCTCCTTTGGGGAATAGAACTTTCCCCTCGGGACATCACGTATGAAAAAAGAAAGGCAATCAAGTCGCAAGTTCTGCCAGATTTCATTGCAGAGTGGATGGAGCTACAAAACACGGGACCCCCAGATTTGTCGAGAACCTGGACCATGAACTTCGATGGGTCCAAGAGAGTAGAAGGAGCTGGCGCAGGAGTAGTACTTATATCACCTGAAGGCGACAAGTTGAATTACGTCCTTCGGATGACGTTCCCTAACGCATCTAACAATGAAGCAGAATATGAAGCCCTCATACACGGGATGAAGATGGCGAAAGCTTGCGGTGCAACTCGACTAAAAATCTTTGGCGACTCACAATTGGTGGCTCAGCAAGTTATGAACCAATGTGACGCAGTCAATGATAGCATGATGGCATACAAGGAGGTGTACAATGAGCTCGAGAAGCTGTTTGATGGATGCGAAGTAAACCACATCAGCCGATTGAGCAATGATGAAGCCGACGTTCTCGCAAACATCGGGTCGCAGTGCCTCCCAATCCCGCCAGGATTATTTTGGGAAGAAATAGCAGAGAGATCCACGAAGCCAAAAAAGGTGCAGAAAAAAGCAAAAGAAGAGAAAACTTCGACGCTTCTCAAAGAAACCACGGAGGATGAAGAGGACCAAGAACTTGTGATGATGGTTCAAATTCCATGGATGCAAGCATATATATCATACATCCTCAGGAAAGAAATACCCGACGATCCAGTTGAAGCAAGGCGAGTTATTCGACGATCCAAAGCTTTCACAGTGATCAAAGGGGAATTATACAAGCGAACTATTTCAGGCGTCCTGCAAAGGTGTGTCACACCTGAAGAAGGAAGAATAATTATGAAGGATGTACACGAAGGAATATGTGGCCACCACGCAAGTAGTCGAGCTATTGCAGCCAAGGTTTTTCGAGCAGGATTCTATTGGCTGACAGCAATCGAGGATGCCAAGGAAATAGTAAGGACTTGCGACGCGTGTCAAAGATTCGCCGCCAAACCTCACTCTCCAGTGGCGAAGTTAACGCCAATACCATTGTCGTGGCCCTTTGCCCAATGGGGACTTGATATGGTGGGCAAGTTGCACAAAGCTTCGCCAGGAGGATATGAGTACTTGCAGGTTGCTGTCGACAAATTCACCAAGTGGATAGAAGCAAAGCCGATAAATTCACCAGATGCAGCATCAGCAATAAAATTCGTGAAGGACATCGTTTTTCGATTTGGAGTACCTCAAAGCATTGTCACAGACAATGGCAGCAACTTTACGTCAAAGGAGTTCAAGGCGTACTGTGCAGAGGTAGGCATCAAATTGCACTTCGCGTCAGTTGCACATCCTCAAACCAATGGTCAAGTCGAGAAAGCCAATGGCATCATCTGCAATGGCATCAAGAAACGCCTATTAGGACCACTGGAAAAAGCTCGACATACCTGGCCAGAAGAACTACCAAGTGTGTTATGGAGCATCCGAACAACACCAAATACAGCGACACAGGAGACCCCGTTTTTCCTTGTCCATGGAGCAGAGGCAGTACTGCCAATAGAAATAGAGCACAACTCCCCCAGAGTCACAGAGTATAATGAAGAAGCTTCCAGGAAAGCATTGGAAGATGACGTCGACGCACTTGACGAAGCTCGAGACGAAGTATTATCAAGGGTAACCAAATATCAGCAGGACCTGAAAAATTACCACAGTCGACGTTTGAGACCAAGATCTTTTCAAGTCGGAGACTTAGTTTTGCGACTCAATCAAGAGCGCACTAAAAAACTCGAGTCGCCATGGCTTGGCCCCTACGTCATAACGGAAGTAATTGAAGGAGGAGCGTACAGGATAAAGGACAAGAAGACATGGGTTCCCAAGAAAAACCCCTGGAACGTAGCACAGCTCAGGCGGTTCTACGCCTAGAGTCGAAATATAGTCCTTCTCTGTAAAAATACAATGTACTGTAACGCCCGCGAGTTTTCAGACGCACTCTTTTCCTTTTCGGGGCACCGAGTGGGGCCGGAAAGGTTTTTAATGAGGCGGGCTCGCGGTGCTGCAATATAATAAAGATAGTGGAGATATATTTCTTATTCTTCGACACGCTCGGGGGCTCAACGCCTTCAAGTTTCAAAATACGTACAATATAGATATATTAGACTTACCAAAATATTTCGCCTTGGTACACTAAATACCTCGCCAAATATCGGAAGTTAATAAAATCATAAACATAGTGTACGCGCCAAAGAAACTTACTGCTTTGGTCTAAGAACCTCGCAACAAAAATATAGAACTGTGACACCACGACACTCGGGGGCTTCCAACCCATCAATGAAAAAACAGAGATATCTTATTATGACAGGAGGGAAAACCTCCGAGATAGAAAAATAGTATAGACTCCAGCCAAAAGCTCGGGGGCTCAGTGATCAAAAACACAGCTTGACAATATAGATTGTGTTTACAAATACACAAAGATGTATCAATGATAGAAATACAGCAAAGAAGAGGAAAAAGTTTTCAAGGGAAACCTAGCACATGATCTATGGTTATCCGCTCAGTAGAAGGACGAGTACTATGTTCAGCATAGCTTCCCTTCACGAAGAACTCAGAATCCATCCGAAGAAGTTCATCCATCATATCTTCAGCAACAGGAGTCACCAAATCGTCAATCTTGCCCATATTTCTCTTTTTCTTTGCCATCTTCGCCAAACAAGTAGGAACAATTTGATCTATGGGCAATTTTGGATGACAAATTTTTATCATCATCATGGCAAATCTTGCGCCAGCAGAAATTTGAGCTCGCACAAAGCCATGGATTCGAGGAGCATCTCGAAATTTCTCCATTAAAGCTGGAAGGGTTTCTGGCATTTTGTTCCGAGGGAACATGGTCCCATAAACTAAGAATAAAGTCTTCGTACAGAAGTCAAGGAAATCGCGGACCTGAGCCGCGCGATCTTGAAATCTGACGATTTGGCGGGTGCGCTCAGGAGTAACCCAAAAATTAGACCCATGTTGCGTAGCCAGTCTCAGCAAAATAGTGGTTCGAGCTTCAACACGTTGGTCTTCGGCAGCAGCATCCAGAAACGAGCCTGACACATCAAACAAAAAATCAAGGAACGAATGGTGAAGAATAATATCCAATATGGTTACGAGCGGGAAACATACCTGTCATGTCCAAACTGGCATCAGTCATTAGCTGAAGCATATAATTCTCGCGAGAAGAAGCTTCAGCAGCTACAGCAACAGCAGCATCCTTCGCAGCGATGGCTTCCTTTGCCTGTTGAAGAGCAATTTCCTCTCTCTCGGACGCTTGTCGAGATTTTTCCATCATCGCAAGAGTTTGTTTCTTCATGGATTGAAGTTGTTGTCGAAGTTCTTGCAAATCTTCCGACAAATGTTTGCTTGAAGAACCTTCGAGAGGGTTATCATCGATTAGCATTTTCTTCGAGAAGGAAGAAGCAGGTGAAGCATCGGCAGAGCAAGGATTGGTCGAATAGTTGTCAAATATTAACTGGAAAAGAAAGCGCCAGGATCAATGATAATGCCAGAGGGAATTTCATTAATTTCTAGACAAATTTACATAGGCATTACAAAACAAGTTTTTGCAAAAGGACTACCAGGATAATGGTCGCCACAGCTAAATTGGCGACAGGGGCAAAAGAGACAAAGAAAGCAAAAAACAAAGAGGCATGCAACTAGACCTCCGGCCTTGATGAGCTAGGAGTTGAAGCTGGTTTGATCCCGAGATAGGCCAGGATTTTCTTCGTGTTGGGCTTGGCTGCCTTAATCAACGACCTCCATCTTGACTGCTCTATCTGATCGGTGTCGCCAACCTTCATCCAATCAACAGTTTGTTGGCTGTCAGCGACCAGGGCAACAGTACTCTCGACAGCAATCTTCATGTTTTCCTGGCGCATCTTCAGTCCAAGGTCCTCTGATGAATTGAAGCTCTGGGCAAGGGCAAGGAAAGTCTTGGGCTCCTCTTTCTTCGGGAAGAAGTAGGGGAACAGCGTCGACAGTCCCGCGTCAGCATTCGCCACGCCTTCACGAATTTCGGATCCATGTAACTCCAGATAAGAAAGTGCGTCAAGGAGAGGATCATTGTCGGGATTCTCTAGATCAAACTCTTGTTTTGTTTGGCCTGCCACAGGAAATAAACATTGGTCAAAAACAAGAAACAGCAGGTCCCATAAAAAATAGAAGGGGTCGATAATATTACCTTGAAAGCGTCGACTTTGCGATTTCAGGCGCTTGAGAATCCCCTGCTCACGAGTAGCCTGTGCGGCTTTGTGCTCGTTTAAAGCAGTTTCAGCATCTTCAAGTTTCTTCTGCAGTTCCTCGACACTAGCAGCTTTTGCTTTGGCTTCATCAGCCTCTGCTTTGGCTTCGCTAGCAACAAGTTCGGCTTTCTTGCGGGCCGCTTCACTTTGCTCCAGTTTTTGAGCAAGTGCGTCGGCACGTTTCTTGGCCTCTGCAAGTTTCTCTGTCGAAATAAAAAAGAAAGGTCAAAAAATTGCGACAAACGACAGGAGCAAGAAGTCAGAAACAACAACAGCAAAAAAAGTTATCACCTTCAGTTCTGCTGGCATACTCATGGTACCCAATGAATTGGGACCCGATGCGGATAAGCTCTTTGATCATGGGCTGTCAAAGAAGAACAAAGAAAGAGAAACATCGGTATAAAAAAAAAGAGTGAAGGCGTGAAAAAGCAAAATAGAGGAAATATAGATATCAGCAAGAAAATAAAAACAAAAGAACTTACATCATCCAAAAGCAGAGTAGAAGAGCTACCCAATTGAGGGGCAGGCTCAATGATCGTTTCAATCCTTGTCCTTTTTGGTGAAGGAGCAAGGGGGCTTGATGGCAGAGTAGTGGTGACGACGTCTCGCTGAGGAGGCGAGGATTCTTCTCCTTCAACTAGCGTATCCGAGGCAAGCAAAGTATGTGACGTGCTCGTCCGAGGAGCCACGTCAACAGTTGGTGTTTCTTCCTCATCATCGCTGTGATTAAAATTCGACGGCATAAAAAGCAAGACAAGACAAACATTTCGAGTACAGAAAAAAGGAGAAATAAAAATAACTTACGAGCTGACGAGGGATTCAAGATAAGGATCGTAAGCCGCCTTCTGATGTGAAGGATCAACTTCTTCGGCTTTGGAAGTGCCGGAATCTTCGACATCATTCCTCTTCCTTTTGCCTTTCGGGGAGACAACGGGAGGAGGAGATTGTGCCGACGCAGTACCTTCGGAAGAACCCGCAGATTTTCGAGAATCCACGGGTTCATTCACAAAAGATGGAGCTTCCTGATTGTCATCAGTGACAATGGCCCTTTCTTCGACTTCTCCACCTTCAGGGAGAGGAGGAAGCGAGACAAGGTCTGGATGATTCTGTGCAAAATAAAAACAAGGACCGATATCAGAAATAAAGTTACAAAAAATATAGCAAAGCAACACCAGGACAATAGACAAAGATTACCTCGGGAAGTGGATTGGCGGCGCTAAATGGCGTCACTCGACAAGAAGAAGGGACAGCATCTTTTTTGCTGAGAGATGAAATTTTTCGGACAACTCTTTCTAAATCCTTGACCTCCAGATTCACCGACAGCCGATCTACGTCCTTGTCGCTGGCATATTTCCAGAGAGGATGCTGATGGCGTGTAACTCACACGTTCGTTGGGAACCCCAAGAGGAAGGTATGATGCGCACAGCAGCAAGTTTTCCCTCAGAAAGAAACCAAGGTTTATCGAACCAGGAGGAGCCAAGAAGCACGTTGAAGGTTGATGGCGGCGGTATGTAGTGCGGCGCAACACCAGGGATTCCGGCGCCAACGTGGAACCTGCACAACACAACCAAAGTACTTTGCCCCAACGAAACAGTGAGGTTGTCAATCTCACCGGCTTGCTGTAACAAAGGATTAACCGTATTGTGTGGAAGATGATTGTTTGCAGAAAACAGTAGAACAAGTATTGCAGTAGATTGTATTTCAGTATAGAGAATTGGACCGGGGTCCACAGTTCACTAGAGGTGTCTCTCCCATAAGACAAACAGCATGTTGGGTGAACAAATTACAGTTGGGCAATTGACAAATAAAGAGGGCATGACCATGCACATACATATTATGATGAGTATAGTGAGATTTAATTGGGCATTACGACAAAGTACATAGACCGCCATCCAGCATGCATCTATGCCTAAAAAGTCCACCTTCAGGTTATCATCCGAACCCCCTCCAGTATTAAGTTGCAAAGCAACAGACAATTGCATTAAGTATGGTGCGTAATGTAATCAACAACTACATCCTTAGACATAGCATCAATGTTTTATCCCTAGTGGCAACAGCACAACACAACCTTAGAACTTTCTGTCACTGTCCCAGGTGTCAATGTAGGCATGAACCCACTATCGAGCATAAATACTCCCTCTTGGAGTTACAAGCATCTACTTGGCCAGAGCATCTACTAGTAACGGAGAGCATGCAAGATCATAAACAACACATAGATATAACTTTGATAATCAACATAACAAGTATTCTCTATTCATCGGATCCCAACAAACGCAACATATAGAATTACAGATAGATGATCTTGATCATGTTAGGCAGCTCACAAGATCCGACAATGAAGCACAATGGGGAGAAGACAACCATCTAGCTACTGCTATGGACCCATAGTCCACGGGTAGACTACTCACACATCACTCCGGAGGCGACCATGGCGGCGTAGAGTCCTCCGGGAGATGATTCCCCTCTCCGGCAGGGTGCCGGAGGCGATCTCCTGGATCCCCCGAGATGGGATCGGCGGCGGCGGCGTCTGGAAGGTTTTCCGTATCGTGGCTCTCGGTACTGGGGGTTTCGCAACGGAGGCTTTAAGTAGGCGGAAGGGCAGGTCAAGAGGCGGCACGAGGGCCCCACACCACAGGGCCGCGCGGCCAAGGGGGGGCCGCGCCGCCCTAGGGTGTGGCCACCTCGTGGCCCCACTTCGTCTCCTCTTCGGACTTCTGGAAGCTTCGTGGCAAAATAGGACCCTGGGCGTTGATTTCGTCCAATTCCGAGAATATTTCGTTACTAGGATTTCTGAAACCAAAAACAGCAGAAAACAGCATCTGGCACTTCGGCATCTTGTTAATAGGTTAGTTCCAGAAAATAAACGAATATGACATAAAGTGTGCATAAAACATGTAGATAACATCAATAATGTGGCATGGAACATAAGAAATTATCGATACGTCGGAGACGTATCAGCATCCCCAAGCTTAGTTCTGCTCGTCCCGAGCAGGTAAAACGATAACACAGATAATTTCTGGAGTGACATGCCATCATAACCTTGATCATACTATTTGTAAAGCATATGTAGTGAATGCAGCGATCAAAACAATGTATATGACATGAGTAAACAATTGAATCATAAAGCAAAGACTTTTCATGAATAGCACTTCAAGATAAGCATCAATAAGTCTTGCATAAGAGTTAACTCATAAAGCAATAATTCATAGTAAAAGCATTGAAGCAACACAAAGGAAGATTAAGTTTCAGCGGTTGCTTTCAACTCATAACATGTATATCTCATGGATATTGTCAACATAGAGTAATATAACAAGTGCAATATGCAAATATGTAGGAATCAATGCACAGTTCACACAAGTGTTTGCTTCTTGAGGTGGAGAGAAATAGGTGAACTGACTCAACAATGAAAGTAAAAGAATGGTCCTCCATAGAGGAAAAGCATCGATTGCTATATTTGTGCTAGAGCTTTGATTTTGAAAACATGAAACAATTTTGTCAACGGTAGTAATAAAGCATATGTATCATGTAAATTATATCTTACAAGTTGCAAGCCTCATGCATAGTGTACTAATAGTGCCCGCACCTTGTCCTAATTAGCTTGGACTACCGGATCATCGCAATGCACATGTTTTAACCAAGTGTCACAAAGGGGTACCTCTATGCCACCTGTACAAAGGTCTAAGGAGAAAGCTCGCATTGGATTTCTCGCTATTGATTATTCTCAACTTAGACATCCATACCGGGACAACATAGACAACAGATAATGGACTCCTCTTTTATGCATAAGCATGTAACAACAATTAATAATTTTCTCATATGAGATTGAGGATATATGTCCAAAACTGAAACTTCCACCATGGATCATGGCTTTAGTTAGCGGCCCAATGTTCTTCTCTAACAATATGCATGCTTAACCATAAGGTGGTAGATCGCTCTTACTTCAGACAAGACGAACATGCATAGCAACTCACATGAAATTCAACAAAGAGTAGTTGATGGCATCCCCAGTAAACATGGTTATCGCACAACAAGCAACTTAATAAGAGATAAAGTGCATAATTACATATTCAATACCACAATAGTTTTTAAGCTATTTGTCCCATGAGCTATATATTGCAAAGGTGAATGATGGAATTTTAAAGGTAGCACTCAAGCAATTTACTTTGGAATGGCGGAAAATACCATGTAGTAGGTAGGTATGGTGGACACAAATGGCATAGTGGTTGGCTCAAGTATTTTGGATGCATGAGAAGTATTCCCTCTCGATACAAGGTTTAGGCTAGCAAGGCTTATTTGAAACAAACACAAGGATGAACCGGTGCAGCAAAACTCACATAAAAGACATATTGAAAACATTATAAGATTCTACACCGTCTTCCTTGTTGTTCAAACTCAATACTAGAAATTATCTAGACCTTAGAGAAACCAAATATGCAAACCAAATTTTAGCATGCTCTATGTATTTCTTCATTAATGGGTGCAAAGCATATGATGCAAGAGCTTAAACATGAGCACAACAATTGCCAAGTATCATATTACCCAAGACATTAATAGCAATTACTACATGTATCATTTTCCAATTCCAACCATATAACAATTTAACGAAGGAGAAACTTCGCCATGAATACTATGAGTAGAAACTAAGGACATACTTGTCCATATGCTACAGCGGAGCGTGTCTCTCTCCCATAAAGTGAATGCTAGGATCCATTTTATTCAAACAAAACAAAAAACAAAAACAAACCGACGCTCCAAAAAAAGCACATAAGATGTGATGGAATAAAAATATAGTTTCAGGGGAGGAACCTGATAATGTTGTCGATGAAGAAGGGGATGCCTTGGGCATCCCCAAGCTTAGACGCTTGAGTCTTCTTGATATATGCAGGGGTGAACCACCGGGGCATCCCCAAGCTTAGAGCTTTCACTCTCCTTGATCATGTTGCATCATACTCCTCTCTTGATCCTTGAAAACTTCCTCCACACCAAACTTAGAACAACTCATTAGAGGGTTAGCGACAATAAAAATTAACATGTTCAGAGGTGACACAATCATTCTTAACACTTCTGGACATTGCATAAAGCTACTGGACATTAATGGATCAAAGAAATTCATCCAACATAGCAAAAGAGGCAATGCGAAATAAAAGGCAGAATCTGTCAAAACAGAACAGTTCGTATTGACGAATTTTATCGAGGCACCAGACTTGCTCAAATGAAAATGCCCAAATTGAATGAAAGTTGCGTACATATCTGAGGATCACTCACGTAAATTGGCATAATTTTCTGAGTTACCTACAGGGAAAACAGCCCAGATTCGTGACAGCAAAGAAATCTGTTTCTGCGCAGTAATCCAAATCTAGTATGAACTTTTCTATCAACGGCTTTACTTGGCACAACAAAACACTAAACTAAGATAAGAAGAGGTTGCTACAGTAGTAAACAACTTCCAAGACTCAAAATAAAAACAAAGTACTGTAGGTAAAAACATGGGTTGTCTCCCATAAGCGCTTTTCTTTAACGCCTTTCAGCTAGGCGCAGAAAGTGTGTATCAAGTATTATCGAAGGGTGGTGCATTCTCAGCGGGGTGCGGAGTTTTCTTAACCAGGCATAGTATATTAGATACATAAGTTTTAGCATCTCCCTTTTCATTAGTCTTAGGCGTGCTACTCTCATCAAACAAATTTTCAGGAACAAGCCAAGCATAGTTATTTTCTAATGCATCATTCATAGCTAAGAGTTTACATGGTATTGGTGCTTTGATCTCCCCACCATCATCAATATTATTAGTGTATCTTATTCTATCCATGTCCATCTTTTCAAGGAGACTAACAAAATTGGTATAAGAACCAAGCATATTAAATTTAGCAAAGACCTTTCTAGCCTCTCTTGCTATACCACCAAATTCTCTAAGAAGGGTTTCTAAAACAAAATCTTTCTTTTCCCCTTCTTCCATATCACCAAGTGTGAGAAACATGTGTTGGATTATAGGATTGAGATTAACAAATTTAGTTTCCAACATGCGAACTAAAGCAGCAGCAGCAATTTCATAGGTAGGGGCAAGGTCTACCAAGTGTCTATCCTCAAAATCGTCAACGGTACTGACATGGTTGAAAAGTTCCTCTATATTATTTCTCCCAATTATAGACCCACGTCCTACCGGTATATCTTTCGTGGTAAAATTAAAAGGAAACATGATGAATCAAGTAAGGTAAATGCAAGTAACTAATAATTTTTTTGTGTTTTTGATATAGCAAACAAGATAGCAAATAAAGTAAAACTAGCAACTAATTTTTTTGTATTTTGATTTAGTGCAGCAAACAAAGTAGTAAATAAAACTAAGCAAGACAAAAACAAAGTAAAGAGATTGGGAAGTGGAGACTCCCCTTGCAGCGTGTCTTGATCTCCCTGGCAACGGCGCCAGAAAAAGAGCTTGATGGCGTGTAACTCACACGTTCGTTGGGAACCCCAAGAGGAAGGTATGATGCGCACAGCAGCAAGTTTTCCCTCAGAAAGAAACCAAGGTTTATCGAACCAGGAGGAGCCAAGAAGCACGTTGAAGGTTGATGGCGGCGGAATGTAGTGCGGCGCAACACCAGGGATTCCGGCGCCAACGTGGAACCTGCACAACACAACCAAAGTACTTTGCCCCAACGAAACAGTAAGGTTGTCAATCTCACCGGCTTGCTGTAACAAAGGATTAACCGTATTGTGTGGAAGATGATTGTTTGCAGAACACAGTAGAACAAGTATTGCAGTAGATTGTATTTCAGTATAGAGAATTGGACCGGGGTCCACAGTTCACTAGAGGTGTCTCTCCCATAAGACAAACAGCATGTTGGGTGAACAAATTACAGTTGGGCAATTGACAAATAAAGAGGGCATGACCATGCACATACATATTATGATGAGTATAGTGAGATTTAATTGGGCATTACGACAAAGTACATAGACCGCCATCCAGCATGCATCTATGCCTAAAAAGTCCACCTTCAGGTTATCATCCGAACCCCCTCCAGTATTAAGTTGCAAAGCAACAGACAATTGCATTAAGTATGGTGCGTAATGTAATCAACAACTACATCCTTAGACATAGCATCAATGTTTTATCCCTAGTGGCAACAGCACAACACAACCTTAGAACTTTCATCCTTTGTCCCGGTGTCAATGTAGGCATGAACCCACTATCGAGTATAAATACTCCCTCTTGGAGTTACAAGCATCTACTTGGCCAGAGCATCTACTAGTAATGGAGAGCATGCAAGATCATAAACAACACATAGATATAACTTTGATAATCAACATAACAAGTATTCTCTATTCATCGGATCCCAACAAACGCAACATATAGAATTACAGATAGATGATCTTGATCATGTTAGGCAGCTCACAAGATCCGACAATGAAGCACAATGGGGAGAAGACAACCATCTAGCTACTGCTATGGACCCATAGTCCAGGGGTAGACTACTCACACATCACTCCGGAGGCGACCATGGTGGCGTAGAGTCCTCCGGGAGATGATTCCCCTCTCCGGCAGGGTGCCGGAGGCGATCTCCTGGATCCCCCGAGATGGGATCGGCGGCGGCGGCGACTCTGGAAGGTTTTCCGTATCGTGGCTCTCGGTACTGGGGGTTTCGCAATGGAGGCTTTAAGTAGGCGGAAGGGCAGGTCAAGAGGCGGCACGAGGGCCCCACACCACAGGGCCGCGCGGCCAAGGGGGGGGGGCCGCGCCGCCCTAGGGTGTGGCCACCTCGTGGCCCCACTTCGTCTCCTCTTCGGACTTCTGGAAGCTTCGTGGCAAAATAGGATCCTGGGCGTTGATTTCATCCAATTCCGAGAATATTTCGTTACTAGGATTTCTGAAACCAAAAACAATGAAGCAAACAATCGGCACTTCGGCATCTTGTTAATAGGTTAGTTCCAGAAAATGCACGAATATGACATAAAGTGTGCATAAAACATGTAGATAACATCAATAATGTGGCATGGAACATAAGAAATTATCGATACGTCGGAGACGTATCAGATGCTTGCGAGCCTGAAGCGGCTGCACCCTAGTCCTAAGAAAGTATGCAGTGATTTGGATACCCGATAACTCCTTGCCGCGAGTATTTTGTAACTCGTGGATACGAGTCATCAAGATTTCTGTCGACGCCCTTTCTTCTTCGGTGGCCTCCGCGTCCCATGAGCGGCGGCGAAAGATTTTTTCGGCGCCATCAAAAGGAGGGATGTTATCCTCTGCACATCCGTGGTTCTCCTCCTGAATGTACAACCACTTCTTGCGCCATCCTTGAACTGAGTCAGGGAGCTTGACGTCGAAGTAGTCGACAGTGGGCCAAACAGAAATTACAACGCCGCCTATATTATAGGCGACATTGGGCGAGCCATTGCGGCGGCAGAAGAAAATGCGCTTCCATAGCGCCCAGTTAGGCTGGACGCCAAGGAAGGCCTCGCACAAAGTGATGAAAATGGAGATGTGGAGGATTGAATTCGGCGTGAGGTGGTGGAGTTGCAAACCATAGACAAAGAGCAGTCCGCGGAGAAAAGGATGAATATGATGGGATTCGTAGCATAGAAAACAAAAAATTTCCTACCGCAAGACGAATAAATCCAAGATCTAATCTATGGAACACCCAAGATCTAATCTACAAGATCGAAGCAACGAGATGGAGATGAGACTAACCCTCGAAGATTCCAAAGCCTACGAGATTAATCTCGTTGTTGGTGTAGACGATCGTCCCCGGTGCTGCAATCCGGCAGCACTTCCGTACTCGGTCGCGCGTACGGTGTCGATGAAGCACCTTCCTCTCCCGTTCCAGCGGGCAGCGGAGGTTGTGGTAGATCTCCTCCAATGTCCAGCAGCACGACGGCGTGGTGGTGGTGGTGGAGGAAGAAAACTGCAGGGCTTCGCCTAAGCCCGGACAGCGTATGGTGGAGGGAGAGGCGGCCAGAGGAGGAGGCAATGATGGGGTTGGTGTGGCCGGCCACCCCCTCCCCTCTTTATATAGGGGGCTGGCCGGCCAAGGTGGCCCCCTTTCCCATCTAGGGTTAGGGGGGGCGGCGGCCAAGGGGGGGGAGAGGGCTTTCCCCTCCCCCAAGTTGATCCCCCCCTAGGAAACCCTAGGGGGTTGGCCGGCCTGGGCCTTGGGGCCATGTGCCCCTGGCCCATTAGGCCAGGGAGCATCCCCTCGGCCCATGCTAGGCCTCCTAGGTCGTGGGCCCCATGGAGGACCCCTCCGGAACCTTCTAGAACCTTCCAGTCAACCACCGGAAAAATTCCGAACATTTCCGAAACCCAGAAATCAACTTCCCTTATATGAATCTTATTCTCCGGACTATTCCGGACCTCCTCGTGACATCCTGGATCACATCCGAGACTCCGAACAAACTTCGTCTCCATACCATATTCAAATCTACTTATGCGACATCGAACCTTAAGCGCGTCACCCTACGGTTCGCGAACTATGCAGACATGGTCGAGACTCCTCTCCGAGCAATAACCAATAGCGGGATCTGGAGATCCATAATGGCTCCCACATATTCAACGATGACTTAGTGATCGATTGAACCATTTACATACGATGTCAATTCCCTTTGTCTCGCGATATTTTACTTGTCCGAGGTTTGATCATCGGTATCTCCATACCTTGTTCAACCTCGTTACCGACAAGTACTCTTTACTAAATGCCGTGGTATGTGATCTCTTATGAACTATTCATATGCTTGCAAGCTAATCAGATGACATTCCACCGAGAGGGCCCAGAGTATATCTATCCGTCATCAGGATGGACAAATCCCACTGTTGATCCATATGCCTCAACTCACACTTTCCAAATACTTAATCCCATCTTTATTGTCACCCATTTACGCAATGACGTTTGATGTAATCAAAGTACCCTTTCGGTGTAAGTGATTTACATGATCTCATGGTCGAAGGATTAAGACAACTATGTATTGAAAGCTTATAGCAAATGAACTTGATGACTTGATCTTATGCTACGCTCATCTGGGTGTGTGTCCATTATATCATTCAACTAATGACATAACCTTGTTATTAATATCATCCAATGTTCATGATCACGAAACCATGATCATCTATTAATCAACAAGCTAGTTATACAAGAGGCTTACTAGGGACTCCTTGTTGTTTACATAACACACATGTATCAATGTTTCGGTTAATACAATTATAGCATGGTATATAAACATTTATCATAAACACAAAGATATTATAATAACCACTTTATTATTGCCTCTTGGGCATATCTCCAACAGTCTCCCACTTGCACTAGAGTCAATAATCTAGATTACATTGTAAGGTACCTAACACCCATGGCAGGCGGGTGTTGGTCATGCTTTGCCCTTGGGAGAGCTTTAGTCAACGGATCTGCAACATTCAGATCCGTGTGTACTTTGCAAATCTCTACTTCACCATCTTCGATGTACTCGCGAATCGAATGAAAACGCAGCTTGATATGCTTCAGCTTCTTGTGTGACCTTGGTTCCTTTGCATTGGCGATGGCACCCGTGTTGTCACAATAAATGACTAACGGGTCCAATGCACTAGGAACCACACCAAGCTCAACAATGAACCTCTTCATCCATACCGCTTCCGATGAAGCCTCTGAAGCCGCTATATATTCAGATTCTGTTGAAGATTTCGCCACCGTGCACTGCTTGGAACTGCTCCAGCTTACTGCCGCACCATTCAATATAAACACGTACCCAGGTGAGACTTAGAGTCATCGGGATCGGTGTTCCAACTTGCATCGGTGTAACTAGTTACAACGAGCTCTTGGTCACCGCCATAACAAAGAAACATATCCTTAGTCCTTTTCAAGTACTTCAGGATATTCTTGACCGCTGTCCAGTGTTCCATTCCTGGATCACTTTGATATCTGCTGGTCAAACTAACAGCATGTGCGATATCCGGTCTAGTACACAGCATGGCATACATGAGAGAGCCTACTGCCGAAGCATAGGGGATCTTGCTCATCCTCTCTCTTTCTTCTGCTGTAGCTGGACCTTGAGTCTTACTCAAGACCTTACCTGGCAACATAGGCAAGAACCCCTTCTTGCTTTCATCCATTCTAAACTTCTTTAGAATCTTGTCCAAGTATGTACTCTGTGAAAGGCCTATTAGGCGTCTTGATCTATCTCTATAAATCTTGATGCCTAAAATGTATGCTGCTTCACCAAGGTCTTTCATTGAAAAACATTTATTCAAATAACCTTTAACACTGCTTAATAGTTCTATATCATTCCCAATCAATAATATGTCATCTACATATAATATCAGGAACGCTACAGAGCTCCCACTCACTTTCTTGTAAATACAGGCCTCACCATGAGTCCGTATAAAACCGAAGTCTTTGATCACTCTATCAAAGCGTAGATTCCAACTCCGGGATGCTTGCTTCAGTCCATAAATGGAACGCTGAAGTTTGCATACCTTGTCAGCATTTTCAGGATCAACAAAACCTTTGGGTTGTATCATATACAACTCTTCCTCAATATCACCATTAAGGAACGCCGTTTTGACATCCATCTGCCAGATTTCATAATCGAAAAATGCAGCTATTGCTAACAAAATCCTCACAGACTTTAGCTTCGCTACAGGTGAGAAAGTCTCATCGTAGTCAACTCCTTGAATTTGTCGGAAACCCTTTGCGACAAGTCGAGCTTTATAGACAGTAATATTACCATCAGCATCTGTTTTTCTCTTAAAGATCCATTTATTCTCGACAGCCTTGCGGCTATCAGGTAAGTCTACCAAAGTCCATACTTTGTTATCATACATGGATCCCATTTCGGATTTCATGGCTTCTTGCCATTTGTTGGAATCTGGGCTCATCATTGCTTCTTCATACGTCGCAGGGTCCTCATCATTGTTGTCCACAATCATGACATTCAGACAGGGATCATACCAATCAGGAGTGGTACGTTCCCTCGTCGATCTGCGAGGTTCAGTAGCTTCCTCGTTCGAAGTTTCATGATCATCATCATTCGCTTCCTCTCCTATCGGTGCAGGCTGTGCAGGAATTTCTTCCGGCACTGCGCTACTCTGATCTATGAGAGAAGGTTCATTAACCTCGTCGAGTTCTACTTTCCTTCCAGTCACTTCTTTAGTGAGAAACTCCTTCTCAAGAAAGGATCCGTTCTTGGCAACAAAGATTTTGCCTTCGGATCTGTGATAGAAAGTATACCCAATTGTTTCTTTAGGGTATCCTATGAAGACGCATTTCTCCGCTTTGGGTTCTAGCTTGTCAGGTTGTAACTTCTTTACATAAGCTTCGCAACCCCAAACTTTAAGGAACGACGACTTAGGTTTCTTTCCAAACCATAGTTCATACAGTGTCGTTTCAACGGATTTAGATGGTGCCCTATTTAAAGTGAATGCGGCTGTCTCTAATGCATAACCCCAAAACGACAACGGCAAATCGGTAAGAGACATCATAGACCGAACCATATCTAACAGAGTTCGATTACGACGTTCGGACACACCATTACGCTGTGGTGTTCCCGGCGGTGTCAACTGTGAAAGTATTCCGCATTTCTTTAAATGCATGCCAAACTCATAACTCAGATATTCGCCTCCGCGATCAGAACGCAGAAACTTAATCTTCTTGTTACGTTGATTTTCTACTTCACTTTGGAATTCCTTGAACTTCTCAAAAGTCTCGGACTTATGTTTCATAAAGTAAATATATCCATATCTACTCAGATCATCCGTGAAGGTTAGAACATAACGATAACCACCGCGCGATGCTACACTCATTGGTCCGCACACATCGGTATGTATGATTTCCAATAAGTCTGTAGCTCGCTCCATTGTACCAGAAAATGGAGTCTTAGTCATTTTTCCCATTAGACATGCTTCGCATCTATCAAGTGACTCAAAGTCAAGTGACTCAAGAAGTCCATCGGAATGGAGTTTCTTCATGCGCTTCACTCCAATATGACCAAGACGACAGTGCCACATATAAGTAGAATTATCATTCAATTTCATTCGCTTAGCATTAATGTTATGAACATGTGTATCACTACTATCGAGATTTAACAAGAATAAACCATTCATCTCAGGTGCATGGCCATAAAAGACATTACTCATATAAATCGAACAACCATTATTCTCAGACTTAAACGAATAACCGTCTTGCATTAAACAAGATCCAGATATAATGTTCATGCTCAACGCAGGTACCAAATAACAATTATTAAGGTTTAAAACTAATCCCGAAGGTAGATGTAGAGGGAGCGTGCCGACAGCGATCACATCGACTTTGGATCCATTTCCAACGCGCATCGTCACCTCGTCTCTTGCCAGGCTTCGTCTATTCCGCAGTTCCTGTTTCGAGTTACAAATGTGAGCAACCGAACCAGTATCAAATACCCAGGCACTACTACGAGAACCAGTAAGATAGACATCAATAACATGTATATCAAATATACCTTTCTTTTTGACGTGGCCGCTCTTCAGATCGGCCAAGTATTTGGGGCAATTGCGCTTCCAGTGCCCCTTCCCCTGGCAGTAATAGCACACAGTCTCAGGTTTAGGACCAGCCTTAGGCTTCTCAGGATGCGGTGCAACTTTCTTGCCGCCCTTCTTGAAGTTACCCTTGTTAGGCTTGCCTTGCTTTTTGAAACTGGTGGTCTTGTTGACCATCAACACTTGGTTCTCCTTCTTAATCTCTACTTCAGCAGATTTCAGCATGGAAAAGATTTCAGGTAAATCCTTATTCATGTTCTGCATGTTGTAGTTCATCACGAAGTTCTTGTAACTTGGTGGCAGTGATTGAAGGACACGATGAATACCCAGCTGGTTAGGGATCATCATCCCCAAGTCATTGAGCTTCTTCGCATGCCCGGACATGACGAGCATGTGCTCACTAACGGAGCTGCCTTCTTCCATCATGCAGGTAAAGAACTGCTTCGAGGCCTCATAGCTCTCCACGGCCGCATGAGTCTCAAAGATAAGTTTGAGCTCACGCATCATCTCACAGGGGTCGTGGTGCTCAAAACGCTTTTGGAGCTCTGCCTCTAGGCTGCACAAGATGGCACACTGAACTTCGGAGTACCGAGTTGCCCGAGTCTCATAAACATTCTTTATGTCCTCGGACACTGCAGGAGGTGGTGGGGGACCTAGCGGTGCTTCGAGCACAAATTGCAGGTTTCCACCAGTGAGGAAAATCCTCACATGACGGAACCCGATCAGTGAAGTTGCTACCATTGCCCTTAAGCTTTTCTTTCTCTAGGAACTGGTTAAAATTGATGGAGGGCGCCATGATCTACAACATATTTGCAAAGAGTTTAGACTAAGTTTATGATAAATTGAGTTCAATTTAATTCTGAAATTAACTAGGTGAACTCCCACTTAAAACAACATCCCTCGCATTGTTTTAGTGATTACACGAACCAAATCCACTACACCAAGTCCGATCTTCACGAGAAAAGATGTAGCTTCAAAGGCGAACACTCAAAGTGTTCATCATATCATTCATATGACTCATGCTCTACCTTTCGGTATCCCGTGTTCCGAGACCATGTCTGTACATGCTAGGCTCGTCAAGGCAACCTTGGTATCCGCGTGTGCAAATCTGGCTTGCACCCGTTGTATGCACATGTAGAGTCTATCACACCCGATCATCACGAGATGCTTCGAAACGACAAGTCTTAGCAACGGTGCATACTAAGGATGAACACTTTATTATCTTGATATTTAGTGAGAGGGATCATCTTATAATGCTACCGTCGCGATCTAAGCAAAATAAGATGCATAAAAGGATTAACATCACATGCAATTCATAATGTGTGATATGATATGGCCTTTCATCTTTGTGCTTTTGATCTCCATCTCCAAAGCACGGACATGATCTCCATCATCACCAGCATGGCGTCAAGGTCAGTGGCGCCGCTTCATGGTTGTCCATCACTTATAGCTACTATAACAACTACTTGAAATAAAGCTATTACATGATGAATAGACACGCAGGTCTTTAACAAAATTAAAGACAACCATTAGGCTCCTGCCGGTTGCCATAATACAATAATGAACATCTCATACATCAAATATAATCATCATCACATCATGGCCATATCACATCACCAAACCCTGCAAAAACAAGTTAGACGCCTCTAATTTGGTTTGCATATTTTACGTGGTTTAGGGTTTTCGAGTAAGATCCAATCTACCTACGAACATGAACCACAACGGTGATACTAGTGTTGACAATAGAAGTGTAAATTACAATCTTCACTATGGTGGGAGAGACAGACACCCGCAAAGCCACTTATGCAATACAAGTTGCATGTCAAGCGTGGAGCAAGTCTCATGAGACGCGGTCATGTAAGGTTAGCCCGGGCCGCTTCATCCCACCATCCCGCAAGAAGCAAAGTACACAAACTAAAGCAACAAGAGCATCACCGCCCACAAAACCATTGTGTTCTACTCGTGCAACAGATCTATGCATAGACATGGCTCTGATACCACTGATGGGATTCGTAGCATAGAAAACAAAAATTTTCCTACCGCAAGACGAATAAATCCAAGATCTAATCTATGGAACACCCAAGATCTAATCTACAAGATCGAAGCAACGAGATGGAGATGAGACTAACCCTCGAAGATTCCAAAGCCTACGAGATTAATCTCGTTGTTGGTGTAGACGATCGTCCCCGGTGCTGCAATCCGGCAGCACTTCCGTACTCGGTCGCGCGTACGGTGTCGATGAAGCACCTTCCTCTCCCGTTCCAGCGGGCAGCGGAGGTTGTGGTAGATCTCCTCCAATGTCCAGCAGCACGACGGCGTGGTGGTGGTGGTGGAGGAAGAAAACTGCAGGGCTTCGCCTAAGCCCGGACAGCGTATGGTGGAGGGAGAGGCGGCCAGAGGAGGAGGCAATGATGGGGTTGGTGTGGCCGGCCACCCCCTCCCCTCTTTATATAGGGGGCTGGCCGGCCAAGGTGGCCCCCTTTCCCATCTAGGGTTAGGGGGGGCGGCGGCCAAGGGGGGGGAGAGGGCTTTCCCCTCCCCCAAGTTGATCCCCCCCTAGGAAACCCTAGGGGGTTGGCCGGCCTGGGCCTTGGGGCCATGTGCCCTGGCCCATTAGGCCAGGGAGCATCCCCTCGGCCCATGCTAGGCCTCCTAGGTCGTGGGCCCCATGGAGGACCCCTCCGGAACCTTCTAGAACCTTCCAGTCAACCACCGGAAAAATTCCGAACATTTCCGAAACCCAGAAATCAACTTCCCTTATATGAATCTTATTCTCCGGACTATTCCGGACCTCCTCGTGACATCCTGGATCACATCCGAGACTCCGAACAAACTTCGTCTCCATACCATATTCAAATCTACTTATGCGACATCGAACCTTAAGCGCGTCACCCTACGGTTCGCGAACTATGCAGACATGGTCGAGACTCCTCTCCGAGCAATAACCAATAGCGGGATCTGGAGATCCATAATGGCTCCCACATATTCAATGATGACTTAGTGATCGATTGAACCATTTACATACGATGTCAATTCCCTTTGTCTCGCGATATTTTACTTGTCCGAGGTTTGATCATCGGTATCTCCATACCTTGTTCAACCTCGTTACCGACAAGTACTCTTTACTCGTACCGTGGTATGTGATCTCTTATGAACTATTCATATGCTTGCAAGCTAATCAGATGACATTCCACCGAGAGGGCCCAGAGTATATCTATCCGTCATCAGGATGGACAAATCCCACTGTTGATCCATATGCCTCAACTCACACTTTCCAAATACTTAATCCCATCTTTATTGTCACCCATTTACGCAATGACGTTTGATGTAATCAAAGTACCCTTTCGGTGTAAGTGATTTACATGATCTCATGGTCGAAGGATTAAGACAACTATGTATTGAAAGCTTATAGCAAATGAACTTGATGACTTGATCTTATGCTACGCTCATCTGGGTGTGTGTCCATTATATCATTCAACTAATGACATAACCTTGTTATTAATATCATCCAATGTTCATGATCACGAAACCATGATCATCTATTAATCAACAAGCTAGTTATACAAGAGGCTTACTAGGGACTCCTTGTTGTTTACATAACACACATGTATCAATGTTTCGGTTAATACAATTATAGCATGGTATATAAACATTTATCATAAACACAAAGATATTATAATAACCACTTTATTATTGCCTCTTGGGCATATCTCCAACAGAATAGGGGCGGAAAGACCGCGGATGAGGTGGTCGACAAAACTTACCCGGTACCCCATTGGAGGGGTTGGGTAGCTCTCCTCACTGGGGAAGCACAATGCCTTGGGTTTCTTGCTGATCCCCAGCTTCTTCAGCATATTGACATCTTGAGTGGAAATTTTGGATCTTTCCCACTCCGCCGTTCCAAGATCCACGGCGGCCATGGAGGATTCCGGCGTACTGTGCCTTGTTAATCGACGCGGTGGCATCAACAATGGCGCAGGGTTTGCAGCTTGGAAGCGAGGAGCTTAGGAGATTGTGGATTGCAGGAGGAAATTTGCAGATGAGAAAAGGGGGGACGGCGCGAGCGGAAGTGTTCAAGGAGGAAGACGATGATCTTATATAAGGGTGCGGCGAAACGACGAACCGTTGGATACGGAATATGTGTGACAGATGATAACCACGTGGCAACAAGGGTAAAAAAGTAACTTAACACTGGGGAAGTTACGGTGCGTGTGCCCGAAAAAGCGGAGGACGTGTGTCCCCCACCTGCACGACGTGTCAAGAAAGTGGATCAATTGGGCCCGCATGGCAGCGAGAACAGACTTGTCGCAAAATTCTGACTAGCAATCGTGGCTATCGTCAGCAATAACGTCACCTTGGCAGAAGGAAAAATTCGACTACACAATTTCATAAAAGGTGACATGGAAAAAATAATGCTGAGCCTTTGATCAAATACAAGTTTCTGATCAAATGCTCGGGGGCTACTTTGGAAAAAAGGAAAAAAGATCTAGACAGACAAAATAGAAATGGCGTGAGCCTATGACCAAATACAAATATTTGTTCATAGCCTCGGGGGCTACTCCCATCGGGAGCGCTGTTCGCACACCCGAGAAATTATAAAACTTCGGGAGATAAAAAGAGAATATAGCGGCATGAGGCGTGGAGCCTACACCCAAGAACAAATCCTTGGCTGTAGCCTCGGGGGCTACTCCCATCGGGAACGCTGTCGCGTGCCCGATGAAATTATAAAGAAGAAAGAAAAGAAAGAGAAAAAGAAAGATAGAAGAGCAAAAGAGTATATTTCGAGTTATAATTAACTCTGCATATACTCCCATCGGGAGAACAATATAAGTCATCTTTGACTCGATAAAATGTGCTATTCCAACAGCCGAAAAAGCACTCGACAATGTATTCTCAGAACGCCAAAGTTGCGATCAATTTCTGAATGCCGCAAATTTGCGAAGGTAAGACCCCAGATCCGTTCTGCTGGGTGTGGCATCGCCGAAGACTGCGCTCTGCTACTTTTATCCGTATCAACAGATACGAAGAAAAATCCTAACGGACGCGTTAGGTACCCGATAAATTTTACTGGGACTCGACAGAATGGTAAGACATTAAGCGGCGCGTGTCGAAGTTTACACCAGTATCCCGAGGTCATGTCCAGGGACGTGATCTTGAAGTAGGTTTTTGCGGATTGCCACGAGAGCAGTTAACTAGTACCTGATCCGTCAGATGAACTAGCCCCAACTACCATTATCCCTGTACAATATAGAAGTTTATGAGAAGAAATATAGAGGAATTGAAGTTGTCGAATAAAAATAAACTGTGGAGATTTTCCTTAACTCTGCGATTCAAGCAAAATCTCGGGGGCTACTGACATAGGCATCCCAAATGGGCCTGCCGAAGATAGTACCCGGGGTTTACTGAAGGCCCACTACCCGAAGAATAAGAAGATTCGGAAGCCCAAGATATTATTAAGGAAAGCTAGAGTTGTAATAGGAAGCATTATTTGTAATCTTGCGGGATGAGTTAGAAACCTTCCCGGACTCTGTAACTTGTATAACACGAATCCCTCGGCTCCGCCTCCTATATAAGGGGGAGTCGAGGGACAAAGAGATCATCGAATCATTGTTTAACAAACCCTAGTTTTCATAATCGTCGAGTACTTTTCGGCTGAAACCTTCGAGATCTACTTGCCCTCTACTTCCAACTAAACCCTAGCCTACAATCCATAGGCATTGACAAGTTAATACCTTGTCAACGGGGGCCCCACACCATAGGGCAGCGTGGGCCCCACCTTGGCCGCGCCGCCTCGTGGTGTCGGCCCCTCATGGCCCCACTTCGTATCCTCTTCGGTCTTTTGGAAGCTTCGTGGAAAAATATGACCCTGGGCGTTTGTTTCGTCCAATTCCGAGAATATTTCCTGTGTAGGATTTCTGAAACCAAAAACAGCAGAAAACAGGAACTGGCGCTTCGGCATCTTGTTAATAGTTTAGTACCGGAAAATGCATAAAAATGGTATAAAGTGTATATAAAACATGTGAGTATGATCATAAAAGTAGCATGGAACATAAGAAATTATAGATACGTTTGAGACGTATCAGCTACCGTGGCCGGACTGTGCCGCCGTGCCACCACGGGAACGCCGTGGTGCTCTGCTCCAGGTACGCCTCCTCTCTGTACCCCCTTCTCCTCTTCTTCTCCTCTTCGACTAGCTTGAGCTACGGCGGCTCCACCTCTTGGGGATGCTGCCATGCCGCGCTGCTGCTGCTAGGCTATGCTGGATGCTACTGATGTGCTCTCTGCTACTGTTATGGTGTGCTAGCTGCTGCTGCTGCTCTACTGATGCTGTGATGTGCTAGTTGCTGCTGCTGCTCTACTGGCCCTATCCTATGCCATGTTGTTGCTTGCTATATGCACTGGCTTGCTGTTATGGTTCATCCATGTTGTTGTGCATGCTAAGGGTTTCCTATATGCTTGTCTGGCCAATCCTAGCTACTACTGTTGCTTGATTCATATGCTCCTGTCATTGTTTTGGCTCCCCTGGCTCACTACTGTTAGTAATGCTTGCATTTAACAAGTGCCAGTGCTTCCTGTGTGATGATTACTGAGCTCTGGCTCATGGCAGGGCTCTGCTTGGCTTGGTTGTTGCATATATGCATCAATTCCTTGATGATATGCTTCTGGATACAATTATAATTCATCTGTTTGATTATCTGTGATGCAATTATTGATTATCTGTGGCTTTGGATGATCCTGTGATCATCAGGGCTTCCTGTTGGCTTATATACTTGTATGTATTCATTTTAAATGCTGCTGTTGCTTGTGGATCCAGCTCCTAACCAAGTACTGGTGGTTGCTGTTGCTTGTGAAAGCAATACTGGTGGCTGGTTGAATGATTTGATGCCCCTGGATGCATTTGTGTGTGCTATTTCATTTATCTGTGCTTGTCAGTGAAGCTTTGCTTCCTATTTCTGACAATAGACATGATCTACTTGATGTAGTAGTGATCTTGTGCATCCTATGCACTAACTGGATGGAAACCAACATGTTTTGGCACCTCCTGTGATGCATGAACTCCTTGGAGTGATGAGATGCTTCTCTAGTGGGCTTTTCTGTGTGGCTAGGTAGTTGTTGTGACCCTAGCAGAGCTTGGCCTGCTAGAAATGGTTGCTCCTACCTCTTGTGTATGCTTCTGTGCAATATTTCTGGTAGTCATCCATAGGCTGCTAGGATATTTCATGTTGAAAAGAAAATGGACAGATAAATGTCCATGTTCTGATGGCTTAGCTAGCTATAGGGTGCTAGGTGAATCTGGCTGGCTAGATAGGAGCAAATCCATGCTGGATTTCTTTGGTTATGTCAATAATTATCATTTTGACTTAATCAGTGTTCCCTTGGATGCTTTCCTACTGGCTTATCCCATATAATGCTTGCACCATATGGCTGGTAGCCAAATGATGATACAAACAGGGTATTCCAACCCTTTTGGCTTGTGTGGCTTATGCATATGCTAGATTAGTATGAGCAAAGCATTGCTTGCTCATGATTCATGGGTATACCTCACTCCAGCTCCTAGAAAGTGTGCTGATGTAGAGGTTTTGCTTCTGGTTTCTGTTGTAAGCTTGCCCTGCTCCTCCTGGCTAGCTTGTGATGCTTTACTTCATCCTGTGATGGTTCTACAGTTAACAGTTCTTGGTGGAACTGTTCTGGATAGTTTGGCTGGTTGTGTTATTCTTGCTGTTCTAGGAATTTCTTGTTGTTCTTACCCTTTGGAGCTTCTGCCGATGAGTTGCTAGGATTTGCTGGTGAAAAGGTTATATACTGCCCCTCTCCTTGCTCCTATGGTCGACAGCACTGCCTGTCCCTAGGCGCTCCTCCCCTGGTCTGTGCGTGCTGTGAAGCATGCAGCAAGCCTTGTGAGCTGCTTGCACATGCCCTTGTTGGAACTTGGGCTTTTGGCATGGTTCAGCTCGGCAGACTTTGATATTATCCACCAATTTCCATTATTTACACTAATTTGCCAAGTGGCTTTGGCTTAATCTTTGCCACTTGTGTTTAAGTGCAGGGATTAAGGAGATGATCAAGAAGATCTTCATCAAGGGTTGATCAAGAAATTCTTGAAGATTTATTTATGTAGCTTAGTATTTAATAATTATTTGTAATTTTCATTTAATCTATTTATGTAATGTGTTGTAATCTTTATAATTCAAATGAATATTGTAAATGACTATGTATTTTGTGTGTTAATCAATAAAGCTCAAGTTTTCCCTAATGAGCCTGTAACATATGTTTTATTCTTTTCTATTCTTGTTTTATCCAATTGTTTAATGAATTATCCATTATTTGAATTATAAAATGCCTAATTGATGTTTGAATTTGAAATTCAAACCTAATTGTTTGAATTCAATCATGCAACTTAAGTTGAAAGGTGGATTGTTCCCCTCTCTTCTCCAAAACCCTAAGTTGAGATTAGATAGGACCAAGTTTATCGCACTCTCGAAACCCTAACCCTAACTGGTGTCGAGAGAGAAACTTGTTCCCCCCTAAGATGCAGTTTTTCAATAAAGCGCGAAATTTCCCCAGATTTTACGATGCAATGCACATCCCTTTCTAAAATCTACCCCTCGTTCGTCTCAAATCCTGGGATATTACAGCCTTTCCCCCTTAAAGAAAACTCCGTCCCGAAGTTGTGGTTGTAATACCTGAACAGCTCGGGATATGATTTCCTCAAGTCTTCCTCTTTCTCCCAGGTGGCCTCCCTTTCAGGATGATGCTTCCACTGAATCTTGCAATATTTAATAGCTCTGTTCCTGAGTTGTTTCCAGTTCTCTTCGAGAATCTTGGCTGGCTTCTCGATGTAAGTCAAATCTGGCTGAAGGTCTAGCTCATCATGAGATACTGGCTCATCTGGTGTCTTTAGACATCTCCTGAGTTGTGACACATGGAATACATTGTGTACTTGGGCTAACCTTCCCGGTAGATTCAATTCAAAGGCTAACCCTCGGTTCTGACTCAATACCTTGAAAGGTCCGATGTATCTAGGGCTAAGTTTCCCTTTTACTCCAAATCTCTTTTAGGTATACCATGTCTCCAACCTTTGGTTCCCATGTCCTTCTCTTTTGGTCTGTGTAACTCTTCTGTCGGCTCTGAGCTATCTTGAGTCTGTCCCTTATTACATCAATGATCTCTTGTTTCTCCTTCACATAATCTGGGTCAAACTCCTTACTTGAACCTGCCTCATACCAACAGATAGGTGACCTACACTTCCTTCCGTACAAAGCTTCAAACGGTGCCATCTTGATACTGCTTTGATAACTGTTGTTGTAAGAAAACTCTGCTAATGGTAAGTGTTCTTCCCATGATCCTCCGAAGTCTAGGGCACAAGCCCTAAGCATGTCCTCAAGTATCTGGTTTGTCCTCTCAGTCTGTTCTCCCATCTGAGGATGATGAGCTGTGCTATAGTCCAACTTGGATCCTAACGCTTCGTGTAGTTGCTTCCAGAAAGCTGATGTGAACACAGATCCTCGATCTAACACTATCTTCTTGGGAACTCCGTGTTTACTCACAATCTCTTTGATATAGAGATCAATAAGCTTCTCACCTTTATCCTGCTGGTTTACTGCTAAGAAATGTGCACTTTTAGTCAACTGGTCCACAATTACCCATATCATGTCCTTCTTTTTATTGGTCATGGGTAATCTGGTGATAAAATCCATACCTATCTCTTCCCACTTCCATTCTGGGATTGGTAAAGGTTGTAATGGTCCTGCTGGACTTTGATGTTCTGCCTTCACCCTTTGACAAGTATGGCATTCTGCCACATATTGTGCAATTTCTCTCTTCATGTTATTCCACCAGAACAACTCTTTTAGGTCCATGTACATATTTGTACTTCCTGGATGGATTGATTATGGGGTTTGATGTGCTTCTCTTAGTATTACTTCCTTGATCTCGGCATTATCTGGAACACAAATCCTCTTTTGAAACCATAAGGATCCAGACTCGCCCAAGTTGAATTCAGATGGTCTTCCCTCTTCGATCCTTCGTATCTCTTCCATGATGAATGGACCATCTAATTGACCCATTATAATTTCATTCTTCAAGTTCATGTTTAGTTCCTCCGCAACTTGTAGTGCTGATAGTCCCTCATGTGCTTCTTTCTCCCAGAGTTGTATCTGTGCTTGACTTATTTCCCTCTTCAGTTCTGGTGGTAGTTCTTGTTCAACTCCACCGGTACTCTTCCGGCTTAAGGCATCGGCTACTACATTAGTCTTACCTAGGGTATAATTGATGGTCAAATCATAATATTTTATCAACTCAAGTCATCTTTTCTGTCTCATGTTCAATTCCTTCTGAGTGAAGAAGTATTTGAGACTCTTGTGATCAGTGTAAAGTTCACACTTAGCTCCATAAAGAAAATGCCTCCATCCTTTCAATGCAAATACAACTGCTGCTAGCTCTAAATCATGTGTCGGATATTTGACTTCATGAGGTCTAAGTTGCCTTGATCCATAAGATATTACTTTCCGATCTTGCATAAGTACACATCCCAATCCATGCTTGGATGCGTCACAATACATGGTGTAATCCTTGCCAACTTCTGGTACTGCTAACACAGGTGATGTTGTTAATTTCTCCTCCAGAGTCTGAAAACTCTGCTCACACTCATCTGTCCACACAAATTGAGTGTTCTTCCTTAACAACTTAGTCCTTGGTCCCGCTATCTTGGGAATCCTTTGATGAATCTTCTGTAGTATCCTGCCATGCCTAAGAATCCTCTGATTTCCTTAACATTCTTAGGTGCTTCCCACTCTAAAACTGCTGCAACTTTGCTTGGGTTTACTGCGATTCCATCTTTGCTAATCACATGTCCAAGAAATTCTACTTGGTCTAGCCAAAACTCACACTTGCTGAATTTGGCGTAGAGCTGATGTTCTCTTAGTGCTTGCAACACTATCCTGAGATGCTCTGCATGTTCAGCCTTATCCTTGGAATATATCAAGATATCATCAATGAACACAATGACAAACTTGTCAAGATAGGGCATGAATATCTTATTCATGAGATTCATGAATATTGCTGGGGCATTGGTCAACCCGAAAGGTACGACTAAGTACTCATGATGTCCATACCTTGAAACAAAGGCAGTTTTCGGAACATCTTCTTTCTTGATCTTTATCTGGTGATATCCCGATCTCAGATCAATCTTGGAAAAGACTCCTGCTCCCCAGACTTGATCAAACAGATCTTGTATTTTGGGAAGTGGATACTTGTTCTTGATGGTAACATTGTTAAGGTTCCGGTAATCTCCGCACATCCTACGGCCTCCATCTCTTTTGTCCACAAATATAACTGGTGATCCCCAAGGTGATATACTTTCCTATATAAATCCCTTCTGTTCCAAGTCATCCAGTTGTTCTTTGAGTTCCTTTAACTCCTTAGGTCCCATCTTGTATGGTGCCTTGGCAATCGGGGCTGTTCCTGGAATTAGGTCAATAGTAAACTCTATCTCCCGGTCTGGTGGCATTCCAGGTAACTCCTTCGGGAAAACATCTTGGAATTCATTAACTATTGGTATATCCTCAAGTTTCACCTCCTTCATGCTATTCAGCTGTAGCTCAACCTCAATCTGGGTATGCTTGTCTCCTTGATAAATCATCCTTCCTCCATCAGGACTTTTCAAAGACACTGTCTTGTTTGCACAATCTATCAAGACTCCATTCTCTTCTAACCAGTTCATACCAAGAATGACATCTATGTCCTTCATAGGTAGAACGAACAGGTCCGCGTCAAACGCACATTTATGGATCATGATGACCTACTCTTGCTTAACGTGGGTAACTAATATTGTTCCCCCCGCAGATAAGATGGTAATAGGTGTTTCTAACTTAGTGCAATCTATCCCATATTTGATGATGAATTGCTGAGATATGAATGATGTGGTTGCACCAGTATCAAAAAGTACTTTGCCAGGATAAGTGAGTATCTGAAGCGTACCTATGACCGCTTTATCCGAGTTAATCACTTCCTCCAAGCTGGTATAGTTCAGCTTTCCGAAGGGCTTCTTGTTCTTCCAGTTTCCTCCGGAATTCCCATTACGACTCCCTCCTCCTCCTGACTTCCCTCCTACATTGTTTCTGTTAGGGCAATCCTTCAACATGTGCCCCTCCTGGCAACAACCAAAACAGATCACCTTCGGCTTCCGGCAATCTTTTGAGACATGTCCTTTAAATCCACAGTTACGGCAAATAATCTGGGCCATAGACTGGAATCCTGTGTTCCTCCTGTTATTATTATTGGGGTTGTATCTTGGCTTGAAAGCAAAACTGGTGTTGGGCTTGTTGCTAACAAACTTCTTCGGCTCAAACTTGGCCTTCTTCCGCTTCTCCTCCTGGACTTGTTTAAAGTCATCTTCCAGAGTGATAGCTGCAGCAACCAATTCTTGAAACTCTGTGGCTCTCAGCATCCTGAGTTGCACCTTGTAAGCTGGACTCAATCCTCTCATGAACCTTTTCTTCCTTTTATCATCAGTACTAACTTCTTCAGCGGCGTATCCGGATAGCCCTGAAAACTCTCTGACGTATGTAATAATTGCTTTGTCTTTCTGTTTGAGATTCTCGAACTCTCTGCGCTTTAACTCCATCACACTTTCAGGGACATTGGATTCCCTGAATTTCTGCTTGAACTCCTCCCAGGTGAATACTTTCTCAGCTGGGTATACTGCTACTATGTTATCCCACCATGATGCGGCGGGTCCACACAACAAGTGTGTAGCATACCTAACCTTCTCCTGGTCTGTGCATCCAACAGTCTTGAGCTTGCGCTCTGTGTCCATCAGCCAATCTTCAGCGTCCATTGGCTCTGGGGCGTAGGCAAATGATATTGGCTTGGTATTCTGGAAGTCTGACAGAGTAACACCCAGGTTCTCTAGCCTTTCCACCTTGTTCTGTTGCAGCAACTCTTGAAAGAATTTGTTCTGCTGCTCCATGGTTGCACGTTGCCTTTCCTCCAGCATTTGCATGTACTGGAGAAAGTTTTGTTGCGTCATAGGAGGTGGAAACTGATTCCTTGCGGCTTCACCTGCCTCTTCTTTCTTTTTGGCCTCGCGCTCGAGGCGCTGTGCTTCATTCTCCTCTCCCGGCGCTCTCGACATCACCCCCTAGCTCTGCAACACAAAGTGGTACTCATAATTACTCCATGCGCAAGTTTTCTGAGCTCAACTTTGTGCGCAGAACTAGTCACGCAATGGAAATCAAGAAGCAAATCCAAATCATACAAAACATGTATCATGTATATACATACATAAGTGGTTTATTACAATACCCATAAGTAGTGTGAGTATGCAAACTCACTTATTGCATGAAAATTACAACTCATGAAACTAGTACACACTGCAATACATATGGTACATTTGTATTGCATCATCGCCTCCGCTGGTGGTCAACTACTCGTGGCTTCATTCCTGATACATCCCAGGCACCCATCCGGTCGAACATGTAGTCCTCCTGATAGTGTCTGGAACATATGGTCTCCCAGTAGGCTGGTAGTCTGAGTCTGAGGATGATCCCAAGGAGAAATCTGTCATCATAAAATGATTATTCAGTGATGCATAAGCATCCCCCATGGGATACTCCTCCTCCCCAACTGACACATTTCCGGTGTGCTCAGAGGTATTCATGTCAAAAGGTCCACACCTTCCCTTGCTTCCTGAACCTTCCCCCTTAACCACCTTACGTGCCTTCCCTCCTTCAGAATCGGACTCGATCACTATAGGATACTCCTGGTAATCTCCAAATCATAGTGATGGTTCTGATACTGATCTATAGCATCCTGATCTATCTCCGGATCACACCTCACCGGATCTTCATAGTTTCCCATGAATGATCCCCAACGCCATCCAGTGGAGTTCTCTATTGGAGTCTCCGAGCGTTGGTTGTTCCCGAATTCTTCTCCTTCCTCATATCCACCATATGAACTACTAGGGAAGAACCTAGGTGTTTGTGGTGTTGGTTGTGGTTCTGGAGTATCTATGTCGATGTAATCACCAGTTGAGAAAACTGGTGTAGGTGGATCTCTCTCCATTGGCTCCTTACCTATAGACTCCTCCTTTGGCTCAGTAAACTCTTCTAACATTGTATCAATTGCCCCCGACAAGTGTCGGTTCAACTGAAAGAACAAAGTCAGAAGGTTCCTACAGTTGTCCATGTATTTTGCGGCTTCTACAGGTTTCCTCTTGGCAAACTTAAAGTGGTTTAGAGTCGGATCATCGTCCTCCTCCATATGTGGGATATGTGCGAATTCAGAGCCTATAAGATCCTTGGTCTTATGCTCGCGAATATCTGTGATAGCTTTCATAATGGCTATGTGATAGGCTGTCCTGATTGTCCTAGCCTCTCCTGCAGGCATAACTGCACTCAAACCTAAGGCTTCAGGTAACTGGAGTCCTACTCTACACTTCACCAGTACAGTACCATCATAGTACATGTACTTCATTACTCGGATTTGGGGATCGCACCCAAACTCGAGTAACATAGCTCGGAGTATATCAGCAAGTCCCCCGTTATAGTCATCCAAAGTGGATTCTTTCACTTTCACGTTACGTCCGGAGCGTGAACTGGCCATAGTTGGTTGTAGATAAGAAAGAATATAATATTAGTAATAATGCATCATAATAGTGATAATAAAGAATTATTGCACTAAAAGATATGATTGTTTTATTCTCGAGTAAATAGACACCATATTTTTAGAGAATTCTTTACTAATCCTATTTGACTCCTAACGTTTTGTCCCATTTACTAGGTTCCAACCTAAGGTCAAAGCTTTTGCTCTGATACCAACTGTGGTGACCCTGCATACCACTGCATGTTGTAGTATGCCAGTCGTTGACATAACATGTGCGAAGTACCAATCCGCAAATATTACATCCCTCAGAGTAGTACAACAGAAACATAGCTGGTCCATAACTCATTCACATAGTATTACAAACCATATAATTACATCATCTCGGAGCTCCTCCTAGGTCCATAGAGGTTTACTCCTAGGTTCTAGGTGAACCTTACACATCTTATATAATATAGGTCTAAGCAGGGTTATCATTATTCAACTCGAGCAGCTAAGTACTATAGAGTTCGTACTGCTCGATTACTACTACTACTCGTGTGGTCTAAGCTTGTTCTCCTTCTGGAACCTCCCCGGCTCCGGAGATGATAAGATAGTCGACCCCCTCTACTCCTCCAGAGAGGTCTGGTTCCTCGTAGTAGATCCCATCTGCTCCGTCTGGTCCGTCGTTGGCCTCCTCAAGGTGTTTCAGACAATCTAAGCAGGGGATTATAAGAGGTATGAGTACGAGCGTACTCAACAAGTTCATAATAGGAAAGAGGTGTTTAATGCACTAGCTACAGCACTAGACCAGAAAGTCTAATACCAATGCATGTTTTTATAACCCTTTCTTCAAAAGGTTGCTTTTATTCAGAAGAACTATGTCCGTCAGCCTTCACCGGTTTACTAGAACTTCATGGAGTTCCTTTCCGGCAGTGTTCGCAGTTCCATAACCCGGAACAGGGAGTGACAGGTCACGATTCATTACACTCTGCAGAGGTGTGTTGCTTTACCCATAAGAGATCTTAACCTTGGTGCCAACCGGGCAGCTTTTCCGTCCACACTTCCGTGGTGTGAGGCCCGGTATAAGGTCCTAGTCAATATTGCATTTTCCCGTGACCTCGCACACCCACCCTTTGTTGCAATTCTGACCTTGGGTCCTCGCTGGTCAGCGTACCCCTTTGGATACCTTCCGACCTCGACAACAATCAGGTTCTCGACCTGATTCCTTCGCCGGTCGTTGCAACCCCTCATATACCGCATTACTGTGGGGGAATTAGAATGGGATCCCCACCCTCACGTTGTTCACTCAAGATATAACTGCTACGGTAAACGCATCCGTTGATGTACGAGAGGAGAAAACACATTTGACTACTCCGTCCCACTCCAGATCTTATGGTTAATACGAGTCTTACGACACAAGAATCACTGGACGACATTTGTTGTTTAATCCTAGATGGATATAAACCCTTGCAATGGAACCTCCACCATACTCATGCCATGGTTCCATTGCCCACCACATAGTCATATTCATAGTTATGACATTAGCATCTTTCATTTTCATGCAAGAGTGATAAGTATAGTACTTTGCAAGTAGTTTGGTAAAAATACTCAAAGTAACATGAGCAAGTGATGAACTTGCCTGGCGATGGCAATGTAGTGCAGTTGGATTGTTTGGACTGACCCTGGTCCTCTGTTTCTGAAAGATAGCATCATTGTCCGATAAGGGCAATGGTTAAAGATTCAAATGTGCATTCTTTCAGCTTTTAGGGTTTGGTCCCCCCTTCCTGGTGTTTTATTATTTCATGTCAGAGGTGACTAATAAGAACAATTTAAAGAATACTCCTTAAGAGTAAACTACTATCTTGGAATATTGCCAAGATGTTTTTAAGTCCAAAAGAATTTATGGACTTAATTTATCATTAAAAATATGGAGTTTATTTTTAATGCTTATTATTAAATCTTTATTCTTTGCATTCAATTATGGCTCAATTTTTATTTGTCTCAAAAATTCCATTTCATATTTTATTATGATAGAGAATTTTATTCCAAGTGATTTACATATTTTTCTTTATTTTTTTAGAGCTATATTTAATTTATAAAATTCTGGGAAAGTTTTAATTAAATGGCAATTTTGGAAATGACCAAAATGCCCCTTGGGCCCACCGGTCAGGCAGCCCGAGCTGGTTAGGTTGGACCAGCCCGTTGGGCTCGGTCCAACCGACCCAGATGCGCTCGTCGCCTCCTCCTCGTCTAACCCTAGCTCTCCCGCAC